>NC_091800.1:32662272-32965303 GCF_041296235.1 Equus asinus | reverse complement strand
ACAAATTTCACCCATGTTGTAGTATGTATCTATACTTCATTACTTTTTTATAGCCGAATAATATTCCATTATATGTATATACAACATTTTCTTTAGTCATTCATCTGTCAACAAACACTGGATCAGAGCCAGCCCCGGTGGCCTAGTGGTTAACTTTGGCGTGCTCAACTTCAGCGGCCTGGATTCAGTTCCCAGGCACAAACCTACACCACTTGTCCGTTAGTGGCCATGCTGTGGCAGCAGCTCACATATAAACAGAGGAAGGTTGGCAGTGGATGTTAGCTCAGGGTGAGTCTTCCTTAGCAAAACAAAACAAAGAAAACCACTAGATCACTCCCACCTTTTGGCTAATGTGAATAATGCTGCAATGGACATTGGGAAAAAAATATCTGAGTCCCTATTTTCAATTATTTTGGGTATACACCTAGGAGTGGAATTGCTGGATTACATAGTAACTTTATGTTTAGCTTTTAAAGGAAGTTTTCTGCAGTGGCTGCAACATTTTAAATTCCCACCAATAACACGTGAGGGTTCCAATTTCTACAAATACTTGTTATTTTCCTTTTATTATTATTATCATCATCATCATCATCACCATCCTAGTGGATATGAAGTGGTATCTCATTGTGATTTGCATTTGCATTTCCCTAATGACTAATGATGTTGGGCATCTTTTCATGGGCTTTTTCATTGGCCATTTGTGCATTTTGGAGAAACATATATTTAAATTTATTTCCCATTTAAAAAATTAGTGTCTAGAGAGAGGTGATGTCAGCATCATGGTAGAGTGAGCTCTTCCCTTAGACTCTCCCTTCTAAGATACAATGAAAAGGACATTTATAAACCAACAGAGGACATTCACACAATCCAACAAATGTCTGAGAGACCCACACAGCCATATGTCTGAAGGTAGAGGTCCTGGACCCTCCAGGAGGCAGTGCAAGGAGATAAGTGGATATTCCCTCCCTCTCCCAACTGCAGTCACCTGGGGCATGGGATTGCATGTGGGCCTGAGAGGGAGGGAGGAGGAAGCTGTCCTCCACAGGAATGCCTTCACTCTCCAAGTTCCCTGACAGCCGTTGGGAAATCTCCACATCGAGGAGGCAAACCAATTGTGGGGGCATATTCATGAAGCTGAGCAGCCCAGGATGGAACAAAGTGAGGGCAAAGCAGGAGCACCCCTAGGATCACACATGAAAGAAAGCACCCCTGCACCTGCCTGGCACACTGACTCTGCCAATCAGCCAGAGCAAGGGACCTCAGCCAGAGCACTGGAGCATACAGTGTGTAAAACAGCGGTGGTGAGTGGGCAAACTGAGACAGGCTCTGTCAGCATAGCTACCAAAGGTCAGGCACAGCTGCCAAGGATCGTGGCAGTCCCAGGATACACAGCTCCTGCTCTGCCCCCCACCAGTGGTGGTAGGTGGAATCTGTGACCAGATACTTCCACTATGCAAAGGCACAAATCCACCCCATCAAACAGTACAGAGAGATATTGTAATACTCCAGAGCAGAAGGAAAATAACAAGCACCCAGAAATCAATCCTGAAGGCATAGAAATTTACAACCTAAATGACAGAGAATTCAAAATAGCTATCATAAAAAAGACTCGAGTTACAAGAAAATGCAGAGGCTGGCCAAGTAGCATAGTGGTTAAGTTCACGCATTCCACTTCAATGGCCCAGGGTTAGCAGGTTCAGATCCTTGGTGCAGACCTTGCCCTGCTCATCAAGCCATGTTGTGGTGGCATCCCACATAAAATAGAGGAAGACTGGCACAGATGTTAGCTCAGCAACAATCTTTCTCAAGCAAAAAGAGGAAGATTAGCAACACGTTAGTTCAGGGCCAGTCTTCCTCACACACACACACACACACACACACACACACACACACACACAGAAAATTCAGAAATACAGTTCAATGAAATCAGGAATAAAATTAATGACCGGTGTGGCTTCTTCAAAAAAAAGATTGAAATTATAAAGAAAAGCCAATCATAAATGTTGCAGATGAAAAACACAATGAATTAGATGAAGAAAAATCTGAAGTCCTTGAATAGCAAACCTCATTTATGGGAGACAGAATTAGCAATTTAGAGGATAGACATATAGAAATGATTCAGGTGGAGGAGGAGAGAGAATTAAGACTAAAAATAAATGAAGAAATTCTCTGAGAAATATCTGACTCAATTAGGAAATTCAATGTAAGGATTATAGGTATTACAGAGGGAGAAGGGAGGGAGAAAGGAGCAGAGAGCCTGTTCAAAGAAATAATAGCTGAGAACTTCCCAAACCTGGGGCAGGAGCTGGAATTGCAAGTAGAAGAAACTAATAGAACTCCTAAGTATATCAATGTAAAAAGACCCTCTCCAAGGCATATATTAGTAAATTTGGCAAAGGTCAATGACAAGGAAAAAGCATTAAGGGCAGCAAGGCAGAAGAAAATAACCTACAAAAAAACTCTTATCAGGCGTCCAGATTTCTCAACAGAAACCTTAAAAGCTAGGAGAGAGTGGAATGATATACTCAAAATTCTGAAAGACAAAAACTTTCAGCCAAGAATACTCTATCCAGTGAAAACATCCTTCAGATATGATAGAGAAATAAAAACTTTCCCAGATAAACAAAAGCTGAGGGAGTTCATCACCACAAGATGCCCCTTCACACAAGAAATGGTCAAGAAGGCCCTCATACTTGAAAAAAAAGCATTTACAAAGCCTTGACCAAAGAGATCAATAGGCAAACAAAATTAAAAAATTGAAGCTGTCTATCAGAACAGGTTAGCACACACTTAATCATGACATTAAAGATAAAGAGGGAGGAAAACATGAAAAATAAATATAAGCACTGCATTTTAACTACAAACTCACAACGCAAAACAGATTAAGTCATGACAACGATAAATTAGACAGAGAAGAGGAAAGGGATGGAAGCTGCTTAGACTAAGGAAATAAATGGCTATCAGAAAATGGACTATCTCATCTATGAGGTCTTTTATACAAACCTCATAGTAACCACTAAACAAAAAATCAGAACAGAGACACAAATGATAAATAAAGAGAAAACTATCATAGAGAACCACCAAACTAAACTGGCAGTCCAAAATACACAGGATGAGAAACAAGGGAAACTCAAAACAACCAGAAAACAAGTGATAAAATGGCAGCATTAAGCCATCATATATCAATAATCACTCTAAAGGTAAATGGATTGAATTCTCCAATCAAAAGACACAGAGTGGCTGGACGGATTAAAAAACAAGACCCAACAATATGCTGCCTCTAGGAACCACATCTCAGCTCCAACAACAAATACAGGCTCAGGGTGAAGGGATGGAAGATGATACTCCAAGATAATGGCAAGCAAAAGAAGGCAGGTGTTGCCTTACTTATATCAGACAAAGCAGACTTCAAGATAAAAAAAAGCAATGAGAGACAAAAAGGGGCAATATATAATGATAAAAGGAATGTTCCAACAAGAAGACCTAACACTTATACATATATATGCACTTAATGCAGGAGCACCAAAGTACATAAAGCAACTATTAACAGACCTAAAATGAGATATTAACAGCAAAACCATAATATCAGGGGACCTTAACACCCCACTTACATCAGTGGATAGATCATTCAGATAGAAAGTCAACAAGGAAATAGTGGAATTAAATGAAAAACTAGACCAGATGGACTTAATAGATATATATAGAACACTCCATCCCAAAACAGCAGAATATGCATTCTTCTCAAGTACACATGGAACATTCTCAAAGACAGAACATATGTTGGGAAACAAGGCAAGCCTTAAGACATTTAAGAAGATTGAAAACATATCAAGCATCTTTTCTGACCACAGTGCTATGAAATTAGAAATAAACCACAAGAAAAAAGCTGGAACAGTGACAGATATGTGGAGACTAAACAACATGCTACTGAACAACCAATGGATCATTGAAGAAATAAAGGAGAAAGCAAAAAATATCTGGAGACAAATGAAAATACACCACACCAACTCATGTAGGATGAAGCAAAGGTTGTCCTAAGAGGGAAATTCATAGCAATACAGGCCCACCTTAACAAGCAAAAAAAATCTCAAAAAAGCAATCTTAAACTACACATAGCAGAATTAGAAAAAGAAGAGCAAACAAAGCCAAAAGTCAGCAGAAGGAGGGAAATAAAAATCAGAGCAGAAATAAATAAAGTTGGAACCAAATAAATAGTAGAAAGGATCAATGAAACTAACAATTAGTTCTTTGAGAAGACAAACCAAATTGACAAACTTCTAGCCAGACTCACTAAGAAAAAAAGAGAGAAGTCTTGAATAAACAAAATTAGAAATGAAAGAGGATAAATCACAATAGTTACCACAGAAATACAAAGGATTATAAAAGAATACCATGAAAAACTATATGCCAACAAATTGGACAATCTACATGAAATTGATCAATTGTTAGACTCATACAACCTCCTACAACTGAATTAAGAAGAAATAGAGAATCTGAATATATCAATGACAAGTAAAAAGACTGAGGGGCCAGCCCAGTAGCACAGCTGTCAAGTGCACACGTTCCGCTTCAGTGGCCCAGGGTTCGCTGGTTCGGATCCTGGGTGTGGACATGGCATCTCTTGGAAAGCCATGCTGTGGTAGGCATCACACATATAAAGTAGAGAAAGATGGGCATGGATGTTAGCTCAGGGCCAGTCTTCCTCAGCAAAAAGAGGAGGATTGGCAGCAGATGTTAGCTCATGGCTAATCTTCCTCAAAAAAGAAAAAAGAGAGAAATTGAAATAGTAATCAAAAACCTCCTAAAAAATAAAAGTCCAGGACCAGATGGCTTCTCAGGAGAATTCTACCAAACATTCAACGAAGATTTAATACTATCATTCTCAAACTATTCCAAAAAGTTGAAGAAGATGGAATGCTTCCTAACACACATTACGAGGCCAACGTCACCCTGATCCCAAAGCCAGACAAGAAAAACACGAAGAAGGAAAATTATAGGCCAATATTGCTGATGAACATAGATGTGAAAATCCTCAATAAAATATTGGCAAGCCAAATACAGCAATACATTAAAAGGATAATATACCACGATCAAGTGAGATTTATACCAGGGTTGCAGGGGTGGTTCAACATCTGCAAATCAATCAATGTGATACACCACATTAACAAAACACAGAAAAAAACCACACGATCATCTCAATAGATGCAGAGAAAGCATTTGAGAAGATCTGACACCCATTTATGATAAGCAACTGTCAATAAAATGGGTATACAAGGAAAGTACCTCAACGTGATAAAGGCCATATATGACAAACTCATAGCCAACATCATACTCAACAGGGAAAGACTGAAAGCCATTCCTCTGAGAACAGGAACAAGATAAGGGTGCCCACTCTCACTACTCTTATAGTGCTGGAGGTTTTGGCCAGAGCAATTAAGCAAGAAAAAAAATAAATAAAAGGAATCCAAATAGGCAATGAAGAAATGAAACTCTCGTTGTTTGCAGATGACATGACTTTATGTTCAAAAAAACGTAAACAATCCATCAGAAAACTATTAGAAATAATCAACAACTACAGCAAAGTTGCAGGGTACAAAATCAACTTACAAAAATCAGCTGTATTTCTATACTCTAATAATGAAGTAACACAAAGAGAACTCAAGAATACAATCCCATT
Organism: Equus asinus; assembly: GCF_041296235.1. NCBI lineage: Eukaryota > Metazoa > Chordata > Mammalia > Perissodactyla > Equidae > Equus > Equus asinus. The sequence continues at coordinate 32,959,626 of NC_091800.1, read as the reverse complement.
TACAGTCGCAATAAAGAGAATAAAATATCTAGGAATAAATTTAACCAAGGAGGTGAAAGACCTATACAATGAAAACTATAAGAAATTACTGAAAGAAATCGATGATGACATAAAGAAATGGAAAGGTATTCCATGCACGTGGATTGGAAGAATAAATAAAGTTAAAATTTCCATACTACCTAAAGCAATCTACGGATTCAGTGCAATCCAAATCAGAATCCCAATGACAGGGGCTGGCCCCATGGCCGAGTGGTTAAGTTCTTGCACTCTGCTTCGGCGGTCCACGGTTTCGCCGGTTCAGATCCTGGGCACAGACACGGCACCACTCATCAGGCCATGCTGAGGCAGCATCCCACATGCTACAACTAGAAGGACCCATAGCTAAAATGTGCAACTATGTACTGGGAGGCTTTGGGGAGAAGAAAAAAAAGATTGGCAACAGTTGTTAGCTCAGGTGCCAATCTTTAAAAAAAAAAAAAGAATCCCAATGACATTCTTCACAGAAATAGAACAAAGAATACTAAAATTCATATGGGGCAACCAAAGACCCCAAACAGCTAAAGCAATCCTAAGAAAAAGAACAAAGCTGGAGGCATCACAATCCCTGATTTCAAAAGAAAGCTTAGTAATCAAAGCAGCACGGTATTGGTACAAAAACAGACACACAGATCAATGGAACAGAATTGAAAGCCCACAAATAAAACCACACATCTATGTACACTCTTTGACATCAGTCTTCTTTTTGAATACCATGTCTACTCAGGCAAGGGAAACAAAAAGAAAAAATAAACCAGTGGGACTTCATAAGACTAAAGAGCTTCTGCAAGGCAAAGGAAAGCAGGAACAAAATGAAAAGACAACCCACCAACTGAGAGAAAATATTTGCAAATGATATATCTGACAAGGAGTTAATCTCCAAAATATATAAAGAACTCATACAACTCAACAACAACAAAAAAACAACCCAATCAAAAAATGGACAGAGGATGTGAACAGACACTTTTCCAAAGAAGATGTACAGATGGCCAACAGGCACATGGAAAAATGTTTAACATCAGTAAACATCAGGGAAATGCAAATCAAAACTACAATGAGATATCACCTTACACCTGTCAGAATGGCTATAATTACCTAGACAAAAAATAACAAATGTTGGAGAGGTTGTGGAGAAAAGGGAACCCTCATACACTGCTGGTGGGAATGCAAACTGGTGCAGCCACTATGGAAAACAGTATGGAGATTTCTCAAAAAATTAGAAATACCACATGACCCAGCTATCCCACTACTGGGTATTTATCCAAAGAAATTGAAACCAACAACTCAAAGAGACTTATGCACCCTTATGTTCATTGCAGCATTAGTCACAATAACTAAGATGTGGAAGCAACCCAAGTGCCCATCAATTGATGAATGGATAAAGAATATGTGATATATATATACAACAGAATACTACTCAGCCATAAAAAAGACAAAATCTTCCTATTTGCAACAACATGGATGGACCTTGAGGGTATGATGTTAAGTGAAATAAGCCAGACAGAGACAGACAAACACCATGTGATTTCACTCATATGTGGAAGATAAACACATGGACAAAGAGAACAGATTCGTGGTTAGCGGAGGGGAAGGGGTTAGGGAGTGAGCCTAAGGGGTAAAAGGGCACATATATATGGTGATGGACAAATAATAATGTACAACTGAAATTAGACACTGTTATAAACTACTATGACCTCAATAAAAAAAAGAATACAGAGATCCAGCTTTTTTGAAAACATGGTTAGCTGGTTGTCCTGTACAATTTTTAAAAATGTTACTTCTGACATTCTATCAAAATCTAACTATAGGAAAATAAACACTTGAGCTTCCTTTGTTGTAAAAAACAAATTTAGAGTCCAACTTCATTCCTTCGCACGTGGAAATCCAGTTGTTCCAGCGCTATCTATTGAAGAGACTATTACTTTCCGATTGAATGGACTGGTACTCTTGTCAAAATCAATTGGCCATAAACCTCTAGGTTTATTTCTGGGCTCTGAATTCTATCCCATTGGTCTATATGTCTCTTCTTATGCCAGTACCATATTGTCTTTATTACTGTAGTTTTGAAATAAGTTTTGACTGTAAAGCAATTAATGTGATACACCATATTAACAAAATGAAGGATAAAAATCATAGGATCATCTCTATAGATACAGAAAAGGCATTTGACAAAATTCAACATCCATTTATAAAGACTTTCAATAAAGTGGGTATAGAGGGAATGTATCTCAACATGATAAAGGCCATATATGACAAACCCACAGCTAACATCATATGGTGAAAATCTTTGTAAAGCTTTTCCTCTAAGATCAGAAACAAGACAAGGATGCCCACCTCACCACTTTTATTCAACATAATATTGGAATTCCTAGACAGAGCAATTAGGCAAGAAAAAGAAATAAAAGGGATCAAATTGAAAAGAAAGCAGCAAAACTCACTATTTGTAATAAGTTTTGAAATCAGGAAGTGTGAGATCATGTCTCTTATGAAAAGTGAACAACACGAATATGTGCTGAACACAGTATCTATTTAATCTGTTTGAAAGTTATATTTTCTTTTTTACCCCAGCTTTATTGAGGTATAATTTATTTTTTACCCCAGCTTTATTGAGGTATAATTGCCAAAAAGTAATATATTTAAAGCATACAATGTGATGATTTAATATACAATATATCATGAAAGGATTCCCACCATCAAATTAATTATCACATCCATCACATCACAGTTATTTATGTACTTATTTTGGTGAGACCACTTAAGACCTATTCTTCTACCAAATTTCAAGCATGCAATACAGTATGATTAGCTATAGTCACCATACTTTACATCAGATCCTCAGAACTTGTTCATCTTATAACTGAAAGTTTGTACCCTTTGACCAACACCCCTCCTACCACCCTCCAGCAACCACCATTCTACTCTCTGGTTCTATGAGTACAACCCTTTTTTAAAGATTCCACATATAAGTGATACCATGCAGTATTTGTCTTTCTCTGTCTGGCTTATTTCACTTTGCAAATGGCAGGATTTCCTTCTTTTTAAAGGCTGAGTAATAGTCCATTGCATATATATACCATGTTTGCTTTATCCATTCATCCATCAATAGACAGATTGTTTCCATATCTTGCTATTGTGAATAATGCTGCATTGAACATAAGAGTACAGATATCTCAAAGAGATATATTGGATATATACCTTTAGATATATACCCAAAAGTGGGACTGCTGGATCATATGGTAGTTCTATTTTTAATTTCTTGAGGAAACTCCATACTTTTTTCCATAATGGCTACATCAATTTACATTCCCACCAACAGTGCTCAGGGGTTCCCTTTTCTCCATACCCTCTCCAACACTCGTTATCTCATTTTTGATACTAGCCATCCTGACAAGTGTGAAGTGGTATCTCATTGTGGTTTTGTTTTGCATTTCCCTGATGATAAGTGATGTTGAGCACTTTCTCATATACCTATTGGCCATTCGTATGTCTTCTTTGGAAAAATGTCTATTCGGGTCCTTTGCTCATTTTTAAGTTGGGTTTATTAGTATTTTGTTTTGTTTTGCTATTGAGTTGTATGTGTTCCTTATATATTTTAGATATTAACACCTTATCAAATATATGGTTTTTCTCTAATTCCATGGGTTGGCTTTTCATTTTGTTGTTTCCTTTGCTGTGCAAAAGATTTTTATTTATTTTTTTGTGAGGAAGATTGGCCCTGAGCTAACATCTATTGCCAATCTTCCTCTTTTTGCTTGAGGACGATTGTCCCTGAGCTAACATCTGTGTCAATCTTTCTCTATTTTGTATGTGGGACACCACCACAGCATGGCTTATTGAGTGGTGCATAGGTCTGCACCTGGGATCCAAACCTGAAAACCCTGGGCCACCAAAGTGGAGCATGTAAACTTAACCACTATGCCACTGGGCCAGTCCCCAGAAGCTTTTTAGTTTGATGTTGTCTCACGTGTTTTTTCTTTGCTTTTGTTGCCCTGGATTTTGGTGTCAAATTCAAAAAATCATTGTTTTGTGGCCCAACATACACTCTATCCTGGAGAATATTCCATGTGCTCTTGAGAATATGTGTATTCTGCTACTATTGGATGGAATGTTCTGTATATGTCTAACATGTAGTTCAAGTACAATCTTTCCATACTCATTTCCTGCTTGGATAATCTATCCATTGTTGAAAGTGGAATATTGAAGTCCACTACTATGTGTACTGCTATTTATCACCACAAATATGTTAATATTTACTTTATATAACTAGGTGTTCTAATGTTGGTGAATAAATATTTACAATTGTTATATCCTCTTGATGAACTGACCCCTTTATCATTATTAATGGCAGGCTTCATCTTTTCTTGCAGTTTTTGACTTAAAGTCTTTTTTGCCTGATATAACTACTCCTGCTCTCCTTTGGTTTCCATTTGCATGGAAGATTTTTCCCATCCCGTCACTGTCAGTCTATTTGTGTTCTTAAAGCTGAAGTGAGTCTCTTGTAGGCAGCATATAAGCGGGTCTTGTTTTTTTTATTCATTCAGTACTTTGTGTCTTTCAACTGGATAACATAATCCATTTATATTTCAAGCAATTAGTGATATGTAAGGGCTTATCATTGCCATTTTCTTAATTGTTTTCTAGGTGTCTTTTCAATTTTTTGTTCCTTCTTCTCTTCCTGTCTTCCTTTGTGATTTTATGCTTTTCATTTTTGGTTCCTTTATATTTCATGTATCTACTATGTTTTTGTTTTGTAGTTATCATGAGGCTTACATTAAAAATCTTATAGTTATAACAGTCTATTTTAAGCTAAGACATTTACTTTCATTGCTTACCAAAACTCTATACTTTTACTCTCCTCCCCCACATTTTATGTTTTGATGTCACAATATACATCTCTTTATATTATATATCCATTAACAAATTACTGTAGCTATGGATATCTTTAATATATTTCTTTCAATCTTTATACTACAGTTATAAGTATACATACACCACCATTAAAATATTAGAGTATTCTTAATTTAACTATTTCTTTACCTTTACCAGTTAGTTTTACACTTTCATATGTTTTCATGTTACTAATTAGTCTCCTTACATTTAAACTTGAAGAACTCCCATTAGCATTTCTTGTAAAGCTGGTCTACTGATGATGAGAGCTCCTTTAGTTTTGTTTGGGAAAATCTTTCTCTCTCCCTCAATTCTGAAGTACAACTTTGCCAGGTAAAGGATTCTTGGTTGGCAGTTTTTTCCTTTGACACTGAATATATCTCCCATTCACTTCTGGCCTGGAAGGTTTCTGCCGAAAAATCCAGTGATAGTATTATAGGAGTTCCCTTAAACGTAACAAGTTGTTTTTCTCTTGCTGCTTTCAAGATTCCCTTTGCCTTTAACTTTTGACAATTTAATTATAACGAGTCTCACTGTAGGTCTCTTGGAATTCATCTTAATGATATTATGTGGACTTCCTGGATCTGGATGTCTATTTCTTTTCTCAGGTTTAGGAAGTTTTCAGCCATTATTTTGTTGAAGAAGTTTTCTGACCCCCCCCCACCCCCCTTTCTCCTTCCGGGACACCCATAATTCATATACTCGTCCTCTGCTTGGTGTCTCATAAGTGCCCTAAGCTATCTTAAATCTTTTTCATTCTTTTTGCTCCTCTGATTAGATGATTTCCACTGCCATATAAGGAAATTTGCTGATCCTTTCTTCTGTTTCATCTAGTCTACTGTTAAACACCTCTATTGAATTTTTCACTTCAGTTACTTTATTCCTTAGTTCTATGATTTGTTTGTACTCATATTTTCAATCTCTCTGTTCCAATTCTCACTTTGTTCCTGCACTGTTCTCCTGACCTTGGTGAGCATCTTTATGACCATTATTTTGAACAGTTTATCAGGTAAATCACTTATCTCCATTTCATTAACGTTTTTTTCTGGGGTCTTATCTTGTTCTTTCACTTGGAACACATTCCTATGTTTCTTCATTTTTCTTGACTCTCTGTATTGGTTTCTGTGCATCAGATAAAATAGCCAACTCTCCCAGTCATGAAGGAGTGGCCTTATGTAGGAGATGAAGCTCACCAATCAGCGTGACCTAAGTTCCTGGTTGCCTCTCAAATCGTGAGCTTGTCCAAATCACTCTTTGTTCTTGATGGTTCCTAGGAGATTAGGGTTTGCCAAGACCCATTAAAGTCCCAAAGGCATGGAAAATGCCCACACAACCATTTCAGTCTCCCAGAGGACTACTAATTGCTTGCCCCTTCAGCTCCCCAGGGCAGGCTAATTGAAGCCCAACCTTCGGGCAGCAACTGAGACAGTCAGGACATTACATATGCAGGCTAGCTCCTATAAGGAGAAACTGGGAGCTGGATATTTTAGCCTACTCACTCTGCTGATCCAGAAGGAACAGCCACTGGGAGTGCTTGTACACCCACATAAAACTGCCTCTTTTTTCTCTGTGGTCCCAGGGGACCCACGAATGCTGAGCTACATCAGCTCCAAGAGCTAGATGATTTAGGAGCCAGTCCCTCAGCTTGCAGCTGTGCTAGACATGTGGACAAACCCTTTTCATGGTGAAGCTGGAGACTTGGTTTTTACAGCTGGGTTGAGCTGGGGGAAAAAGGCATAGGAAGTTCCCACACGCCCATTCAGGCCTTCAGATGATGAATAATTATGTGCCTTGTCGGCTCCCAGGTGCAGGCTAATTAGAAACCCAACCCTTGGGCAGCAGCTGGAAAAGTATGCAGTCAAAAGCTCTTCCAGGGAGAAACTGAAATCCTTGCATTTTTGCCTGTTCGTTCTGCGTTGAGTCCAGGAGGATAGCCATGGGAAGGGCTCACACTTCTGTATAAAACTGCATCTTAGTTTAGTGCAGCCCCAAGAGGCTTGGGAATGCTGAGGCCTGTCAGCTCTGAGTTAGGTGATTTAGGAGCCTATCCTTCAGGTGTCAGCCATAAAAGGTGGGGTGCTGGATGTGTAGACAAGTTCCTTCCAGGGAGAAACTGGAGACTTGGTTTTACTGTTGGAGCGAGCTTGAGGGAGAATGCAAGGGAAGTGCCCAATGGCTCCTTCAGGCTCCTAGAACCCCAGTCAGCACCCAGATACAGGCTGACTAGAAGCTGGATCTTTGAGCAGCAGCTGGGAAAGTATGCAGTAAAATTCCTTTCAGGTAGAAACTGGACGTGTGTTTTTGCCTGTTCCCTCTGTGCTGCGCCCAGGGGGAATAGCCAAAGGAAGTGCTTGCATGCCCATTCGAAATTGTTTCTTTGTTTAATATGGTCTTGGGGGACTTGCAGATGACAAGCCTTGTTGGCTACCTAACCTATGGGATTTGGGAGCCAGGCCCTTGGTGGCGGCCTTAAAATTTGGAGCACTAGATGTATGGTCCAAACTCTTCACTTCCCACGGAGAAACTGAGATTTTGGGATTCCCTCCTGATTGCAAAAGTTATATTTTCTAATTATAAGCCAATATATCAATATTATGGCTTTTGTATATTTGATTCTTGATGGTTTGGTTAATCTAATTCAGGACCCAAGCTCAGCCATATCAAGGTGTAGTAATAACTGAATACACAAACTTCTAAAGAAGAGAATTAGACTTGGGATATTGTGACTCCGTCAAGTGACTGATGCAAGACTCGTGTGGCTGGACATCTGATTCTCCCCCTGGCAAGACCTTCCCTTCCTTTCGGCCATTTTCAACTTTTAACAAAAGGCAGCTATCAAGGTTTAGCTATCTCAAAGGTCTGACATCTGACTTAATGTTGTGTAATGTTCAGTGCTTACTTAAAAGACTGAAAATGCATGGAAATTTCTAGAAGACTTACATGAAGTTGTTACCAAACACGTAAATCAAAACACCCCAGGGGTTCTGGTACCAAAATCTGCGACCTTAACACTACATGCTATACCGTCCCTCTTTATCTTTTTCTGTCCTCTTGACAGTGTCCCCATTGTATATTATTTATTGAAGATTATTGAACGTATTGAAACAACTACTGCTTTTAAAATGTCAAAGCCCAGGAGGTAAGCTAATTACAATATAACTTCTTTCAGATAAGGTTATGGGGCTGTTTACTGATGAGTATTACAAGCCTATGTATGAGAAAAGCATTCAGAACTGCACAGAGAAAGGGTCAAGTATTTATTGTGAGATTTACCTTACAACTGGGTGCTGCCTGACTCTCCCTAGAACATGTGACCAAAACTTACAGAAGAGAAAATGCAGCATAACATACAAGTATCCACCATTAGAAAACAGACTCTGCCTTTAAAAACAATACTCATGCCTGGTTGAATGGCCCAGATAAACCCTGTTTTGTTGAACTGATAATAATGAATTTTCTATGTTGACTAACTCAGTTTACAACCCTTCTCAGCTCCTGCCACTAAAATGTAAGCAGAAGGAAGTAGGGTTGGAAGTACATGATTTTGGATCTTTTCAGCGCAAATCTCAATTTTTATAAAACTATTATTATTTGCTAATTTAACATGAAGTTTAGGAAACAAGCAAGGAGGAGAAATTATTTAAGCTGTAACAGAGCTCTTTAGAGTTTGTTTTGTACCAACTACCTTTCAAAACTTCCTTAACAACTTGGACAAAAAACCTAATTGAATTCACAGATGCTTGTGGAAAGGTGGAGAACTTGGAGGAAATATGAGAGTTGGAAATAGAGATGTGTGTCATATTGCTTCATTTCCCCTAGCTTTTATTGGTTTGAACAGATTTATTTCCTTTCTAGTTCTCCACCATCTTAATAAAAGATAAATACATCATGTGAGAAATGTGATTTATAATAGCATCATTATTCCATAATTGAAAACACTGTGTGCATGGTTGTCTGGCAGAATATGCCCATTAGAAATAACCTGTAGCTCGGGAGGCCAGTGGGTTGCTATGACAACCAGACAAAAGAGTTTAATAATAGCTCTCCCCTCAAAGCTGGAAAATTGACAAAAAGATGAGAGCTATAAATGCAAATGTTTCTCATGTAAATGCAAACAAGCACCAAATCCATTTATTTCCTTGTTCAACAAATATTCATTGAACACCAATGCTGTGCCTGGTCCTATGTTAGGAGCTGTAGAAAAGATAGACATGGTCCTTCCATGATGGAGTACATATTCTAGTGCAGAAGATATAGAATAAAGAGTAAACAGACAAATAAACTGAATAATTCCAGCACGTGAGAAGACCGTGAAAGTAAAGAAAGAAAGTAATGGGACCTTGAGACTGAACAAGCAGTATCTAGTACAGAATATGGAGAAGGTCACAGTCACAGCCTATATCAAAAACCTTGTCTTTAAGCTTATACGAGATTTAGTAGAAGTAAAATAGAGAATGGAGTCTTACAGTCTTTATTAAGGCGGGAATAGAAACCACTAACTAAAGTATTACTTTTCATTTGCTGGCAGAGGTTAGGGTTCTATATGAAAATAAGTGTTGTTTGTGTTTTTAAATGATCACTGGTATTTGTAATGAAAATTATAATGATAAAAGTTATTTCACATACTTGATAGAAGCAATTATTCAAAATGTTCTCTGGCAGCTGTTTTGTAGTTTTCACAAACACAAAAAGTGACACTCTATGTGTACACTGAATAAACTATGATTAACCTGAAGTCAGAACAAGCATTCAGCAAGAAACTAAATTTCAAATAGACTATTGTAGCTAATACTCTGGGTTTCAACAGAGGGGGAGAGGAGTAGATTACATTCACACAGCACTGCAAAGATGATCCAGGCACAGAAAATGCTAGAATGTTGCTAAATAGCCTAGTTTGCTCTAAGAAATATCCAGTTTATCAGATAATTCTGGTATCTCATTTTTTTAACAGAAGCAACATTTGTTGTTTAAGATAGTTAATACTGCCATTGATTATAGAGAGCCATTTTCAGTGGTTTTTTCTTTCTTATTAGGAAGTTGGAATGTTCCGTAATATAATGTCAAGACTAAACTTTGGCTCATGATCCAGGATAGCCACTACACACTCAGTCTATGAAGCTTTAATCAAAACAAGATGAAGTGCCTTTGCCTTTTCTGTACAGAGCAGCAGCAAGAGCTCAGGAAGGTAGCAAGCCTCTCTGGGATGGGAGGCCTAGCCCATGTGGTGTCGACTGCAGTAACACTTGAGACCCAACCCCCCCCCCCCGCCCCCCTCCCCATTGTTATCATTTTGGCTCCTATGTGATAAAATCTGGCCTGAGATGTGTCAGGGATCACTATCTAACCTAATAGCCTTTCTCCCCCATTCTACAAGAACCTCTGAATTTTAACTAGATACATGTCGACTCAGAATAAAGACTACCTTTCCTTATCCTTGCAGCTAGGTATAGGTATGGTCATGTAGTTAAGATCTAGTCAATGTCATAGGACTGCAAGTGACGTGCACAACTTTCCTCACAAGGAAGGGTCATCCCCTCCCCTCCCCCTTCCTCCTTTCCTGGCATATGGACAAGAGGGTGAAGCAGCTTGGAGCATAACAACACCCTAAGGGTAGCAGAACAGGAAAACAGAAAAGGCTGGGTCTCACTCCACTTTCTAGATAAGGGGCAACCTAACAGATTGGACTTTTATATGAGAAACTTCTTATTTACACAACTCTTGGGTCTCTGTTACATACAACCACACCTATATTCTAAGCAATGCACAAAGTGAGAGAAAACATTACCCCATGGTATCTTCACCATACAAAGAAAGATCTGAAGACACTAAAACTCTGGCTCAGGCTGCGCCTGAAGTGAATGCCACTGCTGGACTTTTCAGCTACAAAAAAATTCTATTTTATTTTCTTAAGATGATCTAAATTAAGGTAATATTGCTTACAACTCAGAGTCCTGGCTCTCCTCTTTAAGGCACAAACATACCTGTTGTGGAAGAATACTTTACCTGACATTTACATAAAGTCCTTTTTAGCTAGTTTTCCCAGAATTGACAAATGGTTTGCCCCAGAAGAATATTTCTGATTGAGATATGGTGGTTTTAAGCAGCATTTTAGCTTTGGAGGTGAGAATGTAAAAGGCTGACTCCATTAGAGATGACTTCCCAGACAAGGTTGTTTTAGGAGAAAATGTCCTAGATATAGATGAAATGTTATGCAATGCTATCTGTTCCCTACTCTCCCTGTGCCTTGGGCCACGCTGAGCCCTCAAGGTTAATGACGTGAAGAATGGAAGTCTGATGAAACAGACCCGGGTGACAAACTGCTCAGGGTTAAGGACAGGGTCTTTCTCCCTATTCTGCACAAAACCGATTGCCTCCACGGTACTCTGATGTTTGGGAGCTTCTGCAAACAGTATCTTCTGTTTTTAATTATATTAAAAAAATTGGTTTGTATATATTGAACCCTCTCATTGGTTCTAAAAATAACATTAATTCTCTCGGGTTTCTGACAGTCACATTTTCTATGAATAATTTTGCCTCCTAATACTTCCCCACTTTATCATATCTGCTATAATGAATGTTCCTTTAAAGTTAGACTGATGAAAAGTGTGTTGAAATTTGTAAGCAGGTACAGGAAAGACAGACTGTCCCAGGTGCTCTTTCCTTGGGTCTGATAGCTTCAGAAAGGTCATAACATCCCTGAAATTATAAAATTATGAATATTTGCCTTTTTCTTGTGAATGGATCAAAAGCGTTCCCCGGACTCTCAACAAGATCAGGTACAAAATTTTTTAAATTCCATCTCAACTAAAAACAATGAAAAGACCTATTATACCTTAATTTCAATAATTAATCCATATTTAGACAAGCCAATTGGTAAATTAATTTTTTACTTTATCCTTTTGGAAACCCTAATACCACTTATCATTTGAATGTAAAAGAACTTGCAAAAATTAGGGTTCTTTGAGCTTTCAGTCTATAGGAACAGATACAAAAGATAATTAAGGTCATTATAAATCTTACAAATAGTCCTGGAATCATTGTTGAGCTAAAAGATGTGCTGATTAACTGGAAAATTGTGACAAGGGTGCTTCCCTGTCGAGAAGGGATTTCAACAACGCTAGCAGTGTCATTCACTGCACCAGCAAGAGCTTTATACATATAGCAGAAACACTGAATTAAAAAGTCAGCAAGTCTGGGTTCTAGTACCAGTTTTATTTGTAACTAATCACATACAAATCACTTATCTATAAAATAATGATTAACATCTATTCTCTAATTCACAAATATATCACAAAACCAAAATTCTTTCCAAGAAAACTTCTTTAAACCAAGATATTACTACTATTTAGCTTAGGCTTTAACCCGAAGGTTGAAAATGACCATTGGAGAGTTCGTCTTTTATAAATCTGTTGCATACCTCAATTCTGCAGATGGATAATCTGGTTAAGATCAGCACTGTCCTACTTCAACCTGACAAAACAAAAAGCTACCCACAAAAAGTTAGTGATGAAGAAAACGTTGGTCCCAGAACAACACTATTGAGAAACAGCTTTGTGTTAAGTACAGTGCTTATCACAACCCTGATGTCAAATGGAACAAAATTTAGCTTTAGGCCACTAAAAGCATGTCAGCCCTTTTGAGGAAACACGTACTTCTAGGATAAGCATCTTCTTTCACTAAAAACATTAAACAGGAATGTTTTGTAGAATCTTCAAATGGCCAACCAAAATGGCTAAGACGACCTTTTTTATCTTTTACCTTTTGTGTCTCCCTGTCTCCATTTTCATCCTGTGGTATTTCATTCAAAAATTCAGCTCCCCACCTGAGAGCACATTCGTCTGTACTCTGCCAGGGTGTGAGAGAGGTTAGCATTCTGTCACTAGAGAATAAACACAGAAGAGGAATTAGCAGATCACTGAATGAAGATTCAGGAAGATCATTCTAAGTGTGTATAGGAAAATACACCATAAGCATCTGGTCATTTATCATGTACATGTATCATGACCACTCTATCTAGTAAACCCTCAAAGAGGTAAGCAGCTATATTTTCTTGTATTTAACAATGTCAGTTTTGTGTGATTTAGTCTCTATTTCTGGACTTTCCCTTACATACTGAGACAGAAACAAAGACTGGAGCATGGTTCACACAGAAACACAGAACAGATACAAATACCATAATAAAATAGCCATAGGTACCGCTTAGGGAAATATTTTAGACGAAATAGACTTTCACTACTGGCCCCAAATGCCATCATCATCCTATGTTATTTAACTGTAAACTTTTAATACAAAAATACCTTTAAGCTGATAACATTTAGTGACTTACAAAACTGACAGAATATTTCAGTGCTACACAAAACAGTTCTATACACAATTTAAAGTTTTAAAGTTCTTTGCTGGCACTTGATTTTATAGTTGATAGACACAATAACTACTGATTTCAATAAAATACTGTTCTTAGCTTATACATATTTTCAAAATCAATATTACCTCACAAGACAGTAAAGAATCATATCTTGGTGATGAATCTTCTAAGATGAACACCAAAACTGTACAGCCAAAATATTTTAAGAATCACATAAACTTTTTAAGACAATGGATAAAAATTTACACAATCATGTCCAGTGGAAAAAAGGATTATTCCTCTGATTCAATAACGTATATATCAAGTACAGATCAAAAACATGAACTTACAAAGCGAGTTACAGTTTGTTCGTTTTTTTAAGGTTTTTAGAAGATTGGTGATACTACCAGAATGGACTTTTTTAAACGGAAAATTGGTCACTATTTGTAAATACGCATTTTATATTACAAATTTAAAACTGAAAGTTCTTTTAAAACAGTAGGCTCCTGTTTTTGTTTTGTTTTTTCTACTTTCAGTGAGATTAGAGCCATTCTGTATATCACTAAAAATAAAATCACCATTCAGTATGCACTTTTTTTCTTCATAAAAGGGGAGGAAATTAAACTAAAACGTACCAAACTATATTTATGTTAGAACACAATTTGTAAAAACCCACTAGTTAAAAGTTTTGGAACTCTACTACACTGTTCTGAAGGAAAACAGATTCTTTCAAAACCCTATCTAGTAATTCCTGTCCAATTGGTTTTCTATTATAAAAATTAAAATTCAAGCTACAATACTTGTGGCACTCAACTGAATGGCAGATTTAATAAGAGAAGACTAAATTAGTGTAATCAAACAAAACATACTAAACAATCAACTCAATACTAGACTTTTAGAACAGTAAATTATTAAATAGGTTGATTTCTTTGAGTGTTTAAATTCTGTAACACTAAATTACATCAGCATTTCAAACAACACCCTTTCTAAACCAAACCTGAAATCAACTTTTTTTCCCAGCCAAGGGAAAAAGTATCTCTTTAACATATTTTCCAAAGCAGTAAAAACATCTAGTGTTTCAGCTTATCTCCAACAAACACTGCTGATCTTATGCATTTCACTGAGGTGCTACCTGTACCCACAAATCATCATCAGATAAAGAACTTGAACTTCCCGACTCGGAGTCCAGCTCACTGAATCCACCTAAATCCCATTCAGTGCTAGACTCACTCGGCACATCCTCCTCCTCAGTGAGGAAACTCTGACCAGATTCAAGGCAGGAAGGATAAACACGAGCTGAGAGGCAGAAAAAGTTAGAATCAAACTGGAAGAGGCCTAATGTGGTACCTATATTAATCCACTGGTCTCCCCTACTGTCATATTCATACACAGTCACCCGGTTCTTCTTCCACTGTGGGGTGCGCGAGGTGATCAGCAACAATTTTTGGCCGTGATTGATAATTCGGTAGTTGTTGGTCTCTGACACCAAGGGAATGTTATTAATCTGCCTCCATTCTCCCCTGGCTGGGTTATAGACCTTCATGACCGGGATGTCACAGATACAATAGATCTCATCATTGAAGACACAGGCTTCCTGAAAGTCATTGCGCTTAAGAGAAACACACTTCAGCCACATATTATGGCTAGGATCATAGCAGAACATGCGCTTACTGTTGAGAGCATAAAGATAGTTCTGAATTACCATCAGGTCAAAGGATATAAAAGAATGGGGTAGTGGAGCCACCAGTGCCCACTGGTTCCTCTGAACGCTGTAGCATTCCACTTCCTTCAGCTTAACTCCAGTAATAGGGTCTCGCCCACCCAAAATGTAAATGTAGCCATTGAGGTATGCCACATCCATGCCCTCACGGCAGAGCAAGCGGTCCGCAAGTTGCTGCCAACTATTCTGGGCTGGCTTATACACCCAGAGGTCCTTCCTGGGCTGGGCAGCTAGATAGATGTCATGGTCTGGAGAGACACAGACAGCTAAGGTGGTGACAGTTCTAGTGTGAGCAAGGCAGGTCAAAGGAGATGGCACTTTGTAAATATCTCCCGTGTACGGGTCACAGCACAGAAAGGGATCTCGGGGATGTCCAAAGAAGATCACCATCTCCTTGGCACACACGCCCAGCCTCTGGGCTGGATTTTCTGCTGTGGACACAACAGAGCCGCTGCTGCTCTCTGGCTTTGGCACCAGAGACTTGTACAACATGTCACCGTATCGCATCTGCAGGGCCGCTTCAATAAGGTCCAGACAGTACTTCTTCACAATGGGCTTGGTCAACAGCCCTTCCAGGTAATCTTGATCTTCATCAGTGAAGTGTGTCCAGCGGACACACTTGAACACTTCTGCAGCGCTCGGCCCGCGCTCCTTGGGAGCCGCCTCCAACCACTGTACCGCTACGTGACACACAGTCTGCTCGTGCTCTATGTTTAGACAATCCAGGCGCAGGACAGTCAACAGCTGGGCCAAGGTCAGATCTGCCAGACTCTCCTCCCGAATCGAACCCATCTGGCTGAGCTGCTTGAAGTTGTGAGCTATAAAGGACTGGGCCTGTGACCGCAGCTTGCGATGCCCAAAAGCATCAGCAAACTTAAAGATGGCGGTGCAGTTGGCCAGATCTAGGCGGCGGGCTAGGAAGGAGGCACAGGCTTCCCGCACATATTCCAGCTGTAGCATGTCGGAGGCCGCGTAAAGGCGCTCCACGTTGGCTTCACTCAGGGACACGCGACCTGTGTAGCAGTAGTCGACCAAGACCTCGAAGGACTCGGCATCCACATCGTGCATGGTCACGTTCGTCTGGTGGCTCTCGTACATGCCGCCGGTGAACATGCTCTTGAAGTAGGGACACGCGGCAGCCAGCACGTTGCGGTTGCAGGGGAAGAGGCGTCCCGTGCCAGGCCCGCTGCCAGGTGTCACCACCTCGATGGTCACATCACACAGCAGCCGCGCGTCGTAGAAGGACTTGAGCTGTGCCAGCAGGGCTGCAGAATGGGCCGCGTCCTTCAGCTCCTCCGGGCCCGTGAAAAAAGCCGAAACCGAGGGTTTGTGAATCCTCTTGGGCCGCTTCCCACCGCGGGGACTAGCGAGGCGGCGAGAACGCGGAGCTTCTTCCCGGGACTGCATGGTGGAGATGGCGGCGGGGTGCCGACGGCGAGAACGGGTGCAAGGATCAGGCTCGGGCTCCTCCTCACCCTGCTCTCGCTGGCGCTACGACCGCGGTATCTCCGGAGAGACGGCAGCACAGGTCCATTTATTTAAGTCAGCCCTATACCTCGGTACCGCCTCCCTTACCACGTAGACCGTGCCTGACTCACCCTGTTCCAGTTCTGCGCCCTTTCTCCGCCTCCACTCGCCCTCGCAAGACCTGCAGGTAGAACCCACAGAGCCGCCACCGCCGCGCTGGCAACGCTGGTAGGCGTCCAGGAGAACTACGGCTCCCAGGTTGCCTTCACCACCTCGAGGCATGCCGGGGCCCTCCAGACTCACCGGCGTAGGTTGAGGGACCGAAGCCACATTGCATGTCGGGAGTAGTAGTTTCAATAATATCGCGAGATTTATCGGCCGTTTATTGTTTCCGCCGATGGAATTAGAAATCGCTAGTTTGGTTCGATTTGGTTTTATGGTTTAGAACTCTGGATTTGGAATCCGGAGTAGCCGCCCGTTCTAGTATTTATTAATTGTTCGATTTCTCTTTCAGAACGGTCTCCTGTTTTTTGAAATGTGAATAACAGTATTTCATAACGTTGTGTGAAGATTAAATGAGATAAATCGCATAGGATATATAGGATGCTCTGAATAAATATTTGATTAGTAGAATAAAGTACTTACGCAGTACCTATAATATAAACGTTCAGTAAGTTTTAGCTTTTTATGAAAAATGAAGCACTCGCTCATTAGAAATCATGAGACTGTAAGAAAAATGCTAAAACCCTGCAGGTTTCTGCAGACTTCCCTTTAAGTTTTGTTTTGTTTTAATAGATTTTATCTTTAAGCTCAGTTTTAGGTTTACTGGGAAATCCAGCTGGAAGTTACCAGGAGCTCCCATATACTCCACCCTCTCAGTTTCCCCTATTAACATCTTGCCTTAGAGTATGCATTTGTTACAAGTGATGAACTTATACATTATTATTAAAGTGCATAGTTTATATTAAGGCTCACTATATTATATGGTTCTATGAGTTTTGAAAAATGCATAATGTCATGCGTCCATCATTACAGTAACATACAGATAGTTTCACTGCTCTAAAAAGCCTCTGTGTTCTGTTTCTGCTTCCTCATCATCCCCCCTTCCAACGCCTGGGAACCACTGATGTTACAGTCTATGTAGTTTTATGTTTTCCAGAATGTCATATAGTTGGAATCGTACAGTGTGAGCCTTTTAAGATACCTTCTTTCACTTAGCAATATTCATTTCAGGTTCTTCCATGTCTTTTCATGGCTCAATAGCTCATTTCTTTTCGTCATTGAATAATATTCCATTGTATGGCTATACTACAGTTTACTCATCCATTCTCCCACTGAATGATATTTTGTTTGCTTTGAATTTTTGCAATTATGAATAAAGCTGCTGTAAACACTCACATGCTGATTTTTGTGTGGAAGTAAGTTTTCAACTCATTTGATAAATACTACGGAGTCTGACTGCTGGATTCTATGGTAAGACTATGTTTAGCTTTGTAAGGAATTGCCAAAATGTTTTCCAAAGTGGTGGCTGTACTGTTTTGCATTCTCACCAGCAATTAATGAGCGTTCCTATTGTTTCGCATCTTCTGTAGGGTTTGGTGTTGTCAGTGTTTTGGATTTTAGAGCTTACAGATTTTAAACTTGCCTCTCTGGGAAAATTCTGAGGGATATGATAATATTTTAAGCATTCAGCAATATCTGCAGGGCCATTAAATTGTAGTCTCAGAAAGCGGTATGCGTGGGTTGTCTCAAATGTACAAATCAGGATTATAAATAGATGTTTTGGTGGTCTCACAAAGTCAGTATTTCATGTTTGGAAAATGGTACTAAAGTATTTTCATTAATCTCATAATATGTTTATAACTAGTCCAATATAGCTCCTTTCACTACCATCCCAAAATCAGCTGAAGATTCTGGAACTGTAGCTATTAAAGAGGATTTTAAATAAACACGTTTCAACAAAGAGACCTTGTACTGCATAGGATCTTAACAGCTCATCGTCATACATGCCCAAACATCCCTTGAATTACTCTAGTCTAGTCTATGCTTTACAAAAGTGTTTTATATTTGTATTTATCAACATTGTCTCAGTATAAAGTCCTCAAAATGAATTGTGCTTATTTAGTTTTAATTTTCTCATATATGCCTTTAAGTGTTATTTTAGACTGCTTTTCAAAAAATGTGAAATATTTATTAGACACTGTGCTGTAAGGCGTACGGCAGTATTGTTCAACAGAATTTTCTGTGATGAAAATGTTCTATATCTGTGCTATCCAATATGGCAGCCATGAGTCACCTGTCGCTCTTAAATACTTGAAATGCGGCTAACGCAACTGAGTAATTAAAGTTTTAATTTTAGAAATATAGCATTGGCAGCAACCAATTCAACGGGGAAAGGAAAGTCTTTTCAACAAATGTTAGCAAAACAACTGAATCATAATGGAAAAAAAAATTAACCTTGAAACTGACAGTGTTGAACTTTACCTAACCCCTGTGCTCCAGGAAAACAGTAATAATTAAGAAATCCCTCGGGGGGCTGGCCCCATGGCCGAGTGGTTAAGTTTGCACGCTCCGCTTCGGTGACCCAGGGTTTTGCTGGTTCGGTTCCTCGGGGCGAACATGGCACCACTCATCAGGCCGTGCTGAAGTGGGGGCCCACATAGCACAACCAGAAGGACCCACAACTACAATATACAGCTATGTACTGGGGGACTTCAGGGAGAAGAAGAAGAAAAAAATAATAAGATTGGCAACAGATGTTAGCTCAGGTGCCAATCTTTAAAAAAAAAAAAAAGAAATCCCTCAACCTTCCCCCTCAAATCTCCCCACCCTATTGTGTTGGAAATAGCTTACCACAACAAACCACCTTTTCCCATATGTCTTGGATAAGAGTCACTGTCCACTCTTTCTCATGATAAGACTCACAGATGACCCCCTTATTTACCTGGGAGAAGGTTAAATACACACCTTTCCATTTGTGCCTGAACCTGCCAACAAGGCCAGACGCAGGGTCTCTAATTTCCAGTCCTTTGTCTCATGAATGATTAACTGAGACGAGAAGCCTGCCCAAACTAGCTAGACACAAAGATAAACATTTCCTATTCAGCTGACTGCTTGAGACTTTCCCTGGTTACAAAAGCAATCCTAACTGTAAACCACTCCACCTATAACTTGTCTAACTCCTCTCCATAAAAGTCTAAGGCAGAACCACCTGCCTTTGGATCTGAGCCCTTCTCCATCCTGCAATAATTTGAGTAAAATCAATTTCCTTACTTGTTTGGTGGTTTTTTTTTTTGTTTTTTGGTTTTTTTTGAGAAAGATTATCCCTGAGCTAACATCCACCACCAATCCTCCTCTTTTTGCTGAGGAAGACTGGCCCTAACCTAAACTCTGTGCCCATCTTAACCTCCATTATTATATGTGGGAAGCCTGCCACCCCATGGCTTGATGAGCAGTACGTAGGTCCGCACCAGGGCGAATCAGTGCCCCTGAAAGGGAGAGTGCAAACTTAACTGCTCCGCCACCAGGTGGCCCCCTTACTTGTTTGGGTTTTGTCTTTGATAGTTGGTGCCATTACTGAAATGGAACTGGAAGCCCACCTCCGGGCCCCCATCTTCTCTACCCAGAGACTGAGGCCTCTGGAGCCCGTCTGCTCCTTTTCTGACTGGTGATTTGGGGATCTCATGGTGAGGCCAGCTCCTGATCCATGTGCTCCAGACAACCGTCCATGGTAGCATGGTTAAGTAGGTGACTTTAGTTCTCTGAGCCATCCCTTGGCTTGGTTTTGTTGTTAGCAATTGTTTAATCTTAATATTATGGGAAACCCTCAACCCTCTTCAAAATTCCCACCAATTATATGCTTCACCAGTAAAGTGAAAAGTCAGATCATTACCTCCAAAAATGGCAGGATTTTACTGAGGACAATTTATAATTCCAGTGGCTCCTTTGGGACACTTGGAATCTCCCTAAGCCTGTCTATCTACAAGATGCCCTCAAATCTTGGGGCTCTAAGATCTCTTCTCACCAATGGTCAGCTTATTTTGCTTGGTAAGTGGAGGCTGAAAAATAAGAAAATGTCTCTAGTCTATCTCAAATTGTAATGTCTCCTAAGCACTGTCTCTTTTACTATCAGTCTACAATCTCATGACCCTATCTTCACCCAGAACTCCTCATGTGACCATCCCAGCCCTTTCTCCTTCCCACTATTTCTCCTTTTCCTGCGGATTCTCTTTTTCTTCCTCTGGCTCTATTCCTCCTCTTTACCTTTCCCTGCCTCCACGACATTATTCTGCCCCAGCTCCCCATCCTAACCCTTATTATTGGTCTTTCCCTACCTGTGAAAGAAGGTCAGTGACCTGAGCACCCAACTGAACAAGTATTCTTTAATCCTTGATCTTGCTCCAATTTACATGTTATTGTTAAAGTCTTTCTGGACCCCCATAAGAATAGGGAAGAACCTAGTAATCAATTCAGATTGATCCTCGGGGTATATTCTCCTGGGATCCATTGATTTATATCAACTTGTAGAACTACTTGTGGGTCCCAGAGATGACACTTTATTGTTTAAAAAGCCAAATGGGCCACTCTTCAAGAGGACCTTCAAAGAAATCAGAACACCTTCCAGGCTTACGTACTGGCTAAAACCATAGGGGAGAGGATATTTAGAATCCATTCCCTCTGTCTTCCTTCAAAATTTGATTGGTCAAAGACACAAGACTGCAGAAAACAAAGAGATGAATCTGTCTCTAACCAAATACATAGTTTAGAAAATGTGTGGAGGGTTACTCTGGTCTTGGTAGAACAACTGAATGCTTTCCTCCTTGGTCACTAGCTTCATTAAGGCTATGGCCCGAAATTAGAGATCTTATCCAAAACACAACGTAAATTAGTGAACTCTTTCTGAAATACATATATGTGAAATACATCACAAGGACTCTGTTGCAGAAAGGCCAAATCAACACAATGCAAACTCACGACTTCACAACTTAATTTGAAGGAAACAACAGGGCAATTTGCTCCCTCCAAAACTCCCATAGATGGAGATAAGCAGATATCATACAGAAAAGGGACATTGGACTTGGTATTGTCTGGCCTCAAAATGCAAAAGTAAACAAGAGCCCAAAAATCCATCTCTTCAATGACTTTCCTCAGAGAAACCCTCCCTTCTTGGTCCATAACTTTCAGGGTGCGAGGGGAAATAATCATTACCATCAGTGGACATCCCACCACCTTTCTAGTGGACACGGAGGCAATGATTTCACCATTAACACTATTATGGGTTTACTTGTATTCCTCCCAAACTTATATATTGAAACCCTGACCCCTAGTACTTCAGAATGCGACCTTATTTGGAGACAGGGTTTTTACAGAGGTAACGAAGTTAAAGCAAGGTCATTAGGGTGGGCCCTAATCCAATATGACAAGTGTCCTCATAAAAAGGGGAAATTAGGGGCCTGGCCCCGTGGCCGAGTGGTCAAGTTCACACACTCCGCTGCAGGTGGCCCAGTGTTTCATTGGTTCGAATCCTGGGCACGGACATGGCATGGCACTGCTCATCAAACCAGCTGAGGCAGCGTCCCACATGCCACAACTAGAAGGACCCACATCGAAGAATATACAACTATGTACTGGGGCCTTTGGGGAGAAAAAGGAAAAAAAAAAAGGGGAAATTACGACACAGAGAGAGACATGCATAGAGGGAAGACGATGTGGAGAGACACAGAGAGAAGATAGCCATCTACAAGCCAAGGAGAGAGACCAAAAACAGAGGTTTCCCTCATAGTCTTCAGAAGGAAATAACCCTGCTGACCTCTTGCTCTTGGACTTCTTGCCTCCACAAGTGTAAGACGATAAATGTCTTTTGTTCAAGCCACTCAGTCTGTGGTACATAACAAAGTACCATATCAGCCCTGGAAAACTAAGACAAATGCCTTTATTCTCCCACTACCCTCCCTGGGAGTACACAAACCATACCTGTAGTGGGACTTGATAATCTACCACGTGACTTGCCTTTGTCTAGACCTCTTTCTGCCTCACTAGTACCTCTTGTCACACAGAGTAGCTTTCTACTTAGCTCCGCCATCCTCATAAACTTTCTCAGAAGAGGTTTACTTTCCAATTGGAATATCAGTATTCTTTGCTCTCCCAAGTGCCTCGCCCTTGAAGTCTCTGACTCCACACCTATGTACCTTTGCTCTTTTATAACTCTCATTGACCATCGGACTTTTCCTGGTCCTGTAAAAAACCCCTAACAGTTAAGTACAAATTATGTTAATTAAAATACCTGACTCCCTTTGGGCTGCTCAGTCCACCGACATAGGCCAAATCTGGGAGGCTGAACCTCTTGAAGTAGAAAATAGACCCTTCCATGCCACTCCCAAGATTACTGTAACATGTTTAAAACTAGAAGCCCTCCAAAATTTTCAAACTATAATTCAAGGCCTTATTGACACATCCTATAATACTTCAATCTCCCTAGTAAAGAATCCTAATGGTGGCAAGGGATACTGGCTAGTCCAACACTTGTGAGCAATAAAGTAGTTAAACTCAGGTTTCCTCTAGCTCCTAACCCCAGTACCAGTCTGGCCTATTTCCTATCCAACATATCACTTCACAGTCATCAACTTATGTTCTGCCCTTTTTTTTTTTGCCCCCGGTATCCTTCTTCACCCTGACTCACAATCATTTTTGTCATCACATGGGAAAATCAACAATACATGTGGACTGCCATGCCTCAGGGGTTTCTTGAGGCCCCGACTTATTTCTCCAGGACCCTAAAGGTAAACCTGAGAAATTTGACCTTTCCCTGCAATCTCTCCTTATATAGTATGCAGACAATCTTCTCTGCTCACCTGATTTTGACAACTCATTTACAACAAGTGTTTGCCCACAACAGACATAAAGTTTCTAAAAACAAAACAATTATGCAGCCCCCCTTAAGAGCATTATGTAGGAGATACATCTCTTGAAGGGAAAACTTTATCCCCTAAACGTGTTAACACCATCATCAATTCCCCTTTCCCTGAGATCAAAAGACAACTCCGAGGGTTTCTAGGATGAGTTCGCTATCACTGGAACTGAATCCCTAGGTTTTTTTACTATTGCCTCTCCCTCACATGCCATGACTAAGGAAACAACACTGATTCCCCTAATTGGGACTCTCCCTCCATGACTGCATTTCAAAACCTGAAAACCTCTCTAACTTCTTCTCCCACTTTTGGACTCTCCAATTACTCATTACCCTCTCCCCTTTTTATACACAAAAAGGAAGAACATGCATATCCCTGTTTTCAGGATGGTTAGAAGTTTTTCCATGCAAATAGGCTACTGCCACAACTATAGCGAAGAGGCTACTAGAAAGAATTTTCCCCACTTGGGGATCCCTTTGTTTCTCTCTAGCAATAGAGGAACTCACTTCAATGGTAAGGTTATTTAGGATATTCAACAAGTATTTCCACTGTCACAGAAATTTCACTATCTTCACCACCCTCAATCCTCTGGAAAAATAAAACAGGTCAACAATGCCCGTTTTTTTGGTGAGGAAGATTGGCCCTGAGCTAACATCTGTTGCCAATCTTCCTCTTTTTGCTTGAGGAAGATTGTTGCTGAGCTAACATATGTGCCAATCTTTCCTCTACTTTGTTCGTGGGATGCTGCCACAGCATGGCTTGATGAGTGGTGTGCAGGTCCACACCCGGGATCTGACCCAGGGAACCCTGCACCGCTGAAGCAGAGTGTGCAAACTTAACCACTACGCCACCAGGCCAGCCCCAACAATGCTCTTAAATTCAAACTAGCCAAACTCTCGGAGGAACTCAACCTGCCCAAAGTTTTCCACTTAGCCTTGATCATCCTTGAGTCCTCCTCCCGCTCCAGTCAACACTGACTACTTCCTGATGAAATAATACGGGCAGGCCAATGAGAATTCCTTACCTCTTCTGGTCCTTAGATGACCCTAATTTGATCCATTCCAATATCTATCCTTAAATACTGCTAAAGTCTTATTAAATACACTCATTTATCACCAACAGGTCAGGGTTCCTTTCTCACCACCATCCTTACATGATCTTCAAATTGGAGATTTAATCTGGAAAAGACACCACCAAAAGACCAATCTTAAATCCAAGTGGAAGGAATGGGGTTCTAACCATCAAACCACCACAGAACAAGGGTTGCAACATGTACTTTATATTTCATAATTTAAAAATGCAAGACAATTCCAGTGTCACATGTAAGGAGCTTAGAAGTCGCCAGTCTGTCCTAACAACAAATAAAAAGCTGAAGAGACTGAAAATCAACAACTCTTCTTGGAGCCACAAGAGAGGGGAGGGCAAACCGCTGCTCCCAAGTTTGGAGAGACAAACAGGCGAACACAGGGAGTCATGGCTTACCGGAGCAGAGAACCAGGCGCAGAAAGTGCTGCAGGAACCAGTGCTGAGGGATGAAAACCTGAAATATAACTGATGAATTGCTGGAGGCTCCGTGTGGACAACTCGAGAATTAAAAACTCCAGAGGACCCAGTCATAGGGGGGACCCCACGATATTGTGAGATTTACCTCCAGGAGATGGACCAGTTTTCACAGTAAATATGGGAGAAAAGTCCCCTCATACTTCCAAAGGGAGGAGGGAAAATGAACCATGTTTAAATATACCAGAGCACTCTGTTTTTAACAAGGACAGCCCTCAGGAGAAACTAGTTAACCAGAACCTAACCTGCTGGAGTCTTATCAGAGCCTAACCAAACTAAAGGAAGGGAAGCACCCGACTCCACTTAGCTCTAGCCTTCCAGGTGGGAGCAGGAAGACACCCATCTGCAGCCCACTCTATCCCAGCTCTATCCAGCCTGTAGGGAAGGAAAACAATAAAAAACAGGTTTAAAGTTCACAGTTCAGAGGCAGAGGCTCGTTAAAAGACTGAAACCTAATCACAGAACAGTGGAACTATAGAACTCTTCCCCTCCCCCCACACCTCACCACCACACGATTACAGGCCTATTAACCCCACTTCCTTTTACCCAGTACTTCACGTCCGGCTATCAAGGAAAAATGAAAAGGCAAAAACACAATTTGAAGAACAAAGCAAGCATCAGAAAAAGACATAGCAGAGATGTTGGATGACCACAATGAGAACTGAAAACAGCTATGAATCATATGCTAAGGGCTCCAAGGATAAAGGAGAGCATGCGCGAACTGATGGGCGACGTAAGCAGTGAGATGGAAATCCTCAGAAAGAACCAAAAAAACCGATAGAGGTTCCAGTTCAAGATGGCGACATAGGGAGATCCTGAACTCACCTCCTCCCACGGACACATCGAATTTACGGTTATATATGGAACAATTTCCTCTGGAAAAAACCTAAAAACTGGTGGAGCGACCCCTTCACATCGGGCTAATGACAGAGAAATAACATCGAAGCACTCGGAAAGGCTGACACAATCTTGCCAAAAACCCCATCCCTGGCGCAGCGACTCACAAGCAGGGGGAAACTCAAAACCCAGAGCTTCTCGCCGAGGAACAAAGGGTTCATACCCGACATCGGGCACCCGAACTTTTGAGATGGGCACCTGAGAGACAAGCCCCCAAATCATCCGGCTTTGAAGACCTTGGGGCTGTAGTGAATCGGGATGCTCTTAAAGGACCCCTGCACAGACTCACCCACCCCGCCCTAGGGAAAGGGCCCAGACTTTATGTAAAAGACACTCATTTGCTAATTTGAAAGCATTGGTGTGAAGGGCGGGGGCCTGCTGGGATACTCTCCAGGGACAGAGGTTGGTGGGCGCCATCTTCTGCCCTCCCTCTGCCTTGCTAAAGCCAGTGGTCGCCATCTTTTTTTTTTCTTATTTCTTTTCTTTTTCTTTTTTTGCTTTTCTTTCCTTTTTGATTTTCTTTATCTTTTTCTTTTCTTCTTCTACTTTTTTTCTCTTTTCCGTGGGTGCCGTCTTTGCACTCCCCCTCTGCCGCGCTCCAGAGCGCTAGTTATCTCCCAGAGGGGAACTTCTACACGTCTGGTGTTCGTACTTTTACATCTGGTGACCTGGTTTTTGTGGCTGCCACCCAGGCCGATCACCTGTCTCTGGTGGCCAGGGCAGCTTGCGTTCCTGGCTCCCACCAGACTGTGTGGACTGTAACCATCAAAGTGACAGCTCTTGCCAGCAGACCCCCAGGGGGCTGCACAGGCAGCAGGCTGAAACATGCTCCCAGCCTTTCTGTGGAAGAGGCGTAGTCCCTTGTCCTGGAGCTTCGGCCTGAGGGACAAGCTGCAGGTGTGGCCCACATCTAGAGTCTCCAGAGCTGCTCTCAGGGACCGTAGGCTGGGGGATGCCGTATTTACACTCTCCCTCCGCCTTGCTATTGCTCACAGGTATCTCCCGGAGAGGAGCTTATACACTCATCTGGAGCTTGTCAGATTTTTGCGACTGCCGCCCAGGAGACACCTCCAGATGGCCTTGCTCTAGTAGCAAGCAGGGCTTCTGCTTGCAGTCCCACAGGACTGTGTATATTTGCATTTTTTAAAAAGCTTCTGCCTGGGTGTCCTGGTTGTGCAGCGGTTAAGTTCCCATGTTAGGCTGCAGAGGCCTGGGGTTGGCTGGTTCAGATGCTGGGGTGTGGACATGGCACCGCTTGTCAAGCCATGCTGTGGGAGGCATCACACATATACAGTAGAGGAAGACAGGCACGGATGTTAGCTCAGGGCCAGTTTTCCTCAGCAAAAAGAGGAGGATTGGCAGCAGATGTTAGCTCAGGGTTAATCTTCCTCAAAAAAATAAATAAAAAATAAATTAAAAACCTTAAAAAAAAGAAAAGCTGCTGCCTGAGGATCTGGCTTCCAATCAACCTGAATCTAGGTGCTGACTGAGATCCACCCCTTTGGGACACTGACTGGTCTTGGCACACCCTCAACTACTGGGAGCCATTAAAAATAAATAGGCTGCTTGGACAATCAGAAAGATTTGAGAGACAACCAAGAGCTAGGGCAGGGTGAATGATAAGGTTCCTCTCCTACACAAGGCCAACCCTTCAAGACCTGGAGAGGCAGCTGTTCCATCTAATGCATAGGAACCAACCCAGACAGTCAAGCAAAAGGAAGAAACAAAGGAATATGTTCCAAATGAAAGAACAAGATAAAACCTCAGAAAAAGCCTTAATGGAATGGAGATAAGTAAAGAAATGATAGACATCAAAAACACTGTAACAGAAATGAAGGATGCCTTTATGGGCTTATCAGTAGACTGGACACAGCCGATGAAAGAATCTCTGAACTTTAGGATATATCAATAAAAACTTTGAAAACTAAAAAGCAAAGAGAACAAAGGCTGAAAAAAAGAAGTAACTGAATCTCCAGGAACCATGGGACAACTAGAAAAGGTACAACATATGCACAATGGGAATACCAGAAGGAGAAGAAAGACAAAGGAACAGAAGAAATACTTGAAACAATAATGACTGAGAATTTCCCCAAAACCATATTTCTAAGACTGATGTCAAAGAGTTTACAGCCTGTGTTTTCTTCTAGGTGTTTTATGGTTTCAGGTCTTACAATATTTGTAAGTCTTTAATCCATTTTGAATTTATTTTTGTATGTGATGTAAGAAAGTGGTCCAGTTTTGTTCTTTTACAGGTAACTGTCCTGTTTTCCAAACACCGTTTGTTTTTTCCCATTGTATACTCTTGCCTCCTTTGTTGTAGATTAATTGACCTTATAAGCGTGGGTTTATTTCTGGGCTGTCCATTCTGTTCCATTGATCAATGTGTCTGTTTTTGTGCCAGTACCATACTGTTTTTTGTTTTGTTTTGTTTTGTTTTTAGATTTTATTTTTTCCTTTTTCTCCCCAAAGCCCCCCGGTACATAGTTGTGTATTCTTCGTTGTGGGTTCTTCTAGTTGCGGCATGTGGGACGCTGCCTCAGCGTGGTCTGATGAGCAGTGCCATGTCCGCGCCCAGGATTCGAACCAACGAAACACTGGGCCGCCTGCTGCGGAGCGCGCGAACTTAACCACTCGGCCACGGGGCCAGCCCCAGTACCATACTGTTTTTTAAAAAATTATTTTATTGAGGTTGTAATGGTTTATAACATTGTGTAATTTCAGGTCTACCTTATTATTTATCATTTTCTCTATACACTGTATCATGCTCAGCACCAATAGTCTAATTTTTTTTCTTTCTTTTTCTTGTGAGGAAGATTGGCCCTGAGCTAACATCTGTTGCCAATCTTCCTCTTTTTGCTTGAAGAAGATTATCGCTGAGCTAACATCTGTGCCAATCTTCCTCTATTTTATGTGGGATGCTGCCACAGCATGGCTTGACAACCAGTGCTAGGTCTGTGCCTGGGATCCAAACCTATGAACCCTGGGTCGCCCAAGCAGAGTGTGTGAACTTAACCACTATGCCACCAGGCCGGCCCCACCAATAGTCCAATTTGTATCCATCACCATACATATGTGCCCCGTTAGCCTTTTCACCCATCCTTCCAGCCTCCTTCCCCTTGGTAATCACTAATCTGTTCTCCTTATCCATGTGTTTGTTATCTTCCACACATGAGTGTAGTCATGTGGTGTTTGTTTGTCTCTGTCTGGCTTATTTTGCTTAACATAATGCCCTCAAGGTCCATCCATGTTGTTGCAGATGGGATGATTTTGTCTTTTTTTATGGCTGAGTAGTATCCCATTGTATAACTATATATACTACATCTTCCTTATCCACTCATCAGTCAATGGGCACTTGGGTTGCTTCCACATCTCGGCTGTTGTGAATAATAATGCAATGAACATAGGGATGCATAACTCTCTTTGACTGGTCGATTTCAAGTTCTTTGGATGGATACACAGTAGTGGGATAGCTGGATCATATGGTATTTCTATTTTTAATTTTTTGAGAAATCTCCATACTGTTTTCCATAGTGGCTGCACCAGTTTGCATTCCTGCCAGCAGTGTATGAGGGTTCCCTTTTCTCAAACAGCCTCTCCAACATTTGGTATTTTTTGTCTTGGTAATTATAGCTGTTCGGACAGGTGTAAGGTGACATCTCATTGTAGTTTTGATTTGCATTTCCCTAATAATTAGTGATGTTGAACATCTTTTCATGTGCCCATTGGCCATCTGTATATCTTCTTTGGAAACATACCGTTCATATCCTCTGCCTATCTTTTGATCAGATTGGTTTTTTTTGTTATTGAGTTGTATGAGATCTTTATATATTTTTGAAATTAACCCCTTGTTGGATATATGAATTGCAAATATTTTCTTCCAGTTGATGGGTTGTCTTTTCATTTTGTTCCTGCTTTTCTTTGCCTTGCAGAAGTTTTTAGTCTGATGTAGCCCCATTTGTTTATTTTTTCTTTTGTTTCCCTTGCCTGAGTAGACACAGTATTCGAAAAGATGCTGCTAAGACCGATGTCAAAGAGGGTACTGCCTGTATTTTCTTCTAGGAGTTTTATGGTTTCAGGTCTTACATGCCAGTCTTTAATCCACTTTGAGTTAACTTTTGTGTATTGGTGTAAGAAAATGGTCTACTTTCATTCTTTTACATGTGGCTGTCCAGTTTTCCCAACACCAGTCATTGAAGAGACTTTCTTTTCTCCATTGTATGTTCTTGGCTCCTTTGTTGAAGGTCAGCTGTCCATAGGTGTGTGATTTTATTTCTGGGCTTTCAGTTCTGTTCCATTGATCTGTGTGTCTGTTTTTGTGCCAGCACCACACTGTTTTTATTACTCTAGCTTTGTAGTATGGTTTGAAGTCAGGAAGCATGATACCTCTAGCTTTGTTCTTCTTTCTAAAGATCGCTTTGGCTATTTAGGGTCTTTTGTGGTTCTATACAACTTTTAAAAGTATTTGTTCTATTTCTATAAAAAATGTTGTTGGAACTTTGATAGGGATTGCATTGAATCTATGGATTGCTTTGGGTAATATGGAAATTTTAACAATATTAATTCTTCCAATCCATGAGCACTGTATATCTTTGTGTTGTTTGTGTTGTCCTCAATTTCCTTCATCAATATCTTATAGTTTTCAGAGTACAGGTCTTTCACTTCCTCATTAAATCTATTCTTAGTTATTTTATTCTTTTTGATGCAAGTGTGAATGAGAGCATTTTCTTAACTTCTCTTTCTGATAGATCATCATTATTGTATAGAAATACAACAGACTTCTGTATATTAATTTTGTATCCTGCAACTTTACTGAATTCATTTATTAGTTCTAATAGTTTTTTTGGTGGAGTCTTTAGAGTTTTCTCTATATATAGTATTATGTCATCTGCAAACAGTAACAGTTTTACTTCTTCCTTTTCAATTTGGATTCCTTTTATTTCTTTTTCTTGTCTGATTGCTGTGGCTAGAATTTCCAATAACATGTTGATTGAAAGTGGCAAGAGTGGGCATCCTTGTCTTGTTCCTGATCTTAGAGGAAATGCTTTCAGCTTTTCACCATTGAGTAGGATGTTAGCTGTGGGTTTGTCATATACAGCCTTTACTAAGCTGAGGTTTGTTCCTTCTATACCCACTTGGTTGAGAATTTTTATCATAAATGGATGTTGAATTTTGTCAAAAGCTTTTTCTATCTATTTCTAAGCTATTTCCATCTATTTCTTTTTTAATCTATTGAGAATATCATACGATTTATTTTTTTAAAAATCGGCACCTAAGCTAACAACTGTTACCAATCTTCCTCTTCTTCTTCTCCCCCTCCCCCTCCTCCTCCTTCTTCTCCTTCTTCTTCTTCTCCTCCTCCTCCTCCCCCCTCCCCCTTCTTCTCTTTCTTCTCCTTCGTCTCCCCAAAGCCCCCCAGTACATAGTTGTATACTCAAGTTGTAGGCCCTTCTGGTTGTGCTCTGTGGGATGCCACCTCAGCATGGCCTGATGAGCAACACCATGTCTGCACCCAGGATCCAAACCGATGAAACCCTGGGCCGCTGAAGCAGAGCACATGAACTTAACCACTCAGTCACGGGTCCAGCCCTGAAAATCATATGATTTTTATGCTTTTTTAAAAAATGTGGTATATCACATTGATTTGCAGATATTAACTATCCTTGCAACCCTGGGGTAAATCCCTCTTGATCATGGCATATGACCCTTTTAATGTATTGTTGAATTCAGTTTGCTAATATTTCGTTGAGGATTTTTGCACCTGTGTTCATTAGGAATATTGATCTGTAATTTTCTTTTTTTGTGATATTTTTGTCTGGTTTTGGTATCAGGGTAATGCTAGCCTCAAAAAATAAGTTTGTAAGTGTTTCTTCCTCTTCAATTTTTTGGAACAGCTTGAGAATGATAGGTATTAACTCTTCTTTAAATGTTTGGTAGAACTCACCTGTGAAGCCATCTGATACTGGACTTTTCTTTTTTGGGATTTTTTTTTTTTTAAATTGCAGTAACATTGGATTATAACATTATATGACTTTAGATTACATCATGATATATTTCAAATTCTGTGTAGATTACATCATGTTCACCACCCAAAGACTAATTATAATCCATCACCACACATGTATGCCTAGTCACCCTTTCCCCCCTCCCCTTGGGAGTTTTTTGATTACTGATTCAGTTGCATTACTAATGATGGGTCTGTTCAGCTCTTCTATTTCTTCCTGATTCAGTCTTGGAAGATTGCATGTTTCTAAGATTTTATCCATTTCTTCCAGGTTGTCCTACTTTATTGGCATATAATTGTTCATAGTAATCTCTTCTGATCCTTTGTATTTCTGTGATGTTGGGAGTAAATTCTCCTCTTTCATTTCTGATTTTACTTATTTGGGCCCTCTCTCTTTTGTTCTTGATGAGTCTGACTAAAGGCTTACCAGTTTTGTCTATCTTTTCAAAGAAGCTGCTCTTTCTTTCATTAATCTTTTCCATTATCTTTTTAGTCTTTCTTTCATTTATTTCCACTCTGATCTTTATTATTTCCTTCACTCTATTAACTTTGGATTTTGTTTGTTCTTCTTTTTATAGTTCCTTTAGGTGTTAGATTAGACTGTTTATTTGAGATTTTTCTTGTTTCTTGAAGTAGGTCTGTATCACTATAAACTGCCCATTTAGAACTGCTTTGGCTGTGTCCTGTAGATTTTGGAACATTGTGTTTCCATTTTCATTTGTCTTAAAGATTCCTTCTATACTAAATTTCTTGGAAGTTTTTATCATGAAAGGATGTGGAATTTTGTCAAATATTTTTTTCATCAATTGAGATAATCATATGATTATAATCCTTCCTTTTGTTATTGTGATGTATCACATTTATTGATTTGTGTATGTTAATCCACCTTGCATCCCAGGGATAAATCCCACTTCGTTATGATGTATGTTTTTCTAGTCTCTATTTATTTCTACTCTAATCTTTCTTATTTCCTTTCTTCTCTTTTGGGTTTAATTTGTTGTTTTTCTAGTTCCTTGAGTTGTAAAGTTAGCTTGTTTATCTGAGATCTTTCTTTTTTCTTAATTTAGACATTTACTGCTACAAACTTCCTTATTAGAACTGGTTTTGCTGCATCTCATAACTTTTGGTATGTTGGGTTTCTGTTTTCGTTTGTCTCAAAATATTTTTGGATTTCCTTTTTGATTTCTTTTTTGACTCATTAGCTGTTCAGGAGTCTGTTGTTTAATTTCCACGTATTTATGAATTTTCCAATTAACCTCCTGTTATTGATTTCTAGTTTCATCCTATTGTGGTCAGAAGAGATCCTTGACGTGATTTCAATTTTCTTGCTTTTAAGACTTTCTTTGCGACCTAACATAGGATCTATCTTGGAGAATGTTCTATGTGCATGTGATAAGAAAGTATATTCTGCTGCTGTTGGACAGAATGTTTGTATATGTCTGTTAGGTCCATCTGGTACAGTATTGTTCAGATTTGCTGTTTCCTTATTTATTTTCTGTCCAGATGATCTATCCATTGTTGATAGCAGGGTATTAAAGTCCTATATAATTATTTTATCGTTATTTCTCCTTTTAGTTCTGTTAGAATTTGCTTTATATATTTAGGTGCTCCTATGTTGGCTGTATAAATATGTACAATTGTCATATCCTCTTGATGAATTGACCCTTTTATCATTATATAATAACCTTGTTTGACTCTTGTTATCCTCTTTAAGTCTATTTTGTCTGATATAAATATAGCCACCCCTGCTCACTTTTGGTTGTCATTTGCTTGGAATATCTTTTTTCATCCCTCCACTTTCAGGCTATGTGTGTCCTTAAGGCTAAAGTGAGTCTCTTGTAGGCAGCATATCATCGGAATTTGTTTTTATCCATTCAATCTCTCTATTCCTTTTGATTGGAGAATTTAATCTACTTATATTTAAGCAATTTATTGATAGATAAGGACTTACTATTGCTATCTTATTAAGTGTTTTCTGGATGTGATTTAGTTCTTTTCTTCTTTATTTCCTCTCTGTCTTCCTTTGTGATGTGACAATTTTTTTGTGATGGTATACTTTGATCCTTTTGTCTTACTCTTTTGTGTATCTACTACAAGTTTTTCCTTTGTGGTTACCACAAGTTTACAGAAAATATCTTATAGTTGTAACATCCTTTTTTTATTATTATTATTAATGTTGTGATAGATTACAACCTTGTGAGATTTCAGTTGTACATTTTTGTTAGTCATGTTGTGGGTACACCAATTCCCCCTTTGTGTCCTCCCCCCACCCCCCCTTTTCCCTGGTAACCACCGATCAGATCTCCTTATCAATATACTAACTTCCACCTATGAGTGGAGTCATATAGAGTTCGTCTTTCTCTGACTGGCTTATTTCGCTTAACATAATACCCTCGAGGTCCATCCACATTGTTGTGAATGGGCCAATTTTGTCTTTTTTTATGGCTGAGTAGTATTCCATTGTGTATATATACCACATCTTCTTTATCCAATCATCAGTTTCTGGGCATGTAGGTTGGTTCCACGTCTTGGCTATTGTAAATAATGCTGCAATGAACATAGGGGTGCAACGGACTCTTGAGATTTCTGATTTCAGGTTCTTAGGATAGATACCCAGTAATGGGATGGCTGGGTCATAGGGTATTTCTATTTTTAACTTTTTGAGAAATCTCCATACTGTTTTCCATAGTGGCTGTACCAGTTTGCATTCCCACCAACAGTGTATGAGGGTTCCTTTTTCTCCACAACCTCTCCAACATTTGTCGCTCTTGGTTTTGGATGTTTTTGCCAATCTAACGGGTGTAAGGTGATATCTTAGTGTAGTTTTGATTTGCATTTCCCTGATGATTAGCGATGATGAACATCTTTTCATGTGTCTATTGGCCATATTCATATCTTCTTTTGAGAAATGTCTGTTCATGTCCTCTGCCCATTTTTTGATCGGGTTGTTTGTTTTTTTGTTGTTAAGCAGTGTGAGTTCTTCGTATATTATGGAGATTAACCCTTTGTCGGATAAGTGGCTTGTAAATATTTTTTCCCAATTAGTGAGCTGTTTTTTTGTTTCAATCCTGTTTTCCCTTGCCTTGAAGAAGCTCTTTAGTCTGATGAAGTCCCATTTGTTTATTCTTTCTATTGTTTCCCTCAACTGAGGAGTTATAGTGTCCGAAAAGATTCTTTTGAAACTGATGTCAAAGAGTGTACTGCCTATATTCTCTTCCAAAAGACTTATTGTCTCAGGCCTATTGTAACATCCTATTTTAAGCTGATAATTTCAATCGCACACAAAAACTCTATTCTATTACTTGTCCCCCCCCCCCATATTTTAGGTTACTGATGTTACAGTATACATCTTTTTTATATTGTGTATCCAATATCAAATCACCGTAGTTGTAGTTATTTTTACTACATTTGTTTTTTAAATTTTTATACCAGAGTTGAAAGTGATTTATGCACCACCATTACAACATTAGAAAATTCTGACTTTGACTATATGTTTGCCTTTACCATTGTTATATATATTTATATGTTTTTTCATGGTTAATTAGTATCCTTTCATTTCAGTATGAAAAACTCCCTTTAGCTTTTCTTGTAAGGCAAGTCTAGTGGTGATAAACTCCCTCAGCTTTTGCTTGTTTGGGAAAGTCCTTATCTCTCTGATTCTGAAGGACAGTTTTGCTGAGTTTAGCGTTTTTGCTTAGCAGTTTTTGTCTCTGAATGTTTTGAATATGTCATCAGACGCTCTCATTGCCTGCAAGATTTCTGCTATGAAATCTGCTGATATTTATAGGGCTCTTTTTATGTCATGAATCAGTTTTCTCTTGCTGAATTCAAAATCCTCTCTTTGTCTTTGACTTTGGGCAATTTAATTATAATGTGTCTTGGTGACCTTTTCAGGTTCAAAGTATTTTGGTACATTTGGGCTTCACAAATCTGGGTGTCCATTTTTCTCCCTAAATGTGGGAAGCTTTCAGCCATTATTTTTTAAAAATAGACTTTCTGTCCCTTTGTCTCTCTCTCTTCTCTTTCTGGGACTCCAATAATGCATATAATCCTTCCTTTGATGGTGTCCCATAAGTCCTTCTTCACTCTTCTGTCTGAATCTCTGACTGGAAAATTTCAAAGGACCTACCTTCGGGTTCACTGAGTCTTTCATCTGACAGTTGGAGTATGCTGTTGAAACTCTCTTTTGAATATTTCAGTTCAGTCATTGTATTCTTGAGTCCTAGGATTTCAGGGGTTTTAAAAAATAGTTTCTATTTCTTTGCTGAACTTCTCATTTTGTTCATGTATTGTTTCGCTAATTTTGTTTAGTTGTTTATATGTGTTTTCTTCTAGTTCACTGAACTTCTTTAAAATGATTATTTGAATTCTTTGTCATTATGTTCACAGATCTAATTTTTAAAGGATTATTGGAGTTTTATTAGTTTCCTTGCATGGTGTCATGTTTACCTGATTACTCATGATTCTTGGATCCTTGCATCAGTATATGAGTATTTGAGGAAGAGGTCTCCTCTTCCAGTGTTTACAGGTTCACTTTGGCAAGGAAAGACCTTCACCCGTCAGCCCAGCCTGGGATTCTGGATGTCTCAGCTGGTAGTGTCCATAAGCAGGCATGGCTTTGCTTCGGGGTCTCTAGTTGGGCAGGGCTGTTGCTTGTGCTCTGATATTAGGAGGGGCTCTGCTCTGTAGTCAGACAGTCACTGTTTGGGCTCCCTGGTGGTGTGAGTCTGTAGGCTATGCTTCACAATTGGACAGGGTCACTGCCTGGGCTCTATGTCCAGGTGGGGACACAGGCTATGGTCAGCAAACAGACAGGGCCATAGGCTGGGCTCTGAATCCAGGTGAGGCTGAAGGCTGTGGTCTACAGATGGACAGGATTGCTGTTCAGCTTCCTTGCACAGGGAGGCCTGTAGCTGGGCTCCCTAGTTCACTGAGGCCAGAGGCCATGCTCTGCATATGAGTGAGACTGCTGGCTTGGCTCCCTATCCAGTTGGGGCAGTAAAATGGGCTCCATGGCTGGGCTGGGCTACTAACTAGGGACCAAAACTGGGGCAGAACTGCCAACTGTGCTTCCTGGCAAGATGGGGCAACTAGTTCAGATCCACAGGTCTATGGAGCCACTGGTGGGCCCTCTGACTGGGTGCCACCACCAGCAGAAATGTAGTGCCAAAGCACGATCCTCATGCTGACTGCTGTGAGCTCTGCCCTCCTTATTTTTTTCTAGCTGACCCCATTTGGTGTAACCCTGCTGATTCTCCCAGTATTCCCCATGAGGTGAGACAGAAGTGAGCCTCCTGGGAAGGATCCTGGAATCTGGGGAAGCTGGATGCCAACTTCAGGCTCTCTTTTCCCCACTGAAGAAATTGTAGGCCCAGGGGAACCCTGTATGTGCAGCACTGTGTCAGCCTGGGGAGGAGTGAGGTGGTCAAAGTGAAACTGCTCCTCTTCCCCTTCTAATGTGACTTTTCTCAGTTTTTGTTCACCCCAGGGTTCTAGGATTTTGACACAGGTATTCTTATCCGTGAATAGTTGCTTGTTGATGTTTCTGTGTGGGGGACTAAAACCTGGGACCTCCTATTCTGCCATCTTGCTTTCAAAGTGGAATTAATAGTATTGATTCAAATAAAATTTAATTCTCTCTCAACTCAGACAAAATGAGGAAAAATAAAAGAATGCTTTCTTTACAGAATAATATCAACTAGTAAACATAGAAAGAAAGAAGTAGAAATTCATCATTTGAAACATCAATATAAGAGTTGAGTCAGGCAATGATTGTTTGTGTATGCTAAAACCATGAGATATAAGGTTTTGGGTAATTATTTATTGTTGGAAAACAAGTTACACTCAAATTCAGCATCTTTAAAATAAGTACCTTTATTATCTTGCAGTTTCCACATATCAGAAATCCAGGAGACATTCAGCTGAGTTTTTCTGGCTCAATGTTTCTCATGAAGTTGCAGTCGAGCTGTTGGTCAGCAGAGCAGTCATCTCAAAACTCTACTTGTGCTGCAGGATATGCTTCAAAGCTCATTCATGAAATTTTTATCAGGCTTCAGTTCCTTAAGAATTGTTAGAAGGGGGACCTCAGTTTCTCTCCATGCCACATTATGCCAGCATGAGTGATGAGACAGAGAGCAAAGGAGAGAGAGATGGAAGCCACGTCACAGTTTTTTTCCCTCATAATCTAATCTTGGAAGAGACATCCCACTACTACTGTCATATCTTTTTGTTAGAAGAGAGTCAATAAGTCCAGTTCACACTCAAGGAGAGGACATGTACTTGGCAGGAGCAGAGATCACTAGGGTCATCGCAGAAGCTGCCTATCACACTGAGGAACCAAATGTTTATATGATGTCACAGGCTGCATACTAATTATTACTGGGAGAATGAACCATTACAATGGAGAGATATGACAGTTACCTTAGTGATCAAACTTAGCATCACTAATAGTGAGACTCCCTGAATTATATGCTTCCAGATGTGACACAATATGGACTTCACAACAGTACCTAACAAAATCTTGTCAAATGCATTTACCTTGAATTTAATCTTTAGATTTATAGTACCTCAAGAGGATGGATGAAAGTTAATAGATTAGTCAGGGTATGCCAGAGAAACAGACCTGATAGGATATATATATTTGTTATAAGCAATTGGCTAATGTGAACATAGAGGCTAAGAAGTCCCACAATCTGCTGTCTCCAAGCTGGAGACCCAGGAAAGTTGGTGTTGTAGTTCCAGTCTGAGTCCAAAGTCTTGAAACCAGGAACACCCATGCTGCAAGTCCCAGTTCAAAAAGTCAGGCAGAGAGAGTGAATTCTCCCTTCCTATGCCTTTTTGTTCTATTCAGGCTCTCAATGGATTGGATGATGCCCACCCATATTGGGGAGGGTAATCTGCTTTACTCAATCTACCAATTCAAATGCTAATCTCATCTAGAAACACCCTCACAGATACACTCAGAAATAATGTTTAGCCAAATATCCAGGCACCTTGTGGTCTACTCAAGTTGACACATAAAATTAAACATCATAGTTACCAGCACCATAAGGAAGCAACCAGACAAATTCAGAATGTAGGCCATCCTATAAAACAACTTTGTTAGACTGTTCAAGTCAATATCGTATGGAAAAAAAAGTTAGAGGGATTAATCTAGAAAATAAAAGCATGCACCAAATGCAATGTATGAATCCTAATTTTATCCTCGATTGGGCAAAACAAACAGACACACACACACACATATATATACATACAGTCGTATGTCACTTAACGATGGGGATACATTCTGGGAAAGCTGTCATTAGGCAATTTCATTGTTGTGCAAACATCATAGAGTGTACTGAAGGGGAACAAAATGTGCCACCCCAAAATATGTCTCTTTAACATGAGGATTATTTTAGACTGACTTTTTTAAAAACAAAAGGCTCATAAAGTTTTTCATTACCTGCCCCTTAACTGCCTAAAAGAATTCAGACAAAAAAACTGTCTCAGGAAGTGAACTATCACCTTAGCATAACATGCACTAGGAGCTAGACAAGGAGGAACCTAGAAAAGCCTGTTTGTTCAGCTCCTTTCTCTGTTCTGTTTGTGTTGCCAAAAAAAACCCCACTTGTTTTCCAAACGTTTGCTCCTTTCCACCTACCTGTGAATTGCCTTCCTTCCCTTTGAAGTCCCTGAATCTCCCCACCCCCAACATCTTCTTCTATCTTTAGCTCAGGATGGTATTTAAGGTGAGGGCTTCAGCCATTTTGGCAAATTACTCAATTTTCCCGGGTTTCCCCCATATATACATTTTAATAAACTTTTGTTTGTTTTTCTCCTGTTCATCTATCTGACGGCAATTCAATTCTTAGACCAGCCAGAAGAACCTAGAAGGGTAGAGGAAAATTTCTTCTTCCTCTATAGTACTTACACAAGCCTAGTGGTATAGCCTACTACACATCCAGGCTGTACGGTACTAATCTTATGGGAGCACTGTCGTAAATGCAGTCTGTTGTCAACCAAAATGTTGTTATGTAGTGTATGACTATACACATATGCATGTGTGTGTGTGTGTGTGCGCGCGCGAGTATATAGAGAGAGAGGACAGAAGAAAGAAAGAAACCAAATGTGGCAAAATTTTAATAATCATCAAAGCTATGTGTGGCATATATAATGTTTGTTGAAGTGTCCTTTAAACTTTTCTGTATGCTTGAAATTTTTCAAAATAAAAATTTGGTGAAAATATCTCTCATCCAAATAATTTCACTGAGCTTAAAATAGTTTCAGCTAGTCTTCTCTGGCATATATTTCCTGTCTGAGAAATGCTTGAAACAATAAATTTTTTCTTACTCACAAACATTCCACATAACAATGAACACATATGTCATTCCACATTATAACAGTTAGTTACTTTTATAGGAACCCAGTTGGAAGCTCCTGAAGATAAGGACTGTGTTTTTCTTATCACCACCAGTTCTGAAAACCGGCACAGTAGACTACTCTTATTAGACCGTCTGCTGATGCTCATTCAGTTAAGCCAAAGAAAAACAAGAATTAGAAGCTAAGCAGTGAAGTAGAGCTGAGCCAATACTTTAAATGTTAGTTAATAGTTTATACTATATAGAATTCATTCAACTTTTTTTTTGCTGAGGAAGATTCTCCCTGAGCTAACATCTGTTGCCAATCTTCCTCCTTTTTTTGTTTTTGCTTGAGGAAGATTAGCCCTGAGCTAACATTTGTGCCAATCTTCCTCCACTTTGTATGTGGGTTGTTGCCACAGCAAGACTGACAAGTGGTGTAGGTCCATGCCCGGGATCCAAACCTGCAAACCCAGGCTGCTGAAGCAGAATGTGCTGAACTCGACCACTATGCCACGGGGTGGGCTCCTCCATTCAACTTTCAAAGAACCTTATAATCTGTACCCAGGAGCTGTTCATTGTTATTGAGTGACTCAAATTCTCCATAATTTGTAAATACTCTTTTAAAATAAAAGTAGCATTCTTTTTCCCCAACTGATCTGTAGATTCAAGCAATTCCAACCAATATTCTAGCAAGTTATTTTGTGGATAACAACAAACTGACTCTAAAGTTTATATGGGGAGTGACATCAGTATCATGGTGGTGTAAGCATCCCCCTTGATCGTCCCCCTTTTTAACAACTAGTTAGACATCTATTCCAGGAACAAAAGTGCCTCTGTGGGATTCGTGGGATATAGCCTAGGGACCTGAGAGAAGTCTTGCCCACTTGCACATCCAGTAATAGGCAGACAGCCCTCGGTACAGGCTGCAGAAACAGCAAGAGCCAACAAACCTGTCTCAAGCTCTGTAGACTACAGTTGGGAAAAACGTGGAGAGTGCTGACTTGGGCAGAAACCCATTAGACAATAGAGTCTTTGTAGAAGATTTCCCAAGGGGAGATTCCAGCATACTGTTGGAGAAAAAAATATCTAAGTTTGGATGCATTGGAAACAGTAAGAAGAACCAAACCTTGCCAGTGCTGCCACTCCCCCAAGATGACAGTGCATGGGGTGGAGCTAGCTGGTAGTGACCTCTCCCATGGAAGAAAGAGAGAGTGTTGAGTGAGTGCTCCAATTCCCCAGCTGTGTGGGACGCTGCTTGAGAAACCCATTTCTCTCCAGCAGCATCAGACTACTGAGACAGAACCTCCATGCCTGGGGGAAGGGAGATTGGGAAAGATGTGAATAAAAATATCAAAGGGCATTAAAGGGACAGAGTTACCGCTGACTGCACTCAGGATTTCAGCAGAAATTCCACACATGAGCCTCTCGAAGTGCCTCACCCTGGGATCCTCGCACTGGGCCCACAGGCACTCCCAGTGCTCTGTGTGTTAAACTCATATCTCCCCCCAAATCTGCAGCTGGCTCCTTGTGTGCATTCCTGAGTGTGGAGATGACAGCAAGCTCTGTTCAGTAAACAGAATGCTTTCAGAAAAATAGGCCAGGGTCTGTGGGCAAGGGAGGAACCACAAACTTGAGCTGTGGCTCTACCTTCTGGGAAAAAAAAGAGGTTTCCAGCAGCCAGCCTGCTGAGTTGTAAAAACCAGAGAGTACATAAAAGCTTAAGAATTACGCCATAGAGGGAGCAAGAAGTGTGGAGCAGGTGTATCCATACAAGGTCAGAGAAAAACCAGATATAACAGGATCAATGAACAGTATACGCCACCTGAAGGCGACTTGTAAAGATTGGAGTTGTCTCTACTTCAAATGCAAAGGCAGCAATGCAAAACTACAAGGAACATGAAGAATCAAGAAAACATGTCATCAAAAAAAGATAACAACAATCCTCCAATAACTGCACTCAAAGACACAGAATTTTGTGATCTAGCGATAAAGAATACAAAATAGCTGTTTTGAAGAAATTCAATAAGCTACAAGAAAACACAGAAAGACAATTCAATGAAATGAGTAAAATAATACATGAATGAAATGAGATATTTAACAGAGATGGAAATAATAAAAAACGAACCAAACAGAAATCCTGGAGCTAAAAAGACCAATGAATAAAATGAAAAATACAATAGAGAGTATCTACAGTAGAGTACACCAAATGGAAGACAGAATAAATGATCTAGAGAATAGGAACTTTGAAATAAGTCAATCAGTGGAAAAGAAAGAATAAAGAATGAAAAAGAGGGGTTGGCCCCTTGGCTGAGTGGTTAAGTTCACATGCTCCACGGTAGCGGCCCAGGATTTCACTGTTTTGGATCCTGGGCACAGACATGGCACCACTCGTCAGCCCATGCTGAGGTGGCGTCCCACGTGCCACAACTAGAAGGACCCATAAGTAAAATATACAACCATGTACTGGGGGGATTTGGGGAGAAAAAGCAGAGAGAAAAAAAAAGAAGAAGACTGGCAACAGTTAGCTCAGGTGCCAATCTAGAAAAAAAAAAGAATGAAAAAGAGTGAAAAAAGCGTATGTGATATTTGGAACACCATCAAATGTACAAATATTAGAATAATCAGGGTTCTAGAAGGAGAAGAGTGGAAGAAGGGGGACAGAAAGTTTAAAGAAATAATACCTGAGAACTTCCCAATCCTGGGGAGAGACTTGAACATCCAAGTTCATGAAGATAATAGATCACCCTATTATCTCAACACAAAACAACCTTTTCCTAGACACATTATAATGAAACCATCAAAAATCAAAGATAAAGAAAGAATCCTAAAAGAAGCCAGAAGAAAAAAGATTATAACCTACAAACAAACCCCATTAGTCAATCAGCAGTTTTCTCAGCAAAAACCCTACAGGCCATGAGAGAGTGGAATGACATATTCAAAGTATTGAAAAAAAATTTGCCAGCCAAGAATACTCTATCCAGCACTCTATCCAGGAGAAATAAAGCCTTTTCCAGACATACAAAAGCTGAGGGAGTTCATCATCACCAGCCTTGCCTTGAAGAAGTGCTTCAGGAGTTCTTCAAGCTGAAGTGAAAAGATGCTAATCAGTGACAAGAAAACAAACAAAAGTAGATAACATCCTGATAAAGGTAAATATACAGGAAGACATAGAAAATTCTAATTCTGTAATAGGATGGTGTGTTAACCCCTTAACTATAGTATAAAGGTTAAAGGAAAAGAGAAATAAAACAACTACAGCTACTATAATTTATTAATGAATACACAATTTTAAAAAGAGGTAAATCATAACATTAAAAATATAAAAGGGGGCAAAAGATTCACTACAAGAGATTCACTTCAAATTTAAGGACACTCATAGGGTCAAAGTGAAGGGATGGAAAAAGATAATATATGCAAGTGGAAACTCTTCACTGGAAGGTCAATTTCACTGATTAAAAGAGACAGTAAAACCCTCATGTGGCCAAAAAGAGAGCAGGGATAACTGTACTTACATTAGACAAAGTAGATTTTAAGCCAAAAATAGTAACAAGAGACAAAGCGGGTCTTTATGTATGATAAAAGAATCATTTCATCAAGAAGATATAACAATTTTACAATATACACATCTAATATCAGAGCACCTAAATATGGTAAGCAAATACTAACAGATCTGAAGGGAAAAATAGACCACAATACAATGATAGTAGGGGCTTCAAT
Organism: Equus asinus; assembly: GCF_041296235.1. Lineage (NCBI taxonomy): Eukaryota > Metazoa > Chordata > Mammalia > Perissodactyla > Equidae > Equus > Equus asinus. Next base: position 32,915,747 of record NC_091800.1, on the reverse strand, counting down.
ACTGCACTTTCAGCAATGGATAGATCATTCAGACAGAAAATCAACGAGGAACAATACTTTAGACCAAATGGATCTAACACCTATTTATACAACATTCCATCTAGGCAGCAGAATATACATTCTTCTCGAGCACACATGGAACATTCACTAGGATAGATCACATGATAGGCCACAAAACAAGATTAGAAAGTTTGATTGAAGTCATACCAAGTCTCTTTTCTGACCACAGCTGTATGAAACTAGAAATCAGCAACAAAAGGAAAGCTGGAAAACTTTAAGCAAGTGGAAACTAACACACTCCTGAACAATCGGTGGGTCAAAGAAAATATCACAAGGGAGATTAAAAAATATCTCAAAACAAATGAAAATGGACACACAATACACTAAAACCTGTGGAATACTGCAAGAGCAGTTCCAACAGGGATGTTTATAGTGTTAAGGGCATATATTAAGAAAATAGCAAAATCTCAAATACAACCTAATTTACTATCTCAATGAACTAGAAAAAGAGGAACAAACTAAACCCAAATTTAGCAGAAGGAAGGAAATAACAATCATCAGAATGGAAATAAATGAAATATAGACCAGAAAAACAACAGAAAAGATTAATGAAACTCAGAGATGCTTTTTCAAAATGATAAACAAAATCAACAAACCTTTAGCTAGACTAAGAAAAAAATAGATACGACTCAAATTAATAAAATTAGAAAGAAAAGAGGAGACATTACATCTGATACTAAGAAATTCATAGAATTGTAAGAGACTACTATGAACAATTATATGCTGATAAATTGGGTAAGCTTGAAGAAATGGATAAATTCCTAGAAACACACAACTTCTCAACACTGAATCAGGAAGAAATAGAAAATCTGAAAAGACTACCAAGCGACAAGAGTGAATCAGTAATCAAAAACCTCCCAAAACAGAAAAGCCCAGGACCAGATGGCTTCAGTGGTGAGTTCTACCAAACATTTAAAAAAGAATTAATGGTAGTCCTTCTCAAACTCTTCCAAAAATTGAAGAGGAGAGAATACTTCCAAACTCATTTTATGAGGCCATCTTTACTCTCATACTAAAGCCAGATAAGGACACTACAAGAAAGGAAAATTACAGACGAATATACCGAATGAACATAGATTAAAAAATCCTCAACAGGGGCTGGCCCCATGGCCAAGTGGTTAAGTTCATGCACTCCACTTCGGTGGCCTGGGGTTTCACAGGTTCAGATCTTGGGTGCTGACCTAGCACTGCTCATCAAGCCATGCTGAGGTGATGTCCCACACAGCAGAACTAGAAGGACCTACAGCTAGAATATACAACTGTGTACTGGGGGTGCTTTGGGGAGAAGAAGGAAAAAAAGTTTGGCAACAGATGTTAGCTCAGGGCCAATCTCCCTCACACACATACACAAAATAACAATTATATGATCATCTCAATTGATACAGAAAAACATTTGACAAAATTCAACATCCTTTCATGATAAAAACTTTCAACAAATTTGGTATAGAAGGAATCCTCCTCAAAATAATAAAATCCATCTCTAAGAAGCCCATAGCTAACATCACACTCAATGGTACAAAGCTGGAAGCTTTTTCTTTAAGATCAGGAACAAAATAAGAGTGCCTACACTTATCACTTCTATTCAACATAGCACTGGAAGTCCCAGACAGAGCAATTAGTCAACACAAAGAAATAAAAAGCATCCACATTGAGAAGGAAGATGTAAAATTGTCCTTGTTTGCAGATGACATGGATCTCATATATAGAACACTCTAAAGACTCCATCAAAAATTGTTAGAACTAATCAACAAATTTAGTAAAGTTTCAGGATACAAAATCAACATACAAAAATCAGTTTCATTTCTATATACTAACAACAAACTATCTGAAAGATCAATTAAGAAAACAATCTCATTTATAATAGCATCAAAAATAATAATATACTTAGGAATAAATTTAACCAGGCAGGTAAAAGATTGGTACTCTGAAGGGTATAAGACATTGATCAAAAAAATAGAACAATGCACAAATAAATGGAAAGATATCTCATGTTCATGGATCAGAAGAATTATATTGTTAAAATGTCCATACTGGGGCCAGCCTGGTGGCATACTGGTTAAGTTCACATACTCCACTTCAGTGGCCTGGGATACACTGGTTTGTATCCTGGGCATGGACCTATACATTGCTCATCAAGCCATACTGTGGTGGTGTCCCACACACAAAAAGCAGAGGAACATTGGCACAGATGTTAGATCAGGGCCAATCTTCCTCACCAAATAAATAAATAAAAAGACAACATATGGAATAGAAAAACATATTTGCAAATGATTTATCTGATAAGGGGTTAATATCCAAAATACATAAGAAACTCATACAACTTAATAGCAAAAAACCAAATTGCCTAATTAAAAAATAGGCAAAGGACCCGGGTAAACATTTTTCCAAAGAAGACATACGAACTACCAACAGGTGTATGAAAAAGTGTTCAATATTACTAATCATCAGGAAAATGCAAATCAAAACCACGAGATATCATCACACACCTGTTACACACACCTTTTAGGATCACTAGTACCAAAAAGACAAGAGATAACAAGTGGTGGCAAGGATGTGGAGAAAAGGGAACCCTGAAGCACTGTTGGTTGGAATTCAAATTGGTACGGCCCTATGGAAAACTGTATGGAGGTTCCTCAAGAAATTAAAAGTACGGGGCCAGCTCCGTGGCCGAGTGGTTAAGTTTGGGCACTCCGCTGCGCCGGCCCAGGGTTCGGATCCTGGGCGCGGACATGGCACCGCTCGTCAGGCCACATTGAGGCAGCGTCCTACATCCCACAACTAGAAGGACCTGCAACTAAGATATACAACTGTGTACAGGAGGGGTTGGGGAGATAAAGCAGAAAAAAAAAAAAAAGATTGGCAACAGTTGTTAGCCCAGGTGTCAATCCTTAAAAAAAAAAAAGAAATTAAAAGTGGAACTACCATATGATCCAGCAGTCCCACTTCTGGGTATATATCCAAAAGAAATGAAATCAGAATCTTGAATGTTTGAGGAACAATAAAATAATCGCTAAATTTGAATCATTTTGAAAGTCTTGTAGTACTAATTTAAAGATACGATCGGGGGCTGGCACGGCGGTGCAGCAGTTAAGTGCACATGTTCCCCTTCGGCGGCCCAGGGTTCGCTGGTTCGGATCCCGGGTGCGGACATGGCACCGCTTGGCAAGCCATGCTGCGGTAGGCATCCCACATATAAAGTTGAGGAAGATGGGCACAGCTGTTAGCTCAGGGCCAGTCTTCCTCAGCAAAAAGAGGAGGATTGGCAGCAGATGTTAGCTCAGGGATAATCTTCCTCAAAAAAAATAATAATAATAAAAATAAATATTTTATTTTACCTACACATTCATTTTCTGATGCTTTTCTTATCTTTACATACATCTGAGTTCCTGACCTATGTCATTTTCCTTTTCTCTAAAGAACTTCTTTTAACATTTTTTGAATTGACATATAATGTTGTGTAAGTTTAAGGTGTACAAGTGTTGATTTGATACACTTGCATATTGCAATCAGATTACCACATAATGCTAACCAGTACCTCCATCATGCCCCACGGTTATTTCCTTTTTGTGGTGAGAACATTTTAAATCTAGTTTCTCAGCAAATTTGAAGTATAAAATACAGTATTGTTAGCTTTCACAATGCTGTGCATTAGCTCTCCAGAACTTATTTACCGCAATTTGTAAACTTCAACCAACATCTACCTAATTCCCCCAGTCTCCAGCCCCTCTAACCACTATTCTACTCTCTGTTTCTGCAAATTTGGTTTTTCTTGCAAGGCAGATCTACTGGCAACAAATTCCTTCAACTTTTGTTTGTCTGAGAATGTCTTTATTTCTCCTTCACTTTTGAAGGATAATTTCATAGGGTACAGAATTCTGAGCTGGTTAGTTTTTTCTCTCCACACTTAAAATATTTCACTCCACTCTCTTCTTACTTGCACAGTTTCTGAGGAGAATTTAGATGTAATTCTTATCTTTGTTTCTCTATAGGTAAGATGTGTTTTTCCTCTGGCTTCTGTCAGGATCTTTGCTCTGATTTTCTGTAGTTTGACAATGATATACCTAGGTGTAGTTTTTTGGCACTTATACTGTTTAGTGTTCTCTGAGCTTCCTGAATCTGTGGTTTGGTATCTGACATTAAGCAGGGGAAATTCTCGGTCATTATTATTTCAAATATTTCTTCTGCTCCTTTTTCTTCTTCTTCTCTTTATGGTATTGCTATTACAACTATGTTATACCTTTTGTAGTTGTCCCACAGTCCTTGGATATTCTGTTCCATTTTTTTCCCCAGTTTTTGTTCTCTTTGGTTTTAATTTTTCAAAGTTTCTTTTGATATGTCCTCAAGCTCAGAGATTCTTTCCTCCCTCAGCTATGTCCAGTCTGCTAATAAGACTGTCAAAAGCATTCTTCATTTCTTTTACAGTGTTTTTTATCTCTAGCATTTCTTTTTGGTTCTTTCTTAGGATTTCCATCTCTCTGCCTGTCAGCTCTTGCATGCTGTCTACTTTATCCTTAGAAGCCTTAGCATACAATTCATAGTTGTTTTCAATTCCCAGTCTGATAATTCCAAAATCCCCTCCATGTCTGGTTCTGATGCTTGCTCTCCAAGTTGTGTTTTTTGCCTTCTATTTTGCCTTTTTGTGTGTGTGTGTGAGGAAGATTGGCCCTATGCTAATGTCTGTGTCAATCTCTCTCGATTTTGCATGTGGGACCCTGCCACAGCTTGGCTTGATGAGCGGCACATAGGTCTGCACCTGGGACCTGAACCCATGAAACCCAGGCCGCCGAAGTGGAGCACACGAACTTAACCGCTATGCCACTGGGCTGGCCCCTTCTAGTTTGCCTTTTAAATTTTTTTGATAGCCAGATCTGATGTACTGGTAAAAGGAACTGCTGTAAATAGGCTTGAAGTAACGTGGTAGTGAGGTGTGTGTATGGGGAAGTGTTCTACAGTCCTATGATTAGGTTTCAGTCTTTTAGTGAGCCTGTGTCTCCGAACTGTGAGCTTCAAAGTGTTTTTTATTATTTTCCTCCCACTTAGGTGGGATAGAATGCCTAGAGTGGGCTGCAGTTATTTCCTTTCTCCCACATGGAAAGCTAGAGCTGAGTGGACGTGCATATTTCTCTTCTTTTAGGTCAGTTACACTCTGGTTAACTAGTTTGTCCTGAGGGCAGACTTTTTACCATTAACAGAGTGATCTGGCATATTTCACAGTGGTTCCTTTTCCCTTCCTCCTGCCAGAAGTGTGAGGAAATTTTTCTCCAATATTTACTGTGAGAACCTAGTCCAGCTCCTGGAGGTAAATCCCACAATAGCAGGGGGCCCCTTTATGACTGGGTCACCTGAAGTTTTTAACTCAAACTTGTTTATACCTAGCCTCCAGCAATTTGTTCAGGTTTTCCTACCCCCGCTTTGATTCCTGTGGAGGTTTGCACTCCAGTATATTGTGAATTTCTGTATTCACTTGTCTCTCCAATTTGGGGGATAAGCAGTTTGCCCTGTGATCTCACTTCACTTACAGATCTAAGAAGAGTTGTTGTTTTTCAGTTTGTTCAGCTTTTTACCTGTGGTTAGAAGGGAGTTGCAACTTTCAAGCTACTTACATGTGGAACTAGAAACCAGAAGTCTGGAAGTTCATTTTTTCCCCTCCCTAAGATATCCAATTGGTCCAGCACTAATTGGTGAAAAGACTATTATTCTTCCATTCAGCTGCTTTTGTACACTTGTAAAAGCCAGTTGAGCATATTGGTGTGGGACTATTTCTATTCCACAGATCTTTATTCTGTTCCATGTGTCTATGTGTCTATCCTTTTGCCAATACCACACTGTCTTGATCACCACAGTAAACCTTACAATGAGATAAAGTAGTTCCTCCAATTTTATTCTTTGTCAAGATTTTGAATCTTTCAATCCATGAACACAGAATGCCTTTCCACTTATTTCAGTCTTCTTTAATTCCTTTCACCACCATTTTGTAATTTTCAGCACACTTTGTTTTACTGTATACCTAAGTATTTCACTTTCTTTGGGGTGATGTAAATGTCGTTTTGCATCCTCCCTCAGCTTTATGAATGTATAGTTGACAAATAAAAATTGAATAGATTTAAGGTGTACAGGTGACAATTTGATGTACGTATACATTGTGAAATGATTACAAAAATCAAGTTAATTAACACTTATCACCTCACATATTTACCATTTTTAAAAATGGTATGGTGCTTTTAAATTTTAGATCTGCACATTCATTGTTGGTATGTAGAAATGCCATTGACTTTTGTGTGCAACCTTACTGAACTCACTTATTAGTTCTAGGATAATATTTTGAGATTCCTTGGGCTTTTCTATGTAGACAATCATTATATGCAAAGAGACACAGTTTTATTTTTTCAATCCAAATTTTATGCTTTTTCTTGCCTTACTGCAGTGACTAGAAATTCCATTACTCTGTTGTGTATAGATGGTGAAGAGAACATTCCTGCCTTTTTCTTGATATTAGGGGAAAGCATTCAATCTTTCATCATTAACTATCGATGTTAGCTGTAGGGTTTTTGGTAGACGCTTTTTATCAGGTTTATCAAGTTGAGGGAATTCTGTCCTATTCCTAGTTAGCTGAGAGGTTTTTTCCTTTTCTTTTTTAAAAATTGAGGTGAATCTCACATAATATAAAATTAACCACTGTAAATTGAAAAATTTAGTGGCATTTGAGGTTCATCCACGTTGTAATATATATCAGTACTTCATTCTCTTTTTCCAGGTGAGTAATATTCCATTGTACATATATGCCACATTTTGTTTATTTATTCATCCATTGATGAACATTTTGGTTGTTTCCATTTTTTGGCTATTGCAAATAGGGTTGCTATGAACATTTGTGTACAAATATTTCCTGGAGTTCCTGTTGTCAGTTCTTGGGAGTATATACTTAGGGGTGAAATTGCTGGATCATATGGTAATTCTGTATGTAACTTATCGAGGAACTGCCCAATTGTTTTCCTCAGGGGCTAAACCATTTTACATTCTTACCAGCAATGTATTAGGGTTCTAATTTCTCTACATCCTCGCCAACAATTATTTTCCTTTTTTTAAAAAAGTCATGCCTTGTGGGTGTGAAGTATGGTATCTCATTGTGGTATTGATTTGCATTTTCCCAGTGACTAATGATACTGAGCATCTTTTCACATGCTAGTTGTCAGTTTGTTTATCATCCTTGGAGAAATGTCTCTTCAAGTCCCTTTGCCTATTTTTAACTTGGGTTGTTTGTCTTTTTGTTATTGAGTTGAAAGAGCCATTTATATACAGTAATGTACCACATAACATTTTGGTCAATGACGGGCCACATATATGAAAGTGGTCCTATAAGATTAGTACCATACAACCTAGGTGTGTAGTAGGCTATACTGTCTAGGTTTGTGTAACGTACACTCTATGATGTTCACACAGTGACGAACTCACCTAATGATGCATTTCTCAGAAGGTATCCCCATTGTTAAGCGACTCATGACTGTATTCTAAAATCTGGACTCTTATTAGATAAATGATTACAAATATTTCCTCTCCCATTCTACAGGTTGTCTTTTCCCTTTCTTGATAATGTCCTTTGATGTAGAAAAGTTCTCTAACTTTTTCTTTTTTGATACTGTTTTACCTATTCAGGCCCCTTCCAATTCCATATGAATTTAAAGATTGACTTTTCTATTTCTGTAAAAATGGCAATTGAAATTTTAATCACTTTGGGTAATACTGCCACCTTAACAATATAAAGTCTTCCAATCCAGGAACATAGACTTTATCCATTTATTTAGGTCTTTAATTCTTTCAGCAATGTTTTGTAGTTTTCAGTGTACAAGTCTTTCATATCTTTGATTAAATTTTTATTCTTTTGTATGATGTTGCAAATGGAATAGTTTTCTTAATTTCCTTTTCAAATTTTTCATTCCTGGTATATAAAAGCACAACCAAGTTTTGTATGCTGATCTTGTACCCTGCAACTTTGCTAAATTTGTTTATTTGCTCTACTAGTTTTTGCGGATTCTTTGGGATTTTTTATATAGAACCATTTAATATGCAAAGAGACAGTTTACTTCTTCTTTCCAATATACATGCCTTTTTTCCCTTGCCTAATTACTCTGACTACCGCTTCCAGTACAATGATGAATAGTCATGGTAAAAGAGAGCATGTTTGCCTGGTTCTTGATTTTAAGGTGAAAGCTTTCCTGCGCCAACTGTTACGAGTCCTCCTCTTTTTGCTGAGGAAGGCTGGCCCTGAGCTAACATCTGTGCCCATCTTCCTCTACTTTATATGTGGGATGCCTGCCACCGCATGGCTTGCCATGTGGTGCCATGTCCGCACCTGGGATCTGAACCAGTGAACCCTGGGCCACTGAAGTGGAACGTGCGCACTTAACCACTGCGCCACCAGGCCGGCCCCCTGGTGAGTGTTTTTAACATAAAAGGGTGTTGAATTTTGTCCAATGTTTTCTTTGTGTCTATTGAGACAATTGAGTCAGGTTTTTTCCCCTTTATTCTAGTGATGTGCTGTCTTACATTGATTGATTTTCCTATGGTGAATCACCCTTGCGTTCCTGGGATACATCCCACTTGGTCATGGTGAATAATCCTTTTAACATGCTATTTGATTGGATTTGTTAGTACGTTTTTTGAGGCTTTTTCCACCTATATTCATAAGGGAATTGATCTGTAATTTTCTTTTCTTGTGGTGTCTTTGTCTGGCTACAGTATCATATACTCATATAATGAGTTAGGAAGTGCTCCCACATCTTCTATTTTTTGGAAGACTTTGAGAAGGATTGGTGTTAATTCTTCTTTCAATGTCTGGTAGAATTCACCAGTGAAGCCATCTAGTTCCAGGTTTTTCTTTTTGAGTGATTTTTTAAAAGTTACTGATTTAATCTCATTACTTGTTATAGGTCTGTTCAGATTTTCTGTTTCTTCCTGGGTCACTTTGGTAATTTGTCCATTTCGTCTAGGTTATCTAATATGTTGGTGTACAGTTGTTCATAGAATTCTCTTATAATCACTTTTATTTCTGTAAAGTCAGTGGCAATGTCCCCACTTTTATTTCTGTTGTATCTTCTCCCTTTTTTCTTAGTCTAACTAAAACTTTGTCATTTTTCCTAATCTCTTCAAGAAGCAACTTTTGGTTTCTTTGATACTCTATATTGTTTTTCTATTCTCTATTTCATTTGCCTTCACACTAATCTTTTTAATTTTTTTCTATTATTTATTATTATTTTTCTAGTTCCTTTAGGTGTAGAGTTAGGGTATTGATTAGTGATCTTTCTTCTTTATTAATGTAGGCAATTAAAACTATAAATGTCACTCTGAACACTGGTTTTGCTGCATCCCATGTGTTTTAATTTTAATTCATATCAAAGTATCTTCATATTTCCCTTGTTGATTTCTTCTTTGACCCATTGTTTATTTAGGAGTGTGTTGGTTTAATTTCCACACATTTGTACATTTTCCAGTTTTTGTTCTGTTACTGATTTCTAGCTTCATTCCATTGTGTTAAGAGAGAATACCTTCTATGATTTCATTCTTTTAAAATGTATTGGTACTTGTTTTGTGACCTAACATGTTATCTATTCTGGAGAACATTGCATGAGTACTTGAGAACAGTGTATATTCTGTTATGGTGATGGGAGTGCTTTATGTGTATGTTAGGTCTAATTTATTTTTAGTGTTGTTCAAGTCCTCTATTTACTTATTGATCTTCTGTCTAGATGTTTTATCCATTATTAAAAGTGAGTTATTGAAGTCTCCAATGATTGTTGTAGAACTGACTATTTCTCCCTTTAAATCTGTTAATGTTTGCTACATATATTATAGGGCTCTGCTGTAGGTGTTTATATTTTTTAAATTGTTGTATCTTCTTAATAAATTGACTACTTTCATTAATATATAACAATTTTTGACTTAAAGTCTCTTTTGTTTACTATTAATATAGCCACCTCTGCTCTATTTTGGTTACTATTTGCATGGAATATCTTCTTCCTTCCATTCACTTTCAGTGTATTTGTGTCTTTGGATCCAAGATGAGTCTCTTGTAGACAGCATATAGTTGGATTATTAATTTTTTAAATCCATTCTGCCAATCTCTGTCTTTTAATGGTGAATTCATTCCTTTCACATTTAAAGTAAATACTGATAAGGAAGCACTTCTGCCATTTCGCCATTTATTTTCTATGAGCTTCTTTTTTTTGGTTCATCTTTTCATTCCCCAAATACTGCTTTCTTTTGTTTGATTTTTTTTTCATGTGACATTTTGATTGCCTCCTCAATTTTGGGGTATATTTTGTAGTTATTTTCTTCATGGTTACCCTCATGATTACAATTTACATGCTAAATTTATAAGAATCTAGTTTGAATTGATACCAATTTAGTTTCAATAGCACACAGAAACTCAGTCCTTATACACCCCTATCTTCTATGTTGTTATTGTCACAAACTGCAGCTTTACACATTGTATGCGTATTAGCATAGATTTATAATTACTGTTTTCCCCATATGCTTTTAATAATATAGGAGGAAAGAAGGTATTATAAGCCAATAATACAATACAATAATACTGACTTTTACATTTACCCACATAACTATCTTTACTGGAGTTCTTTATTTTTTTGTATGGCATCAAGTTACTATCTAGTTTCCTTTCATTTCAGCCTGAAGGACTCCCTTTAGCATTTCTTGTAGGGCAGGTGTACTAGCAACTAACTCCTTCAGTTTTTGTCTGCAAATGTCTTAATTTCTCCTTCATTTTTGAAAGAAGATTTTGCTGGGTATAGAATTTTTAGTTGACAATTATTTTCTCCTTTCAGTATGGGCATACCTCAGAGAAATTGTGGGTTTGGTTCCAGACCACTGCAGTAAAGCAAGTCACATGAATTTTTTGGTTTCTCAGTGCATATAAAAGTTATGTTTACACTACAGTGTAGTCTATTAAGTGTGCAACAGCATTTCATCTAAAAAATCAACGTGTATATCTTAATTTAAAAAGACTTTATTCCTAAAAGATGCTAACCATCATTTGAGCCTTCAGTGAGTTGTAATATTTTTGCTGGTGGAGCGTCATAAAAAAAACGCATTATCTGTGAAGCTCAATAAAGTGAAGCACAAAAAACAAGGTATGACTGTTCTGAAAATGTTATTCTTCTACCTTCTGGCCTCCATGGTCTCTGATGACAAATTGGCTGTTAATTGTATTGAGGATCCCTACTACATGACAAATTGCTTTTCTATTGCTACTTTCAAGATTCTCTTTGTCTTTCAACCTTTTGATTGTGTGACTTATTGGTCTCTTTGATCTTATCCTATTGGGAGTTCATTGAACTTCTTGGATGTATAGATTCAGTCTTTAATTAAAGTTGGGAAATTTTTGGCCATTATTTCCTCAAGTATTGTTTCTGCCCCTTTTTCTCTCTCATCTTTGTCTGGGACTCTCAAAGAAAGTACGTTGTATTCTTTATGGAGTCCCAGAGATTCCTTACGTTCTGTCGATTTTTCTTTTGTCTTTTTTTCTTTCTCTTCAAATGAATCATTTCAATAGTCCTATCTTTGAGTTTGCTGATTTTTTTTCTGCTGCTTTCTCAAATCCGCTGTTGAAACCCTCTAGTGATGTCTTCATTTCAATTATTTTACTTTTCAGCTCCAGAATTTCTATTTGGTTCCATTTTATAATTTCTATATCTTTATTGATATTCTCATTTTCATTCTCATTGTTCATATATTGTTTCCCTGGTTTCCTTTATATCTTTGCCCATGGTTTCCTATAACTCTTTGAGCGTATTTAAGACAGTTGACTTAAAGTCTCTGCCTATGATACCCAATGTCTGAGTTTCCTTAGGGATGGTTTATATCAACTTTTTTCATGTAAATGGATCGTACTTTGCTGTTTCTTTATTTGCCTTGTAATTTTTTGTCGAAAGCTGAACAATTTGAATATTGCAATGTGGTTAATTTTGGAAATCAGAACTCTCCCTTCCTTGTGGTTTTTGTTGTTGATTGTTGAAGCCTGCAGTTGTCTTCTTGTTGAGTAACTTTTCCAAACTATCCTTGCACTATCTTTGTGTTTGTTGTCTTGTGTGGTCACTGAAGTCTCTGTTCTATTATCCCAAAAAATCAGCAAAGAGGCCTGAAAGAGATTTCCTTAAACACCTGACGCCAAAGGAAAAAGAAAAAAATACTCACCTGGTCTTTGCAGATTGACTCTAAGCTAGGACACTCCTTCAACACCAAACCAGGTTGCCTCCAACTCTGCCTTAGACTTTCCTCCTGCTCTTGTGGAGTTCAAAAGTCAGCCAAAGGTGCAGGCCAAAGGTCATCTCAAATCTTTTTTGAGCAAGCATCTGGCCCTAGACATGTGTGTTGAACTGTGTATTCCCCGGTACATGCAGTAGCCCTTCAAAGCCCCTGTTCCCCTAAGAATCTTCCTCCACAGTCTCCTCTTTCCCAGGCTTCAGGTCTTCCCAGGCTTTCCACCTCTACCATCTCTTGACCCAGGTGGCTACGGGTGGTAGATGCCTTTAAACGCTTTTGTCATATGTCTCCTGAAAAGCTGCTCCAGCCCAATGGGAGTAAAACAAAGGTCAGCTTCTGTGCTGATCACGAGGCAGACCAAAATGCATAACTACAATTTTTTGAGAACAAGATCCATATTGCCCCCCTAGCACCAGCAAGGTGTGCTAGGATTTCACACTGCCACCCATATAGCCACCATCCAGCTAGGGAACGCAGGCAATAGGTGGGTAAGCAAGAACACAATGTTCCCTTACTGAAATTTAACAATCTCTTTCTTCAATAAGCAGTTCCCTTAGTGCTCTAAGATTTTACTTAGATGACAGAGTTCCAAAAAAAGTTGATTCTGTCAGTTTTTTCCAGCTTATTGGTTACTTCAGTGGAAGGACTGATTCTTGGATCTCCCCATTCTGCCATTTTCATGACATCACTCCTGAGAGCTGTTTTTTTGCTTTTTTTTAAAAAAAAAAAATCATGAATGAGTGTTGAAATTTGTCAAATGCTTTTTCTGCATCAATTGATGTGCTCATATGAACTTTCTTTTTTAGCCTGTTGATCTGGTGTATTTGATATCAGGGTGATACTGGCCTCACAAAATGAGTTGGAAAGTGTTCTCTCCTCTTCTGGAAGAGATTGTGTAAAATTGGTATTAATTCCACTTTAAATGGTTGGTAGAACTTTCCAGTGAAACTATCTGAGATTGGAAATTTCTTTTTTGGAAGCTATTTACATAAATTAATCTTGGTTGAATTTGGTAGTTTGTGATTTTGAAAAGGGGTCCATTACTTCTAAGTTGTCACACTTATGAGTGCAATGTTTTGTGTAGTATTCCCTTATTATCTTAGTGGCTGCAGGATATGTAGTGACATCCCATGTTTCACTCCTCATATTGGTAATATGTGCTTTCTCTCTTTTAATTTTTGTCAGTCTTACTAAAATTTTATCAATATTATTGATTTTTTTTTAAAAGAACCAGTCTTTTATTTCATTCATTTTATTTTCTTATTTTCAATTTTATTAATTACTACTCTGATCTCTATATTATTTCCTTCTTTTTACTTCTTTGGGTTTATTTTTCTCTTCTTTTTCTGGTGGCTTAAGGTAGGAACTTAAATTATTGAGTTCTTTTATCACATCTAATGTAAGCATTTAGTGCTACAAATTTCACTCTCAACAACGTTTTAGCTGCATCCATCATATTTTGGAATGTTGTATTTTCATTTTCAGTCAATTCTATTTTTAAATATCCTTTGAGATTTCTTCTTTGACATATGAATTATTATTTTTTTTTGCTGAGGAAGATTGGCCATGAGCTAACACCTGTGCCCATCTTCCTCTACTTTATATGTAGGATGCTGCCACAGCATGGCTTGAAAAGCAGTGTGTAGGTCCATGCCCAGCATCCAAACCAGCGAACCCCAGGCCACTGAAGCGGAGTGTACAAACCTAACCACTACACACTGGGCTGGCCACAGAAGCGTGAGTTATTTTAAATTATGTTGTTTAATTTCTACATGTTTAGAATTTTTTTTATTCTATTATTGATTTCTAGTTTGATTCCAAAATGATCAGGAAACATACACTGTGTGATTGCAATTATTTTACATTTGTTGAGGTTTGTTTTTATGATACAGGATATGGTATATCTTGGTGAATGTGCCATGGGCAAATGAAAAGAAATGTGTATTCTGCTATTGTTGTGTGGAGTGACATGTCCAGTGACTGGTTGTGTTGTTCAAATCTCCTATGTCCTTGTTGATTTTCTGTCTAGGAATTCTATCAGTTGCTGAGAGGTACTACTGAATTCCCCAGTGATAATTATTGAGTTGTCCATCTTTCCTTTCAAATCTATTGGTTTTTGCTCCATGTAATTTAAGTCTTGTTGTCTGGTGCATATACATTTAAGATCATTATATAGTCTTAGTCCATTGATCTTTTTATTATTATGTGATGTCTCCCTTTATCATCTCCACTCTACTTTAGTAATTTTCTTTTCTCTGAAGTCTACTATTTCAGATATTAATATAGCCACTCCTGGTTTTTAAAAATTAATATTTGCATAGTATAGCTATTTCCATCCTTTTATTTTAACCTAGCTATGTCATTAAATTTGAAGTGAGTTTATTATAAACAGTATATGATAGGGTCATGTTTTTTACCCACTCTGCTTATCTGTCTCTTTTAATTGGTGTATTTAGACCATTTGCATTTAAGGTGAGTGTTGATACTAGCATTTAAGTCTCCAATTTTTTAATTTATCTTCTCTTTGTTTCCTTTGGTTTTTGTCCCTCTTTTTCTCTTTTCCTGCCTTCCTGTGGGTTACTCAAACATTTTCGGGAGGCTTCCGTATTTATTTGCAGTATTTTTGAGTGTATCTCTTTGTACAGTTTTTAGTGGTTGCTTTGCTATTAAAATATACATATGAGACTTACCAGAGTCTACTATAATCAGTATTTTACCATTTTGAGTGAAGTGTGGAAATCTTACTTCCACTTAGTTCCCTTTACCTTCTCTACTTTTAATCATTGTTATCTTGAATATCAGATGGTGCTATAATTTTTGCTTCAATCATCAAATATGATTTATAAAAGTCATGATTTATAAAATATACCATTGTAATATTAGGAAAACATTCCTTTGTATGTATTTATATTTTGCTCTTTCTTCTGTTCCTTCTTCCTTCCTGCTACTACAAGATACTTTCTTTTATCATTTCCTTTCCAATCTTCAAGGATAGATCTGCTAGCAACAAATTCTTTTATTTTTCATTCATCTGAGAGCATCTTTATTTCCCCTTCACTCCTGGAGGATGGTTTTGCTGGATGTGGGCTATGCAGTTGACAGTTCTTTTCTTTTAGTATTTAAAAAATTCTATGCCACTTCTTTCTGCTCCCTATGGTTTCAGATGAGAAATCCACTCATTCAAATTGATGTTGTCCTACAAGTAATGTGTCATTTCTCTCCAGCATTTTTCTAGACTTTTTTCTTTGTCTTTAATTTCAAGAAGTTTAATTATGATGTGTCTTGGAATGAATTTCTTTAGTTTTATCCCATTTGGGATTTGCTCAGTTTCTTGAAACTGTAGATTTGTGTATTTCAATCAATTTGAGAAGTTTTCATCAATTATTTCTTCAAATATTCTTTCAGTCCCACTCTCTTCCTCCCCTTGTGGGACTTCAATGATACAAATGTTGGCTATTTTGTTATTACCTCACAGGTTCCTGAGGCTGTGTTCATTTTCTTTCCTAGTCTGTTTTCCCCTCTGTTTTTTCAGATTGGGGGAATTCTATTGATCTGCCCTGAAAACACTGAGTCTATCTGCTGTAATCTCCACTCTACTACTGGGTCCATCCAGTAGAGTAGTTGTTTTATTTATGTCATTGTACTTTTCAATATTATACTTTCCACTTAGTTCTGTTTTATAACTTCAGTGTCTTTGCTGAGATTGTCTATTCTGTTGTTTCAAGAGAATTTATAATAGGCTATTGAAGTACTTTTATCATGACTGCTTTAAAGTCTTTGCGAGATAACTCCAACATCTGATTCATTTGTGTTGGCATCAGTTGATTGTCTTCTTATTCAAGTTGTGATTTTCTTGGTTCTTGGTATGATTGATACATGTTGTTGTATGTTGAACATTTTGTCTATAATATTATGAGGCACTAATATTTATTGATCATCTATTTCATGCTAAATTTTGTATTATATGCTTTCATACACTATTTCATTTAATGAGACTAAGATATCTGAAGATAAATTTTGCTGAAATTTGCACAATTACTGCATTTCTACACAAAAACAATTTTGCTTTACACTTCTACCAAGATTGTGTTTTAGAATTTCCATTTTAAATAGAGCTGAGCCTAGTAATTAATGCTTCAATATTTACATATTCCAACCATGGGAAAAATAAGACAGAATTATGTTCAATATTTCACTAAACTTATACCAAAAATCATATTGTTGATCCATCTCCAAATTTATGAAATTCATCATAGCACATCATAAAAGATGTCCTTCCCTGTGCCCGCTGCACATTTCCATTTCATAAAAATTAATGAGACTTAGATGACCAAATCACTGACACATTGTTAATGATATTCTGATAACAGGTTAAAGACTTAGTAGTACGTGGAGGCAAGAAACACATGCGGCTC
The DNA here is from genome assembly GCF_041296235.1 of Equus asinus. Classification (NCBI taxonomy): domain Eukaryota; kingdom Metazoa; phylum Chordata; class Mammalia; order Perissodactyla; family Equidae; genus Equus; species Equus asinus. Next base: position 32,898,996 of record NC_091800.1, on the reverse strand, counting down.
CCCCCAAAACACACACAAAATTGGAAACTGGGATGTATATGATGCTCCTCAAAGAGTTAAATTACAAAGAAAATAAATAATCAGAGAAGATATGTAATCTTAATAAGGCAAAATAGGTCCCAACCCACAACTTTACTATTAATCTGATTGAGAAAATGATGTAGCTGCAAAAATAGTGTGGGGAAACATTGTAAAAGAGGGCTAGGAGAGGAGTGAGTTCCAGCATAGAAGCTAGGATAGACTTGGCCATGCCATCATGGGCATTGTAGATCCAGCTCTGGCAAAAAAAATAGCTGTCCATTCAGGTCTAACATTACAGTGAAGGCAAATGCACCTGCTTCTCACACTACCTTGACAGCGGGCATTAAAATCATCCAACTTACTCTGTAAACTCTGAATCCATGTCCATGAAGTGACCTTCTGACAGTAATTTATCTCATGAAGATTGGAGCACAAGACTATGTGCTGATCAGGAATCACCAGAATCTGTCTAGTTGATTTGAAGGTTATATTTGCTAGGGACCAGCCCTGTGGCTGAGTGGTTAAGTTCGTGTGCTCCACTTCAGCGGCCCAGGGTTTTGCCGGGTTTGGATCCCGGGCGTGGACATGACACCACTCATCAGGCCATGCTGAGGCAGCGTCCCACATAGCACAACCAGAAACGCCACAACTACAATATACAACAATGTACTAGGGGACTTTAGGGGAAGAAGAAGAAGAAAAAAGAAAAGATTGGCAACAAATGTTAGCTCAGGTGCCAATCTTAAAAAAAAGCTATATTTTTTAAATTATAAGATAATATGTCAGTATTATAACTTTTGTACATTTGATTCTTGATGGTTTGTTTGATCTGATTCAGTACCCAAACCCAACCACATCAAGGTATAGCAAGAACTGAATATCCAAACTTCCAAGAAGAGCATTAGACCTGGGATACAGTGACTCTAGAAAGCAATCGTTGCAAGATCTATCACTGGACATCTGATTCTCTCCTGGCAAAACCTTCTATTTGAGTGGACCACTTTCAATTTTTATCAACAGACAAATATCTAGATTTAGCTGTTGCAAAGGTTTGACATCCAATCTAACGTGGTGTGGGATTCAGTGATTATTTACATGAATAAAAAAGCATAGAAATTTCTAAAATGAAGTTCTTACAAATATGTATATCAAAATACCCAAGGACGGGGCTGGCCCAGTGGCGCAGTGGTTAAGTTCACGGCTTCCGCTTCTTGGCAGCCCAGGGTTCCCCGGTTCAGATCCTGGGTGCGGACATGGCACCACTTGGCAAAAGCCATGCTGTGGTAGGCATCCCACATATAAAGTAGAGGAAGATGGGCATGAATGTTAGCTCAGGGCCAGCATTCCTCAGCAAAAAAAGAGGAGGATTGGCAGTAGTTAGCTCAGGGCTAATCTTCATCAAAAAAAAAAAAAAAAATACCGAAGGAGTTCTGGTCCCAAAATCTGCAATCCTGACACTGCAGGCTATGCTGCCCCTCTTTATCTTTCTCTTGGTGCTCATGACAGCATCCCCATTGCGTATTAAAGATGGCTGAATGTATTAAGTGGTTACTGCTTTTATAACGTCAAAGCCCAGAAGGTAAGCCAATTACAACATGACTTCTTTTAGACAATGTTATGGGGCTGTTTACTGGTGGGTATGATAACCCTATGTAAGAGAAAAGCCTTCAGAACTGCACAGAGGAAGGGTGTCGTGAAGTAGTTATTACAGGCTCTACCCTGGAACTGGGCAGTGCCTGTCTCTCCCCAGTACGTGTGACCAAAGCCTGTCGAAAATACAGTATAACATACATGTAAAATCCCCTTAGGGTATCTACCATCAGAAAATAGATTCATGCCTTTTAAAAACTACATTCATAGCTGGTTGAATGGCTATGATAAACTCTGTTTTATTAAACAGATAATGAGTATTCCATGACGACTAACCCAGTTTAATAAAACTTTTCTCACTTCCTGTCCTTAAAATGTGAGGTGGGGGTGAGATAGAGACGTACCTTATATTGGACCTTTTCAGAACAATCTCAACTTTTGTAAACCTATTATCCTTTGTTAATTTAACAGGAAATTTTAAGCAACAGGCATCGAGGAGAAAAAGAGAAAATACTTAGGTTGTAACAGAGCTCTTTAGTGTTTGTTTTGTGGCAATTACCTTTCAAAATTTCTGCAACAACTTAGACAGAAAACCCAACCAAATTCACAGATGCTTGTGGAAAGGTGGAGAATTTGGAGGAAATATGAAAGGGTTGGAAGTGGAGATGTGTGTCATATTGTTTTGTTTCATTTTTCCTAGCATTTATTGGTTTGAACAGATTTGTTTCCTTTCTAATTCTCTGCCATCTTCATAAAAGATAACGAGAAAACCTCCCAATACCCCTTTATAGTGTGAGAAATGTGATTTATAATAGCATCATTATCTCATAATTGAAAATACTGTTTGGTCTTCTGGGAAAATAAATGCATCAGAATTAACTTGTAGCTCTGAAGGCCAGTGGGTTGCTATAACAACCAGAAAAAATGGTGTGATAATAGCTCTCCCTCAAAGATAGATAACTCACCATAAATGCAGATCTATAAATGCAGGTGTCCGTCATATAAACACAGACAGGAACCAAGCACATTCATTTATGTCTTCTTTCAGAAGCACCGACTCCATGTCTGGCACTATGCTAGGAACTGATGAAAAAGATGGACATGGGGGCTGGCCCCGTGGCCGAGTGGTTAAGTTCGCGCGCTCCGCTGCAGGCGGCCCAGTGTTTCATCGGTTCGAATCCTGGGTGCGGACATGGCACTGCTCGTCAGACCACGCTGAGGCAGCGTCCCACATGCCACAGCTAGAGGAACCCACAACGAAGAATACACAACTATGTACCGGGGGGCTTTGGGGAGAAAAAGGAAAAAAAAAAAATAAAATCTTAAAAAAAAAAAAAAAAAAAAGATGGACATGGTCCCTCATATGATGGAGTGTACATTCTAGTGGAGGAGACAGAGAATAAAGACTAAGTAAATCAATACACTAAATAATTCCAGCTTGTGAGAAAGGCCCTACAGGAAATAAAACAATGGGCCCTGATCCTGGACAAAGCAGAGAACGGCTAGTCCAGCACAGAACATGGATATATCATAGATCTTGACTTTAAGGGTACATAAGCTTCAGTAAAATGAAAGAATAAAGAAGGGAGTCTTACAGTCTTTATTAATAAAAATAATTTAAGAAACACAAATGCTAATTAAAGCATTATTATTGCTATTATTCTGGCTCAAATTCCCCTCAAACTGCATGGATTCAACACGAAAATAAGAGTTTTTTATGTATTTTAAAAGTGGGTATTATTTCATGTCAAGCAATCATTATTTTATTCATAATAGCCAAAAACTGGAAACAAATCTAAATGTCCTTCAGTGGGTGAATGGTTAAACAAACTGTGGTACATACATTCTATGAATACTATCCAGCAATATAAAGGAAATGAACTATTTAAAAAAATAACAGCGGCTGGCCCAGTGGTGCAGTGGTTAAGTTCGCACGTTCTGCTTCTCAGTGGCCCAGGGTTCACAGGTTCAGATCCCGGGTGCGGACATGGCACTGCTTGGCACGCCATGCTGTAGTAGGCATCCCACATATAAAGTAGAGGAAGATGGGCATGGATGTTAGCTCAGGGCCAGTCTTCCTCAGCAAAAAGAGCTCAGGGCTAATCTTCCTCAAAAAACAAAACAAAAATAAAATTTAAAAAAATGACAGCTTTGTTGATCTATCAGTTCACATACCATAAAGTTCATTTTTTCAAAGTTTACAATTCACTTGTTTTTTTTACTACAGTCACAATATAAAAATAGTTGTATAACAATCACCACTAATTCCAAAACATTTTCTTGCCCCGAAAGGAAACTCCATACCTATTAGCAGGCAGTATCCATTTCCTCCTAACCCTCCATAGGCCCATGCCCAGCCCCCCAGTGCTAGGTAACCACTAATCTACTTTCTGTCTCTAAAGATTTGCCTATTCTGCATATTTCATATATATGCAATTATAATATATATGCCCTTCTGTGTCTGGCTTCTATCACTTAATGTTTTCAAGGTTCAGCCATGTTGCAGCACGTATCAGAACTCTATTCCTATTTATGGCCAAATAATATTCCATGCATTGATACTGATATTTTTTTCATCCATTTATCAGTTGATGAGCATTTAGTTTTTTCCCCCCTTTTGTCCGTTATGAATAATGCTGCTGTGAACATTTGTGTACCATTTTTTCCTGGACATATGTGTTCAGTTCTCTTGAGTATATACCTAGGAGTGGAATTATTGGGTCATATAGTAATTCTATGTTTAACTTTTTGAGGAACTGCAAACCGTTTTCTGAGAGGGTTGCAGTTTTCCGATATCCTTGCCAACATGTGTTACTTTCTGTGTTGTTGTTGTTGTCTGTTTTATTTTTTATTACAGCAATCCAAGTGGGTGTGAAGTGGTATCTCACTGTAGTTTCAATTTGCATTTCCCTAATGACTATTGATTTTGACCATCTTTCCATGTGCTCGTTGGCCTCGTATATATTTGCTTTGGCGAAATGTCTGGTACAAATCCTTTCTCCATTTTCAATTGGGTTATTTATATTTTTCTCATTGAATTGTATGAGTTCTTTACATATTTTAGACACAAGACCCTTATCAGCTATATAATTTGCCAATATTTTCTTCCTTTGCATGAGTTGTCTTTTCATTTTATTGATAGCATCATATAAAGCACAAAAGGTTAATTTTAAGTCCAATTTACCTATTTTTTCTTTTGTGCCACTGATTTTTTCTTTTTTTTCTTTATTCTTTTTTTTTGGCAAATGCCCTGTATGTCAAGTTGTTTACTCTGAAATGGGTCATATAAAGAGAAGTCCTGATAATGGAGCTTTTCAGTGAGCTATCAGATGGGTTAACTAGTGACAATTATCTGGGGATATGGCTTTTAGGGAGCTCCAAATCCATTCCGCCCCCTCCAGTGGCTGCCAAACTGCTGTTTTTCACAGCGATTGTAGTTGCGAAGCTGTTGAATTTCAAGGCTCCCATGGAGCTGGGGAGAGAGTGCTGGGAGGAGGGCATCTTAAAACACCACAGGGCTTACTGTTCTCACTGAGATTCAGCTGTTTTTCTTGAATAAGCACGTTTTGGAATGTTGCAGGCCTTTAGTTAATTTCCAGAGTTCTCATAAGTTTATTCTGAGAGTTTTTCTAGTGTTCTCATTGCTTTTATGGAGGAGCAGATTTCTGGGGGGTTGCTACTGCACCGTTCAGAATGTCTACATCCAGAAGTGAAGTATTGATACACGAGATAGCCTGGGTAAATTTCAAGAGACTATGCTGAGTGAAAAAAAAAAAAAAGATCTCAAAAGGTTACATACTGTATGATTCTACTTACATAACATTCTTTGAAAAAATTACACAGTTGGATTACAGACTAGGGGCTAACAAGGGTTAGGGAAGTGAGGAGGGAAAAGGTTGTGGTTATAAAAGCAGAGCACAAAGGATATTTGCGATAGAACTTTTTGGTATCTTGATTGTACTGGTGTTCTAATATCACAGAATTAAACACACACACACAAATAAGTGCATGTAAAAGTGGTAATGTATGAATGTCAATGATTTGCAATCTGTCAATTTCTTGGTTGTGATATTGTTTTATAATCAAGCAAAATGTTACCACTGGGGGACAGTCAGTGAAGAGTTTATGAGATCTCTCTCTATTATTACTTACAACTACATGTGAATGTACACTAACCTCAAAATTAAATTTCTTTTTTTTAAAAAGAGTATGGTTGATCAGAATGGAAATTTTAAGGATGAAAATTATATCACATAGTCGACAGAAGCAATCATTCAAAATATTCTCTGGTAGCTATTCTGAGGTTTTCACAAAAACACAAAATGATACCATATGTCTAGCTTGGATATACAGGGATACCCTGAGTAACGTGAAGTTGGCACAAGAACTGGGCAAGCAACTAAGTTTTGAGTAAATTATTACGGCATATGAGCTGGGCTTTAATTGAGGGGCAGATAAGTAGATTACATTCACCCTGCACTGCAAAAATGATTCAGGCACAGAAAATGCTGGAATGTTGGTATGTAGCCTAACCTTTGTGAAGCGCCCCTTCTGGAAACATGAAATTTCATATAAGTGAGGCAACTTTTGTTATTTTTTAAAAATGGAATTGCAGAATCATGGGTGTTTCAAAAAATATACAAGAGGGGCTGGCCCCCAGCCGAGTGGTTATGTTTGCGTGCTCCATTTTGTCAGCCCAGGGTTTCACTGGTTTGGATCCTGGGCGTGGACATGGCACTGCTCCTGGAGCCATGCTGAGGCGGCGTCCCACACAGCAGAGCCAGAAGGACCTACAGCTAGAATATACAGCTATGTACTGGGTGGCTTTGAGGAGGAGAAGAAGAAGGAAAAAAAAAGACGAACAAGACAAAGCTTCATCAAGGTGCTCTGAAACATGCTGGAACTTAGTTAAAACGAAATCCTGGATATTTCTTATCCTTCATATAAATAAAATAAAAATTGGATATTCTGGGGTCCAAAATCTCATCTAGTCTGAAAAACATTTCAAGGCACTGTTCATAAAATGTGTCCCCAGGATGCTATTCCAAAGAACTTAACTTAATTTTATCATACATTCAAGGAAAAATGGATGCAATGTATGTTGATTTTTTTTTTTTTTTAAGATTTTATTTTTTCCTTTTTCTCCCCAAAGCCCCCCGGTACATAGTTGTATATTCTTCGTTGTGGGTCCCTCTAGTTGTGGCATGTGGGACACTGCCTCAGCGTGGTCTGATGAGCAGTGCCATGTCCGCACCCAGGATTCGAACCAACGAAACACTGGGCCGCCTGCAGCGGAGCGCGCGAACTTAACCACTCGGCCACGGGGCCAGCCCCTGTATGTTGATTGTTTTAAAATGTTTTCTCTACTATAAAATTTGAGGAATTTACGTACTTAGACAAATTTAGAGGAATTACATGTTTAGAGGAATTCTTATTTTAGAGATATTATTAGTACATATTCATCAAAAAGAGGCCAATGGTTACCTCAGTTATAAAAGGATGTAGGTAAGTGAAACCCATGGAAGCCTAGATTCCACAGATCTTATTTTATTTATTATTATTTTAAAAATTATTCTTATTTTATTTGAGGAAGGGAAGTTGACTTGGTATAGAAAGGTCACACGGAAAATGAAGACAAATACTGGCCCTTAAGAATGCCTGCTCCCAGTTCTGACCAAATTTAGTATGTTTAACCAAAACTGTAAGTCTCTACAAAGAGTCTATGAAATACTTTGTGATAGTTCTTAAAAATGACATTATTAAATGAGTGTTGATACATTTACATACTGCAATAGGATTACCACCATAACATTAGCTAATACCCTTACATAATTATCATTTCTTTTGTGGTGAGAACATTTAAGATTGAAGTTGATAATACAGTATTGTTGACTATAATCACTATGCTGTGCATTAGGTCTCCAGAATTTATTTATCTTCTAGTTGTAACTTCATATCCTTTAAGAACATGTCCCCAGTTGCCCCACTCCCTGGCCCTGGTGGCCACCATTCTACTCTGTTTCTACCATTTCAGCTTTTTTTCTTTTAAGATTGGCACCTGAGCTAACAACGTGGCCAATCTTTTTTTTTTTTCTGCTTTTTCTCCCTCAATCCCCCCAGTATATAGTTGTATATTTTATTTAGTTGTGAGTCCTTCTAGTTGTGGCATGTGGGATGCCACCTCAACATGGCCTAATGAGCGGTGCCATGTCCACGCCCAGGATCTGAACCGGTGAAACCCTGGGCCGCCGAAGTGGAGCGCGTGAAGTTAACCTCTTGACCACAGGGACGGCCCCATTTCAGCTTTTTTAGATTCCACACATAAGTGATACCATACAGTATTTATCAGTCTGGGACTTATCTCATTTAGCATAATGCTCTCAAGATCCATCCATATTGTCACAAATGGCAGGATTTCCTTCTTTCTCATGGCTGAATAATTCTCCATTGTATATATATACCACATCTTCTTTATCCATTCTCCCATTGATGGACACTTCGGTTGTTTCAGTATCTTGGCTATTGTGAATAATGCTGCAATAAACATGGGACTGCAGATATTTTTTCAATATCCTGTTTTCATTCCTTTTGGATATATACCCAGAAGTGGGATTGCTGGATCATATGGTAGTTCTATTTTTACCTTTTTGAGGACCCTTCATGCTGTTTCCCATAGTGGCTGAATCAATTTACATTCCCAAAAACAGCATACAAGGCTTCCCTTTTCTCCATATCCTCATCAACACTTGTTATCTCTTATCTTCTTGATGATAGCCATTCTAACAGTTGTGAGGTGATATCTCATTGTGGTTTTGATTTGCATTTCCATGATTAGTGATGTTGAGCATTTTTCATGTACCTCTGGCCATTTGGATGTTTTCTTTGGAAAAATGTCTATTCAGTACTCTGCCCTTTTTTTTTTTTTCTCTTAGTAAGATTAGCCCTGAGCTAACATCTGTGCCAATATTCCTTCACTTTATGTGTGGGTAGCCACCACAGCATGGCTGATGAGTGGTGTAGGTCCACGTCTGGGATCCTAACCTGTGAACCTGGGCCACTGAAGCAGAGTGTGCCGAACTTAACCAGTACCTCATAGGGCCAGCCTCCCTCTGCCTATTTTTTTTTTTAAAGATTTTATTTTTTTCCTTTTTCTCCCCAAACGCCCCCAGTACATAGTTGTGTATTCTTAGTTGTGGGTCCTTCTAGTTGTGGCATGTGGGATGCTGCCTCAGCGTGGCTCAGTGAGCAGTGCCATGTCCGTGCCCAGGATTCGAACCAATGAAACACTGGGCCACCTGCAGCAGAGCGCGTGAACTTAACCACTCGGCCACGGGGCTAGCCTCATCCCTCTGCCTATTTTTAAATTGAATTGCTCATGTTTTGTTATTGAGTTGTATGAGTTCTTTAAATATTTTGGATGTTAATGCCTTATCCAATATATGGTTTGCAAACATTTTCTCCCATTTTGTAGGTTGGCTATTCACTTTGTTAATTGTTTCTTTTTCTGTGCAGAAGCTTTTTAGTTTAACGTAGTTCCACTTGTTGATTTTGCTTTTGTTGCTTGTGCTTTTGGTATTATACCCAAAAATGTCATTGCCAAGACCAATGTTAAGCAGCGTCTCCCCTACGTTTTCTTCTAGAAATTTTATGGTATCTGATCTTATGTTTAGGTCTTTAATCCCTTTTTAGTTAATTTTTGTGAGTGGGATAAGCACATTTCCTGATTTCAAACTATACTACAAAGCTATAGTAATTAAAACAGTATGGTACTGGCATAAAAATAGACACATAGGTCAATGGAACATAATAAAGAACCCAGAAATAAACCCCCCCTTATGCAGTCAACTAATATTTGACAAGGGAGCCAAGAACACTTAGTGAGGAAAGGATAGTCTCTTCAACAAGTGGTGCTGGGAAAACTGGATAACTGCATGCAGAAAAATGAATGAGACTCCTAGGTTACAAAGATCTTACACTAGGCTGTGCCTTGCCTTTCTCCAAACCTTCTGAGTCTCTTGACAAGCACTACAGTCGGTTGGTTCCAGGTCCCCATTCTTTTACTTCTCTTGAACATTAACAAACAGAGCCAGTAGATGCCAACAAGGGAAAAAGTAAGGACCTGAGTTCCTAGAAAATCAGGAACTAACTATATCAAGAATCCTTGACATGCAGAGACCTCAAGTATTATATTATATGGTAACTTTTTTTTAAAGATTTTATTTTTTCCTTTTTCTCCCCAAAGCCCCCTGGTATACAGTTGTGTATTTTTAGTTGTGGGTCCTTCTAGCTGTGGTGTGTGGGATGCCGCCTCAGCATGGCCTGACGAGAGGTGCCACGTCTGCGACCAGGATCTGAACCAACAAAACCCTGGACCGCCCAAGTGGAGTGCACAAACTTAACCACTCGGCCATGGGGCCGACCCCTATATATTATATAGCAACTTTAAGGCTGATTCCAGCTATAATTCAAAACTTCATGGCAATAAATGTGCACAAGTCTGATTAATTTAGATTGCATTTTGAAATAAAATATGACATAATCATATCTTTCTTTTTTTTTTTTTTAGGAAGATTACCCCTGAGCTAACATCTGCTGCCAATCCTCCTCTTTTTTGCTGAGGAAGACTGGCCCTGAGCTAACATCCGTGCCCATCTTCCTCTACTTTGTATGTGCGACACCTACCACAGCATGGCTTGCCACGCGGTGCCATGTCCACACCTGGGATCCGAACCGGAAAACCCTGGGTTGCCAAAGGGGAACGTGTGCACTTAACCGCTGCACCACCATGCCAGCCCCCTGATCATATCTTGAAATTAGTACTACAATATTATTCAAAATGATTCAAATTTAGAGATTATTTTATTGTTCCTCAAACATTCATTAACTCATATTCCATGAGTACACAAAACAGAGGTAGTATTTGAGAAAGTACATCTTATTATTACCTTGATACATTTAATACCATAACTGTAAATTTAAATATAAGAACCATTTGATATTTATTGAATTAGCTCAATGCTCTGATTGAGATTATTGTATCTGAACTGAAATAGGCAAAATACAATATCAAAAATACAAATAGTATAAATACCAAATATAAGACTAAAAATACAAGAATAATGTACTACTAAAAATAATGCTATATGTTTTAATATATAAAACAAATATGATCACTGGAGGTTTTCTTGAGTTTTTTTTTTAACTAAAAACAGTTTTTCAATTTCCTTTCTCAACTGTGTAAGATGCCTTTGCTTCAAGTCCGGGCCCCTCTTTCTTCAGAGTTCTTAGTGAGGGGTGCGTGCTTACTTAGTAAGTCAGTCTTAGCAATTCCAGACTCGGGGTCCTAAAGCGCATCAGAACTAGATTGGAGGACCAAACAAATCTCGAGCAGAACAAGAGTGGTTTTACTTTCCAAGTCCTAAGTTTGAGACGATGTACGCATCGAAAAAATGGTGTAGATTTCATCATAGTGCTATTCAGGAGGCAAGAGGGTGTCCCAGAAAGCGCCCTGAGTGAAGAGACAGGAAACACAGTTCTAATTCCAGTTTTATTAATAACTAGCAGCATGACCCTTGGTATCTTATTTAAAGTTCTTTGGGTTTAAATAAGAAAATTGCTCTCTAATATTCTATGATTCTAACCAAAAAAAAAAAAAATCAAGAATCATGTAGTGATCAAGAACAATATATCGAAATTCAAGCCATTTAAGGATTATTTAAAAAATAGAAATTTTAGTGATGTATCTCAGATTGTTAAGATCCAGGATACACACAGTTCTATTTTACAGTAACACTTCCAGTCTGAAACGTTTTTTCAGGTCTGTTCAAGGCACTCTGATTGGTGTTAGGAGGGACACAAAGACAAAGCAGCCCCATCCCTCCCGCTCTCACAAAGCTTACCAGTTCGTAGGTCTTCCCTCTCCTCAAGCACCCTGCCCCTGCTGCTCCTTTTCCTTCAGCAGAAAACCTTTCATCCTAGTTGGAAGAAAGAATTAAGGTTAGAGGCATAGCCTACCTGAAGTCGAAAGCCACACCTAGAGACTCATCTCCATCGATATGACCCTCCCTTTCTTCTTCTGGGTTTCTTCTCTCTAACAGCTTTTTGGCTGAGCCTAGTAAAGTGTTTAAGACTCACAGCAACCAACACCACAATCCAGGTATTCTCTTCCTCCCTAAGTACTGCCCGTTCCCTTCCAAAGAATAGCCCACGCTTTCTGTTTCCACTTTGTCACATCTTACCATGTGAAGGAAGATAAATTACTGCTGACGTTGTGTCAGCTGTCCTGTTGGATGTCCCACATTCTGGATTTGGCTGATTGTTTCTTCATAGTGTTTTTAATTTGTCCTTCTGTCTGCGGTCTTTCCTGTAAACTGGAATTTTGTTCTAATGGCTTAATGAGATTCAGGTTCAACATTTCCGGCAACATTATTTTTATAAAAACATAAATTCTGGGGGCTGGCCCCGTGGCCGAGTGGTTAAGTTTGCATGCTCCGCTGCAGGCGGCCCAGTTTCATTGGTTCGAATCCTGGGCATGGACATGGCACAGCATCAAACCACGCTGAGGCAGCATCCCACATGCCACAACTAGAAGGACCCACAATGAAGAATATACAACTATGTGCCGGGAGGCTTTGGGGAGAAAAAGGAAAAAAATAAAATCTTTAAAAAAAAAGCATAAATTTTTTTTTGAGGAAGCTTAGCCCTGAGCTAATATCCACCACCACTCATCTTTTTGCTGAGGAAGCTTGGCCCTGAGTTAACATCTGTGCATATCTTCCTCTATTTTATATGTGGGATGCCGCCACAGCATGGCTTGATAAGCAGTGTGTGGGACCGCACCCAAGACCCAAACGGCGAACCCCAGGTCTCCAAAGCAGTGTGTGAATTTAACTGCTAAGCCACTGAACTGGCCCCAACATAAACTTTTTTTGTCGTCATGTTACAAGAAGGGCTGTGAGGCTTGAATTTGACTGTTTTCTTTTAGAGCCGCATGTAGCATGTGGCTAACTAAAGCTTCATCTCACTCATTCTAATCTACTCTTACCAGGCTTCTGCCCCTAAGCTATGTTCAGATTGAAACTTCTTTGCAAAATATCACCAATGACCTTCTAACTGCCAAATCAAATTTCTGTAATGTGACTTGGTTGGCCATACCCTGCAAATGACACAGGGAAGATGTGTTACTGAGTTGATTACTGTCGTGGGAAGACTGGGGTTCAATCCAGCAGGGGACCCTTTGAGGATCCATATAGGATGCATTTTAGAATTGTCCCTTCCTTAAAGTTGGGATGCTGAGGCAGGTACCTACCAATTCCCATCCTCCATTGCTTAAGGACTGCTTTGGGGACACTAACTTCCCCTTGAACTCCTGTGCTGTGGTTGCCGGAGCATTGCCCAAGAGAATGATCCTTCAGAGAAAGTCCTGAGGCAGAAAAACAAAGTGGCCTGTTACCATGGTCTAGGGGTGTCCACCATAGATGCAGCTGAAGTCCCAAGTTGGCCAAGCGTGTGACGTGGAACACCACATGCATCTACTAGTGTCTCCAAATCTGATCTGACTCCTATATTCTCCAACTCATTGAATGACAGCATATCCATTTAGTCAACTGTGACAGAGACTGCCAATTGCCCCAGTTCATTCTCCTCCTTTTCCTCATAGTAATAGCGAGAGCTGTTGGGGTGCGGGATGAGTGAGAGGGCTAAGCTGGTAGGTTCCCAGAGGAGAAGAGGGGATTGGAAAAGAGTTTAAGCATTTAGGGAGAGAACCCTGACACTCCGGAGGCTTAATTTCTGCCATTGCTAGGAAAACTTGGACTGAGATAGGACTTAATGGCAAGGATGCGACAAGTGTTCCTGTGTGTGTGTGTTAAAGGCACGTGGAGGTGCATTTTTTTGTGAAAAATCATTGTTCAGCATTACATGGAATTTAACTTTTGGCTGTGAATTATTTATGGAAGGAGGATTGGGGAGATTTGAAATGACCATCATAGCAATGAAGCCTGCATGGTGTTGTGAATTGTTTGCGTTTGAATACAGGAGTCCTGGATGTGTCTATATTAAAATATATTAGCTTACTAATCTATTTAGTAATAGAATCCCCTGAGATTTAGCTGGACACATAGCTATCCATCTAATGACACTGTTTCCCAGTCAACCTCGCAGCTGGATGTAGTGCTATGCTTAGGTTCTCCCCCACAGAAAATGACAAAAGATCAGGGCCAACACAACAGATTGGACTTATATATAAGAAACTTATCTTATTAAAAAAACTATAGGGTCTCTGTATATACAACCACACCTAGACCCTAACTAGCATATAAAGTGAGAGGAAACCATTGCCCTGTGATATCTTCTCTGCACAAAGAAAGCCATAAGGACATCGAGATTCTGGATCATGCTGTGCCTCGAAGTGAGAGCCATTTGCTAGATTTTGCTAGCGATTTGCTAGTTTCCCCAGAATTAAGGAACAGTTTGACCCCCATATTCCTGATTAAGATATGGCTGTCCCAAAGAGCTAAAATTGCCTTGGAGGTGAGAATATAAAAGGTTGATTCCACTGAAAAGAGGTAATGCCCACAGACTAGGATGGTTTCTGAGAAAATATGTGTCAAAAATGGATAGAATGCTATGCAACAATGCCTGTCCCTGTACTCCCAGTGTCTTGGAATATGTTTAGTCCACAAGGTTAAAGAACTGAGGAACAGGAGCTGATGGAATAGATCCAGGTGACAAAATGGCCCAAAGTCAAGGAGAGGCCACCAAACCTATTGTCTATCTGGTTATCCTAAGACTTGGCATTTTCTGTGAATATTTTTTTTTATTCTTCAATTAAGAAAACAGCTGGTTTGTATATATTTAACCATCTTGATGGTTCTAAAAACAGCTTATCAATTAATTCTTTTAGGATTGCTAGTCATATTTTCTATAAATAATTTTGTCTCCTAATACTTTCATATTTGCTATAATGAATATTATTCTAAAGTTAGTTGTAATGATGAGAAGGTGCTCAAGTTTTTAGGAACACATGGGAGAGATCTGATGAGGATAGAGGCAACATAAAACAGCTAAGAAGCACCCAACATAAAACGATTCCAAGAGTTCAAATCTAAAGCACGTCACTGTCTACATTCTGGTTATCACACTTTAGGATTTCAAAGACAAGTAAACTTTTTAAAGTTTAGGGACTGACCTAGAGCTGCAAACTTTTTATATTTCCAATGTATGAACATTAAAACAAATGAAATAACTTTAGTTTACATCACATTTTATATTTTTTCCTCATTTCAGTACAAATTGGTAAAAATGACATCAGGCAAAGCACTGGTTCCTAGTTTAATGAGCAGTGAGTAGCAAATTGATTCTATTTTTTTATTAAATTTTAAATAGATTCTTTATGGGTAGATGCCTGTTTCCAACCTCCTGTTTACCTGCTCTTTATGAGAAGAAGAACTCTTGCTACTTAGATACATGTCGAATAAACAGCTATGGTGGCGGCAGTTTGAAACATCAGGAACCTATATTTTGCTTTAAATTCTAATATATACACAGCCTTCCTAGACAATACTCATATCACATATATGTACAACACTTCAAGTTGAAAAACTTTCATATACATTAGCTCATTTGATTCATTTCTTTAAATCACTTACATTTACTCATTTTTGTGTTACTCATCACAAAAAAATTTGAATTTCAGCAATGTCAGCTCCTTTTTGTAGAAGTATTCTTGGGACTCTGTCACAAGTGTTCTTACCCAAGGTGTGTGGATGAACTTCAAAAGTGTCATAATACCCTTGAAATTGTGAAAACAGGAGCATGTACATTTTTCTGGGGAATGGGTCAAAAGCTTTCATCAGATTCTCACTAAGAGCCAGGTACAAAACAGAAAAAACACTGCTCAACTAGAGGAGCTCGAAGGGAACTAGAACTTAAATTTAATTCTAAACGCAAATTAAACAAATCATTTGCTAAATTAGTCTTTTATTTTATTCTTTTAAAAACACCAATGCTACTTATTCTTTGAATTTTAAAAGTATTTGAAATAATTTGGGTTCTCTGAGCTTTCCAGACTACAGGCACACAGATACAAAAAATAAGATGGTTCTAACCCTTAAAAATAGTAGTCCTGTAATCAACATTGTACTGAGCATTTGCTAAATGATGTGCTAATTAATTGTAAAACTGTGACAAAGGTACTTTCCTGTCAAGAAGGGGTTTCAACACTGCTGGTTGTGTCACTCACTGGGTAAATAAGGCTTTCATACATTTAGCAGAAACACTAAATTAAGAGGTCAGAAGGCCTGGGTTCTACTGCCAGTTTTATTTGTAACTAACCATGTACAAAACATTTATCTATAAAATAATGGTTAACACCTATTCCCTAATTGACAAATATTCATGAAACCAAAACTTCCCAAGAAAACCTTTTTGTAACCCAAGATATGACTATTAATTAGCTTGTACCTAACTTTAAGGTTGAGAAGAGCAAATAAGAGAATTCGTCTATTATCAATTGGTTGCATATCTTAATTCTGCCAATGGATAATTTGGTCAAGATAAGCACTGTCCTATTTCAACCTTACAAAAGAAAAAGCTATCAACAAGAAGTTACTGGTAAAGAAAAGTTGGCCAAAAAACAACACTATTAAGAAACAGCTTTCTATGTTAAGAGCAGTACCTATAATGTCCCTGATATCAAATGGGACAAGTTAGCCTTTGCCCACTACAGCATGTCTGCTATTTGAAGGAACACATATGCTACGGCAAGAATCTTATTTCACCAGAAATAATGTTAAACAGGAAAGTCTTGTGAACTCTTCAAGTGGCCAATCAAAATGGCTAAGAAAACTTTGTGTGTTTGGCTTTTTAAAATCTTTTTCTCTCTCCCTCTCTCTCTTTTCTCATTCAAAATTCGGTTCCCCATCCAGAAGCACACTCCTAAGTACTCTGCCAGGATGTAAGAAATGTCAGCATTTGGTCACTAGAGAATAAACATGGAAGAGGAATTAGCATGTTACTAAACAAAGATTTCAAGAAGATAATTCCAAGTGGGTACAGGAAAACATACAGACCATAAGCATCTGTATACGTACACCATTTTTCATGTATATGGATCGTGACAACCATATGTATTAACAGACCCTCAGAAGGTAAGCACCTATATGTTCTTGTATTTAACAATGTCAATTTTGTGTGATTTAGTCTCTATTTCTGGACTTTCCCTTACACTATGGTGATACAAACAAAACAAAACAATCCAAAAAAGACCCAAGCATGGTTCACAGAGAACTACAGAGCAATACAAATACAAATACTGTGATAAAAAAAACATGTATGCCACTGCTTAGGGAAATATTTTAGAGGAAACATACTTTCACTACTGGCCCCAAATGCCATCATCCACTGTTGTTTAACTGTCCACTTTTAATACAAAAATAACTTCAAGCTGATAATCATTTCCAGTGACTTACAAATCTGACAGAATACTTCAATGCTACACAAAACAGTTTTATATACAGCTTAAAGTTTTAAAGTTTTCTGGTGGCACTTGATTTTATAGTTGATGGACACAATAACTAGGGATCTCAATAAAATACTGTTTTTAGTTTATACATATTTTCGAAACCAATATTACCTGACAAAACAGTAAAGAATAAATCACTTCCTGCTGAAGAATCCTCTGAGACAAACACCAAACCTATACAGCCAAAATACTTTAGGAAAGCATATAAACTTTTAAGACAAGGCATGACCAATGGATAAAAATTTACATTACCCAATCATATGTCCAGGGAAAAAAAGGACTGTTCCTCTGATTCAACGAAGCATGTATCAGGTATAGATGAAAAATAGGAACTTACAAAGGACTTACCTAGTGTGTTTGGTTTAGAAGGGTGTTTAAATAATTGGTGACACTACTAGAATGGATGTTAAGATAGAAAAATGGTCACATTTAGCAAAAACACATTTTATATTGCAAAATTAAAAGTGAAATTTCTTTTAAAACAGTGGAATCCTGATTTTTTTTTTCCTTTCTGAGAGCTCTTAAGACCATTCTTCATGTTACCCAAATGAATCACTATTTTATGAACTTAATATATACATGTCCAATTTTTTTCTTTGCAAAAGGGAAAAAAAACCAAACCAAATTTTAACAAACTATACGAACTTAGAATATTAAAAACTGACTAATTTAAAATTTGGGGAATCCGCTACTTTTGTTATTTTGAAGGAAAACATAAACTTTCAAAACGGTACCAACAATTTCTAGTCCAATTTTCTATTATAAAAATTAAGAAGTTAAATTCTTTGTGGCACTAAGTAGAATTAAAAAGTTAACAGAAGACTAAATTAGATAATCAAAATATAAACTAGCATAACGAATCAAAACAAAACACTCCACTGGTGCAATGAATACCTGAACAATGAAAAAAACCACCAACCATTCTAATGAATTATATAGCTCACTTTTTGCATATTTCAATCTTGACTTTTAGCACAGTAAATTATTATACAGATTGATTTTGTGGACTGTTTAAGTTTTGTAACATTATGTGAGTAATTCAAACATTACCCTTTCTAAACCAAATCTGCGGTCCTAATCACCTTTTTTTTTTTTCCAAGAAAAAGGAGAGAATATCTTTTTAAGATACATTCCATAGCAGTAGAAATATCTTAGTGTTTCAAAATATTTACAAAGAACCCTGCTGATCCTGTGCATTTCGCTGAGGGGCTACCTGCACCCAGACTTCATCATCAGAAAAAGAACTTGAACTTCCTGACTCAGAGTCCAGCTCACTGAATCCGTCTAAGTCCCATTCAGTGCTAGACTCACTGCGTGCATCATCTTCCTCAGTGATGAAACTCTGACCCGGCTCAAGGCAGGAAGGATAAACACGAGCACAGAGGCAAATAAAGCCAGAGTCAAACTGCAAAAGACCTAACATGGTACCTATATTAATCCACTGGTCTTCCCTAGTATCATATTCATACACAGTCACCCGGTTTTTTTTCCATTGTGGGGTGGTAGAAGTGATGAGGAGCAATTTTTGGCCGTGATTGACAATCTGGTAGTTATGGGTCTCTGAGTCCAAGGGAATGTTACTAATCCGCCTCCATTCTCCCCTGGCTGGGTTATAGACCTTCATGACCGGGATGTCACAGATACAATAGATCTCATCATTGAAGACACAGGCTTCCTGAAAGTCGCTTCGTTTAAGAGATGCACAGTTCAGCCACATATTGTGGCTAGGATCATAGCACAGCATGCGTTTACTGTTCACAGCATAAAGATAGTTCTGAACCACTATTAGTTCAAAGGAATAGAAGGAATGGGGTACAGGAGCCACCAGTGCCCACTGGTTCCTCTGAACGCTGTAGCATTCCACTTCCTTCAATTTAACTCCTGTAACAGGGTCTCGCCCACCCAAAATGTAAATGTAGCCATTGAGGTATGCCACATCCATGCCCTCACGGCAGAGCAAGCGGTCCGCAAGTTGCTGCCAACTATTCTGGGCTGGCTTATACACCCAGAGGTCCTTCCTGGGCTGGGCAGCTAGATAGATGTCATGGTCTGGAGAGACACAGACAGCTGAGGAGGTGACAGTCTTAGTGTGAGCCAAGCTGGTCAATGGTGATGGCATTGTGTAAATGTCCCCCGAGTATGGGTCATAGCACAGAAAGGGATCTCGGGGATGTCCAAAGAAGATCACCATCTCCTTGGCACACACACCCAGCCTCTGGGGTGGATTTTCTGCTGTGGACACAACAGAGCCGCTGCTGCTCTCTGGCTTTGGCACCAGAGACTTGTACAACATGTCACCGTATCGCATCTGCAGGGCCGCTTCAATAAGGTCCAGACAGTACTTCTTCACAATGGGTTTGGTCAACAGCCCTTTCAGGTAATCTTGATCTTCATCAGTGAAGTGTGTCCAGCGGACACACTTGAACACTTCTGCAGCACCGGGACCCCGCTCCTTGGGAGCCGCCTCCAACCACTGTACGGCCACATGACACACTGTCCGCTCACTTTCGATGTCTAGACTATCCAGGCGCAGGACAGCCAGCAGCTGGGCCAAGGTCAGATCTGCCAGACTCTCCTCCCGAACTGAACCCATCCGGCTGAGCTGCTTGAAGTTGTGAGCTATAAAGGACTGGGCCTGTGACCGCAGCTTGTGATGGTCGAAGGCATCCGCAAACTTGAGGATGGCGGTGCAGTTGGCCAGATCTAGGCGGCGGGCTAGGAAGGAAGCACAGGCTTCCCGCACATATTCCAGCTGTAGCATGTCGGAGGCCGCGTAAAGGCGCTGCACGTTGGCCTCGCTGAGAGAAACGCGGCCCGTGTAGCAGTAGTCGACCAAGACCTCGAAGGACTCGGCATCCACATCGTGCATGGTTATGCTCGCCTGCTGGCTCTCGTACATGCCGCCGGTGAACATGCTCTTGAAGTAGGGACAGGCGGCAGCCAGCACGTTGCGGTTGCAGGAAAAAAGGCGGCCCGTGCCAGGCCCGCTGCCAGGTGTCACCACCTCGATGGTCACATCACACAGCAGCCGCGCGTCGTAGAAGGACTTGAGCTGTGCCAGCAGGGCTGCAGAATGGGCTGCGTCCTTTAGCTCCTCCGGGCCC
Organism: Equus asinus; assembly: GCF_041296235.1. NCBI lineage: Eukaryota > Metazoa > Chordata > Mammalia > Perissodactyla > Equidae > Equus > Equus asinus. The sequence goes on along the minus strand of NC_091800.1, from coordinate 32,878,758 downwards.
GTGAAAAAAGCCGAAACCGAGGGCTTGGAAATCCTCTTGGGCCGCCTCCCACCGCGGGGACTGGCGAGGCGGCGAGAACGCGGAGCTTCTTCCCGGGACTGCATGGTGGAGATGGCGGCGGGGTGCCGACGGCGAGAACGGGTGCAAGGACCGGGCTTGGGCTCCTCCTCACCCTCCTCTGGCTGGCGCTAAGATCGCGGTCTGCCTGAACAGACGGTAGCAGGGGCCGCAATTACTCAACTCCGCCCTTCGCCGCGGTGCTGCTTCCCTTTATCGCGTAGACAGTGCCTGACTCACCCTGTTCCAGTTCCGCGCCCTTTCTCCGCCTCAGCTCGCCCTCGCAAGATCCGCTAGCTGAAACCGAGAGAGCCGCCACTGCCGCGCTGGCAATACCGGTAGGCGCCCCGGAGAACTACGGCTCCCAGCTTGCCTTTCGCGCCTCGAGGCATGCCGGTGCCCTCCAGACTCACGGGCATAGGCTGACGGACCGAAGCCGCTTTGCATGTCGGGAGTAGTAGTTTGAGTAATATCGCGAGGCTTCTTGGGGCGGCCTGCTTTAGCTAACGATTAAAAAGCGTTAATGCTCTTCAATTTGATGATTTAGAGCACCGGGTTTGGAGTCCAGAGTAGAAGCCCCGTTTTAGGATTCATTCATTGTGTGACTTCTCTCTGAGAGCTTTTCCCTCTTTGTAAAATGGAGATGATGGTATTCATAGGATTTTGTGAGGCTGTAATAATTTGAGCAGGACGTAGGACGCTTTAATAATTATGTGTTGATTAGAACAATAATTAATTGCTTACGCCGTACCTAGAATATATTCAGTCATTGCTAGCTTTTCTTTTAGAGTTTCTGAAAAATGAGACACCTCCTAATTTGAAACCATGAGCAATTTCTGCAAAGAAAAGCTCCAGCTCTTAATGTTGCTTCCTTTGAAAGGTTCTGAAGGGTATTGCAATATTCTCAATACTAAACTATATCCATAGATTCATTAGGATGTCTTTGACAAAGATGAGGTCCTAGAGAACAGCGTTTATAGATGGCGTCAAATGCAAATCAGGCTTATAAATAGGTGGGTTGGCCTCTCACCAGATGGACGCTTCATTTCCTGGGGAGCAAGATTATTTTCATAAGCTCTTTATGTGAGTGTTTTCAAGTTGCACCTTTCACTTCCTTGCCACAAATCAGTTGAAGATTCTGAGATTGTTTTTATTAAGGTGTTTTAATGAGAGTTTTAAATGAAAATATTTAAACAAATAAACCTTGTATCATACAAAAACACAAGATCCTCAGAGCTTGGTATTCATACATGCCGTGATGTTTCTTGAATTAATATAGTACAATCTATGTTTTATAAATGTTTTTGATAGATATTGATCAACATTGTCTGTTAGTTAAATCGTCAAAATCAAGTGCTTAGAGATTAAGTAAAAAAATAGAGAACTTTTATTTAAAAACCAGACTGCTCCTGCTACTAGTTTGCCATGGTTACCATAACTTAATGAATGACATCTTTAATATTACACAAATAGGTGGATAACTGATGATAGAATAACCCTCAGTCAAATTGTTTTTCTCTCTTTTCCTATTAGCTGAAGACGTCTATTGTAAAACCCTAAGATAGAGCCCTTAAACTAAGTCGGGCTCTGGACTCCTGTGTCTCCTCTGCACCTCTGTTGGCCTCCCTCACATACACCACAGAGAATTAAGTCACTAGTAATAGCAATTGCTTTCTCACCTGAACTAAACACCAGCTGGGGAAAAAGGAATTTAAAAAATGTTTTATATTGGTAAAATATATATACCATAAAAGTTACCATTTTAATGACTTTAAAGTGTATATTCCTTTGGGATTAAATACGTTCACATTTTTTGCAACCATCACCATCATCCATCTCCAAAACTCTTTTTATCTTGCAAAACTGAAATGTTGTACCCATTCACAATAACTCTCCTTTCCCCTGCCCCAAAACCCCTGGTAACCACCATTCTACTTTCTGTTTCTTTGAATTTGACTACTCTGGGTGTTTCATATAAGCTCAGTGATTGATTTTTAACTTCCTTATATCTGCCCTTACTTTGTTACTTGGTTTAGATTACCCTTCACAGAATTCAAAATATGTAGTATACACTGTGCCCTAAGGTCTAGAGTAGTGCGGTCACAGAGCTCTCTCAATGTTGCAAACATTTTGTATCTGTGCTGACTGATACGGTCACCAGAAGTCACCTGTAGCTCTTGAGTTCTTAAAATGTGGCTAGTGCAATTGAGGAACTGAATTTTAAAATTTAGAAACATAGCATTGGTATCAATGCAATTCAATGGAAAAAGAAAACTCTTTTCAACAAATGGTGTTGAACAACAGGATCACAATGTGAAAAAAAATTAACCTTGACTCCTACCTTATATCCTAAACAAAAGTTAATTCAAAAGAGATCTTAATATTAAATGTAAAGTGAAACTATAAAGCTTCTAAAAGAAAACATAGAAGATTATCTCTGTGACTTTGAAGTAGGCAAATATTTTTTAGGACACAGGAAACACTAACCTTAAGAAAATTGATAAAATGAACTTCAACAAGATCACAAGCTTTTGGCTGTAAAGCAGTACTACTCAAAAAGCAGTAGAAACAAAATAAAAAGGCAAGACATAGACTGGAAAAAAATAATCATAATATATACACCCAATGGCCAATAAATCTATGAAAAGCTGCTCAATGTCATTCATCACGAGATGAATGCAAATTAAATTCGCAATGAGAAAACTGCACACCCACTAGAATGGCTAAACTTTAAGATCTAGAATGCTAAATGTTGATGACAATAGGAAGCCTTTGGAACCCTCACATATTAATAATAGGAATATAAATTGGTATATCCACTTAAAAAACGTTTGGTAGTTTCTTTGAATGTTTTGTGTGTGTGTGTGTGTGTGTGTGTGAGGAAGATTCACCCTCAGCTAACATCCATTGCCAGTCCTCCTCTTTTTTTGCTTGAGGAAGGTTAGCCCTGAGCTAACATCTGTGCCAATCTTCCTCTACTTTGTATGTGAGATGTCTCCACAGCATGGCTGATGAGTGGAGTAGGTCCACCCCTGCGATCTGAACCCGCGAACCCCGGGCCGCCAAAGGGCAGTGCACAGAGCTTTAACCACTCGACCACAGGGCTGGCCGCTCTTTGAATGTTAGATGCCTAATAATTTCACTCCTAGGCATTTTCCCAAAGGAAATTAAAACGTCTGTCCACAAAAAACGTCAGTCCACAAAAAGACTTGTACAAGAATGTTCATAGTAGCTTTATTCACGATAGCCAAAAACTGGAAACAAGCCAAATGTGTATCAATAGGACAATGAAAAAATTTGTGGTATATTCATACAGTATAATACTACTCAGAAATAAAAAAGAAACAACTCTTGAACATGCAATATTGTAAATGTTTCAAAAATTTTATGTTGAACAAAAGAAGCCAGATATACAAGAGTACAGTAGTACGACCATTTATGTGCAGTTCCAGAACAGTGAAAATAAGCTTTGCTGAATAAAAATCATTATAGAGGCTGCCACTGTTGGAGAAAGGGGTTTGGCAGATTGCTGAATTGACTGGAAAGGAACGCAAGGAAATTTTCAAGAGTGAAGGAAATGTTTTCTTCTTGATTGGGCTGGTGATTACATGGGTGCATGCACTTGCCAAATTCAGTGAAGTGTCTCTTAAGATCTGTGCACTTAATTTACTTTAAATTATACCTCCTCTTAGGAGGAGCCACTTCTGCTGGCACTAAATAAAGTTGTAGAATTCTTTGCCAGGAAATTGTGATGATAGTTCAGTCATAAATAAAATAGGACTTGTCTCATCTAGAGGAGTATAGACCAACATCACGCCAAATCTCAGTAGAAGTGCCTGGCGCTCTATTCCACCTGGGACAAAGATGCCTTGGGGTAATCTCTGAGAATTTCAGCATACTGGGTCTTTCAAATTTGTAGAGTAGCTGAGTGCCCAACATTACATGCCAGTATACTTTTATTCTCAACATAACTTCATTAACAGCATTATTATTACCTAATTATCTGTGTTTCCTCAAGATTTCTTGTAATTTGCATAATCCTCTGCAATGGAATCCACATTCTTCTTGTCAGGAAGATAAAGAGCTGGTTTTGTCTGGTATTTAAGCCTCAGTCATCAACAAACCATCATTTTAGTTCTTTAAGAATCTTTAGGAGTTGAAGTTTAACTTCAACTCTGTTCATGAGCATTTCCAACAGCTCAGTCCACTTGGGCCCTTTCTTTCTGGGGAGGCCGAGGCGTCTCACTAGGACTGCCCCATTTCCATTTCTGAGTGACTCCAACATTTTTCTCTTGCAGATCAGATATCTTCTTTCCTGGGGCAGCCCCTCTCATCTTCCCCACTGAATATTCTCCTGATTGGTTTCTTGAAGCTCTGTTTCTGCAGATTGGTTTTCATGTATTTGAGTACTCTGCTTTCTGGAACACACTCATCCCAGTTTTTATTCCAACCACTATAATGTATAAGGTATTTCACTTGTTTGTCTTTTATCACAATCTTGACACACTTTGTTTCATAAAGAAGCCCACGACAGCAGAGCACCGGTTTGCCTTCTCAGAATTTTGTCTTCTGTGCGGTGTGTGATTCTCCAGTGCCTCCTCTTCCCACCCCATGTGAGTACCGCCCCTTACTCCCCACTACACCTAACTCAGGTCCTGCTTGCAGTCAGGGGCTGCCAGATTGTCATCCTGGGCCCCATCAGTATTGTTTTTTACTCTGATTTTTAAACAGAGTCTACAAACTGTTCACTCCTTTCTTTTTTTTTTTTCTTTTTTAAAGATTTTTTTATTTTTCCTTTTTCTCCCCAAAGCCCCCCAGTACATAGTTGTGTATTTTAGTTGTGGGTCCTTCTTGTTGTGACATGTGGGATGCTGCCTCAGCATGGCTTGATGAGCAGTGCCATGTCTGCACCCAGGATTCAAACTGGCGAAACCCTGGGCTGCAGAAGCGGAGTGCGTGAACTTAACCACTTGGCCACGGGGCCAGCCCCGAACATGCTTTATTTCTACATCCAAAATGACTCACACTGCTTTTAGTCATTGGCTGCCATGAAAGTTTCTATGGGTCTACTCTTGCTCAATTGGAGAGTGCCTAGTGAGTGAGCTGCCTGGGGCGTGACTTCTGTTCCACTTTAGGGGCAGCTAACTTGTTTCAAACCTGTCATATACTTTAAAAAATTTTTAGAGCCAGCTCTGATGGCCTAGTGGTTAAAGTTCTGTGTGCTGCACTTTGGTGGCCTACTCATTTGGGGCAAGGACCTATATCACTCATCTGTCAGTAGCCATACTGTGGCAGTGGCTCACATTGAATAACCAGAAAGACCTACAACTAGAATATACAACTATGTACTACGATTTTGGGGAGAAAAAAAAAGAGAGAGAGAAAGATTGACAACAGATGTTAGCTCAGGGCGAATCTTTCCCAGCAAAAAACAAAAACAAAAAGAATTTTTTAATTCATTATTTAAAAACTTTGAAGTATAGCTTGCATACAGAAAAGGGAACAAATCAAAATTGTAAATGCAATGAATTATCACAAAATGAGTACACTTGTGTAACATTCACTCAGGTCAAGAAATATAGTATTACCAGCATCCCAGAAGCCTCACCCCTCAACACATGTCCTCCTCTTGACAATTGCCCCAACATGACAGTTATATGCTTTTTAAAATAATTTAAAAAACTTTTTATTGACTGTCTCTAGAAGTTTGTTAATCCTGGGTCCCTTGACTCAATTTCAAATTCGACTTAAAAACTCCAAAGTTTATTTTTTAAATAAAGTTTGTTATTCCTTGATATTCTAAAAGTGTTGTGCATATGAAGCAACAAACTTTGGCTTTCCAGATTTTTTACAAGATTCCTGATTTCTCTTTGGCTTATCTGTTCATTTCTAACATTTTTCTGCTAACAGTTAAAAGATGTCCATTTTATCTTTGTAGTTTGAGAGACTAAGTCTGTCTGAATGAAGCAGGGATTATGAGTTTAATCAAATCTCATTGTATGGAAATAAAGTGTATAACAACTGAAAGTACTCATTAATTGAATAACGGATGTCCTAGGTCCTTGCTACTCCATGTGTCGTTTGTGGGTCAGCAGCATCCACCATCACCTGAGAGCTGGTTGGAAGTGCAGAATCACAGGCTGCAGACGTACTGAATCAAAATCTGCATTATGGCAAGATCTCCAAGTAATCTGTACACATACAGAGGTCTGAGAAATATACCATTGGAGGTTTCTGTAGGTTTATAGCTCCACTATTTGTTTCGACTTCTTTTTCTTCCAAATAAATTGAGTGCTGTAAGGAAAAGCCAGAGCTGGAGGATGAAGGAAGGGCAAAGACCTTGGCAGTGGTAGGAGGGTTACTGGACACATTAAGGAGGTGCCTCCCTTTGGCTAAAGAAGTGCTTTTCCCTTTTGTCCTCTTTCCCTCTTAAAGCCTTCCCTTCCTTGGCATGTGTAGAATGATGACACTGATCATCAAATGAATGAACGGTAACAAATCAATACTCCTTTCTCTTGCTTCCCCTCTTACAGTTTTTCACTTTCTTTTTTTGTTGTTGTTTAAAGATTGACACCTGAGCTAACAACTGTTGCCAATCTTCCTTTTTTTTCCTTCTTCTTCTTCTCCCCAAAGCCCCCCAGTACATAGTTGTATATCATAGCTGTAGGTCCTTCTGGTTGTGCTATGTGGGATGCCGCCTCAGCATGGCCTGATGAGCAGTGCCATGTTTGCACCGGCTTCTGAACTGGGAAACCCTGGGCAGCAGAGCAGAGTGCATGAACTTAACCACTTGGCGGTGGGACCAGCCCATTTTTTACTTTCTTAATGAATATTTGCAGAAATCATGTTTTCAAGTTTATGTATTTAGGGTTTTTTCTGAAAAAAAGGTAGAATTTGAAAAATTACATGTAGTCTCATAATTGACATAGTATAGCAAGTTAGAGTATCTACATTTTGCCTTGTTTCACACAATGTGTAATATTTACATTGCCTTGGATAAATGTTTGTGTTATAAAAAATGCCTGAAAACAAAATCAGTTTCTGTGTTTCTTTTACCCTCAAAGTCTCAACATGCTCTCAAATTAAATCAGATTTTCCAGAGACATATATTATTTTAGGGGGCAATGCCTACCCCTAGGGAAATAATAATATTGATTCAAATAGGATTAAATTACCTCTCAACTCAGACCAAGTGAGAGGAAAAACAAAGGAAAGCTTTCTTTAAAGAACACCAGCTAAAAAACGTAGAAAGAATGAAACAATAACATCACCATTTTGTAACTCCCAATGTAACAGCTGATTCAGGCAAAGTAAGAATCATTAACTGATGTTAAATCAGTGAGATGAAAGATCCTTGGGTGTATTAGCTACATATTTTGGTGAAACAAATCATCCCAACAATTAGTAGCTGAAAACAACAAACACTAATTCACTCAATTCTGAGGGTCAGGTATCCTGGAGCAGGTAGTGAAGTGCTCTGGCTCAAGGACTCTCCGGAAATTGTAGTGAAGCTGTTGGCCAGCGCCACAGTCATTTCAAGACACAAATAGGGCTGAGTGATCTGCTTCCAAGCTCACTCATGAGCTAGTTGGCAGGCTTCAGTTCCCTGAGGGCTGTCAGAGAGAGTCTGTTTTGCCATACAACGTGGTGTGAGCCACTCCTGGGACTGCTCACGATATTGCCTTGCTTCCACCAATTCGAGTGGCCCAAGAGAGAGGCAGAAGCAGAGACAGAGATAGAAAGATAGAGGCAGAAGCAAGTCTTTTTAAAACATAGTATCAGAAGTGACAATCCCACTACTTCTTTCGTATTTTACTTGTTAGAAGAGAGTCTATAAATCCAGTCCACATTTAAGGGGAGGAGATTACATAAGTGCATGACTGCCAGGAACAGGGATCACTGAGATCATCTCAGAAGCTGCCTAGCACAAGAGGAATCAAATGTTTATATGACGCCAGAGTATTTCCTCACAGATTACATACTAGTTATGAAGAACATGTACCATTACAATGGAGAGACGTGACAGTTTCTAAACTTTGCATCACTAATGCTGGAACTTCCTGATATGATACAGTATAAATTTCACAACATCACCTATGAAGTAGTCTTGCCGTGTTTAATCTTTAGACTTAATTTTACTTAATAATACTTTGAAGGGATGGATGAAAGTTACCAACAGCATGAGGAAGCAGCCAAACAAACCCAGAGTGTAGGCCACGCTACAAAACAACCTTGTGGGACTCTTCAAAAGGTCAATGTCATGTGAAAAAAAATCTTGGGGGATTAATCCAAAAACTGAAGAGATACAACCAAATGCAATGTGTGAATCTTGGTTGGATGCTAGATTGAACAAAACTAACAAACAAAAATAGCTACAAAAGACATTTTGGGGATAATTGAAGAAATTTTAATATGTAAAGAAATTGGATTATATTATACAATTTTATTATTATACAATTAGGTGTGATAATGGACTTATAATCCTGTAGGAGAATGTCCTTATTCTTAGGATATGCTGAAATATTTTGGAGTAGTGTTATGAGGTCTACAACTAACTTTTAAATAGTCCAACAACCACAACATGTGTGTGCGTGTATATGTCCATACAGAGAAAAAACAAATGTGGCAAAGTGAGCATATAATGTTGAATCTAGAGTATACAGAGTTCACTGAACTGTTTTTTAAAAATTATTTTGAAAACTTTTCTGCATGCTTGAAAATTTTCAAAATAAAAATTTTGGAAAAAATTTCTCTCTCATCTTTACTTCCAAATAATTCTATTGGTCTTAAAACTCTATTTTCGCCAGTCTTTTCTGGAATATAGTTCCTCTCTGAAGAATGTCTAAAATAACAACTCCTTTCTTTTTCACTCAAGAAATTTCCTGAGAACAATTACCAGATACATCATGCCACTTTGTTTTTGAGTTGGTGATTTCTATTTTAGCTCCCTCACTCAACTGGAAGCTCTGTCAGGTAAGGACTAGGTTTTATATATCACTGCACAAAACCGATTGCAGGGAATTACTCATATTACACCACATCTGTTGATGCTCATTAACTTACACCAAAGAATAAAAAATAGAAGCCAAGCAGACAGTCTACTTTAAATACTAGCTTGTAGTTTATATAGTATAGAACTCATTTAGTTCTCAAAGAGCTCTACAATCTATATCCTAGAGACGCTCATTGTTATTCCCTCATAGACTTCACAATCCTTATTTATTTTTTATTTAAAAGCAGCACTTTAAGGCCTAACTTTAACATGATTAAAGTTGTCTTTAAATAGGGTTTTACAAAGAAGTTTATAAATCTCATACCACCAAAGTTTACCATATGGTAAAGTCCTTAAGTAACAGATAAAAAACATGTTTAAATTAATTTATAGATGGTTATTTAAGAAAAGGCATATAAAGAGAACAAGCGACCTGTCCTAAATCACCTAATCAATTCTCAATACTTTATTTCTCTTTTCAATGACACATGCTTGTTTTCTACTTGAAGAGTTGGACTGTACTTTACAGGAAACCTAAAATAAACTCTTAGGTCAAGAAATGTGACAATTCAGGGGCCGGCCCAGTAGTGTAGCAGTTAAGTGTGCACATTCCACTTCAGTGGCCCAGGGTTCACCGGTTCAGATCCCGGGTGCAGACATGGTACCGCTTGGCAAGCCATGCTGTGGTAGGTGTCCCACATAAAGTAGAGGAAGATGGGCACAGATGTTAGCTCAGGGCGAGTCTTCCTCACCAAAAAAAAAAAAAAAAAAGAGGAGGATTGGCAGCAGATGTTAGCTCAGGGCTAATCTTCCTCAAAAAAAAAAAAAGAAATGTGACGATTCATTAAAAAATATGTTTGTAAGTACTGTGTGTTTTTGGCTGCGCTTTATGAACATTCACAAAGATTTCCACGCTCAGTCTGCTTCTTGATATAGGTGCATTTCATTTACACAATAATAAATGATAAATCATTTATTTTGCTGATTTAAGGTTTTCATCCAAAAATTCAGTAATGGCTTCTTCATCTGCTGACTGAAGTAGTCTCTGAATTAGGTGATCCAGGCACTTCTCCCCGTGTAAAAATTCCTGATAAAAGAGAGAGTTATTAGGAAAACTCCATTACTAGAAATAAAGGAGAAACAAAGCAAAGAATTAACTGTGTATTTACTTGGTTTCTTTATAGTCACTAATAGCAACACAGGATTACCAACATGGTTCTACAATGTAATGACCATGATTGCTAAGTTGGGAGAATTCCCAGTTAGTACTGGCTTTTTATATAAAAAGTGAATCCAAAAGAGTAAATGGAATTCTACTATTCGTCTCAAATTGTTTAAATTAGCCTTTTGTTTAAAAACCAATCTCCTGAGGTTTGGATCTTTCCAACAACTCTGGAGACAACAAAACAAAGAGAGCTGAATCAACTTTTGAATTTACCACCTCCCTCTCTTTAAAATTCCTTTGCTCGACTTTTCTGACAAAACCGTTTTAGGTCCTCAAACCATCTTTGGGAGGATATGTTTGCTGAATCCTTTCTCCTCTTGTACCCTAAAAAAAATAAGGGTTTTTATTCTTGTCCTGAAAATTCTACCATTTTCCTTCATAACCCCTTATTTCCCAAGGGGAAAAAAGATTGAAACGCCTTAATGCCCAGGCATCTTGCTGCTGTGTTAATGTGCACACTGCTCCCTGCCATTCTCTCCTTGCCAACTCCTCTGGACCTGGCTCAGATAAAGACTCCCGAGACCATTCCAGCTCACACGCTAATCCTCCAAATTTAGATGAAATGGTTTATGACAGTTCCGTTTTATTCTTCAGTTGAAAATATACTGATTTTAAACTCTAGAAGTCCTACATGCTGAAACATTTAGGGGATCAGTGTCTTGAAGTCTGCAACTGCTTTCAAATGGCTCAATAGCAACACAGGCGTATATACGGAAAGAAAAAGGAGGTGGAGGAGGAAGAGAAGGCAAATGCAGCAAAACGCCAACGACTGCTGCCTTCGGTATAGGGTGTATATTGAACTAGTCTTTAAACAGGTATGCTTGAAACTTTCAAAATAAAAAGTTGAGAAAAAAATTTCTCTCTTATGTTTACCTCCAAGTGATTCCATTGGATGAAAACTGTTTCAGTTAGACTTCCCTACAGTGCCTCTCTGAGAAATGACTACAACAATGACTTCAAGTACTTTTCCTGTGTTATACACACTCTATATAACAGAGTTGTTGGGATTAGTGAATTAGCACAATTTCATACTTGAGAAATGCTCAAAATCTACACATTGGCTCAATGGAAATACTTTGTAGTGTTGGCATCTGGAACAGAAAATATTTAAAGTTTTTATGCAGGCACGAACTAATCTTATATTTAGTCTTTCTTGAATGGTCTTAAAATTGAATTTTAGATTAAGTGTACACATTTATCCCTCAAGTTAAACTGTAGGGGAAAAGATCTGCCTTACTATCTTTGTATTCCCCAAATACCTGTACACAGTAAAAGCTCAATTAAACTTTAAAATTAAACTGGAAGCAAAAGCACCATGATGAAATTAGAAAATTAAGACTTATGCCATATTGAGCATAAAATGAAAACTGATTATAAAATTAGTATGCCAAGAGTTCACATTATTATGGTATTGCCAAGGTGATTTCATCATTTGGAAATTATGTAAAAAGGATTAGCATTCTTACTGATAATCACATCACATTGAGAGTTCAGCTGGATTAACCAGAGTGCTAGAGAGAGGAAGATAAAGATCAATGAGTCTAGTTCCTAACTTTCAGAAGCTCATAATGTAGGGGTGAGCCAGGCAAATATATAAGCATCACAATAAAGTGCAAGAAATTAAAAAATAAAGGAAAAAGTGAGGGCTGTAAGGAGTCATTAATTTCGACAAGAAGGTGGCATCAGCAAAGGGTTTAGGAGGGAAAAAAATATTTTAATTAGATCTTAAAAAGAGAATAATATTTCTCCAAATACAGTCATGTGTCGCTTAACGACAGGGATATGTTCTGAGAAATGTGTCGTTAGGTGATTTTGTTGTGCGAACGTCACAGGGTGCACTTACACAAACCGAGATGGTATAGCCCACTACACACCCAGGCTAGAGGGCAGTGATCTTATGGGATCACTGCCATATATGTGGTCTTTCACTGACTGAAATGTCCTAATGTGGTGCATGACTGTAGAGGTAGGCAGAACGGTCAAAAGAATTAGTAGGAAGAGAGGCATGGAAACAAAGTACATTTAAAGCCCAGGGCAAGGGGAAATTTCCAGTGTGACTGGAATATAGGGCAGGGGATAAGCTGATGCTAAGGAATCTGCACAAGGAATTGGAGAAACAGAATAAAAATACAAAACAATATGTTACATGGTAGCCTGTGGTCATTATCTAGACAAAATAAAATAAAATAACCTACAAGAGAATTCATGCTAAGAATACTGGATGATCTCACAGAACCCAGGGATAGGAACGCACAAGGCTGCTGCCACCACCATGGGAGTGAAGCTGGGCCTTAGGAATAAACGAACGTGAGGATTCATATCATCAGGATTCTTTCCATCCTGTTCTCCTTTTTGCTCCTTTCCTTATACCAGCTTGGCTGGAAATGTGACTTCTGACCTCTTGTAGACTTCACATATTTCAGCTCCTTCCTGTCCTTCAGATTTTAATGTTTTACTACAACATTTTTTTCCACGCCATTTTCAAATTCTTTCCTTTCACTAATATGGAATGTTTTCTTTCTTTCCAATAAGCTGTTAGTGATTATTAGAGCATGTCAATATCATTTTCCTTATTATTTCTGAGTCTGGCATGCTAGTTTAGTAATAACATGTCAGTATTTAGCCAAAGTAAGATATTTTATAACTATTAAAGCTAGTTAACCTGCCTCTGTTTCATGACTGAATACTATACTGAGCACCTATGTGGCCATCTAAAAAACATTACTGGTCATAAGAATGTGGCTGTCTCAGGGAAACCATCACCATTACCAGAAAAACAACTGAAAGAATATGGTGCAATTAAAACAATATTGCCAAACACGCTTGGCTATTTCTGTATGTTTCCTGAGGAAAGGGAAGTTAGCAAGTATTTTCTTCTTTTTGACACAACTATTATGTTCCTCTGCAAGACAGCCTTAAATTGCTGAGAAGACACAGGAAGTGGTGGCACAAGATACACAGAAATTTCTAAATATATTAAAATCACAGACATTTCCCTTGCAAAATTAGGACTGTAATTCTGAGTATAGGATGGGACAGAATCAAGTAAAGGAGGCCTAGGTATCACATGGCACCAAAGAAAAAAATCAAAACCTTCTGTCACCTGCCTTTTCCACATAGTCCTTTATGGGAACGAGTTCATTTTCCGCTTCAGTGGAAGCAAAAGCAAAATTTTTCTGTGCTTCATCATTAATGTATTAATGTCAGTGGTCTCGGCTAGATGAGTTTTAGTTAGGTTAATGTTCAAACCATCTTGACAGGGTCTTTTCCAAAACAGTATTAAGCGTAACCCCTGAATCTCATGAATACACATTGTGGGAGGCAGAGTTCAAGATGCCCCGTGCTGTGCACACCTTGTGTAATTCCCTCCCTCAAGTGCAGGCAGAAGCTGCAAATATGATGGACTGTCACTCCAGTGATAGGTGACTAATCAGTTGACACTGAGTTAATCAAAAGCAATAGTATCGAGGTGGCCCTGGCTTAAACAGATGAGTCCTTAAAAGGCCTGAGCCATTCCTGCAAGAGATTCAGAGTGGGAGGAGGCACATGGAAGGGGCCACATAGCAAGCAATCGCAGGCGGTCTTTAGGAGCAGACAGCAGAGAATTCAGCTCTTTCATACTCGGACTTCTGAGTTACATTCTTCTGAGCTACACTACCCATGAGATTATTATTATTTTAAGCCACTATATTTGTTGTAATTTGTCACACAGCAATAGAAAACTGATATACGTGTATATATGCATACCGAGTATCTGTTAATACGTTGTGATTGCATAACAAAGAATTTCAAATTTAAAAGATAACTGTTTCAAACTGGCACAAAGACTATATTTCTTACCAGCGAACTAATACAAATGTTTGCAAATTTTAGAGCATCAACTAACATAAACTGGCTTAATGATTTTAAATTACTTGGCAATATTTTAGACATAACTGTTCAGAATTTGACTACAGCTTCTTCAAAAGTCAAAAGTACATAAAGCATACTCAGTAATATTACCTTAATATCGCGAACTTCATATGCTATCCTGTGGTCAGTGACTCTATCCTGGGTGAAATTATACGTCCGAATTCTCTCTGACTGGGCTCTTGTTCCTACCTGTGCCGTAACAAAAAGCAATTCATATTTTAACTTTATAATTACCTTTATTGCAATGGAAAAGGTACTTGCAAGTGACTTTTCTATTTCAACAGTTTAAATCTTTTTTAAAAGTCATATACAAAGTGACAAGGAACAATAATGGGCAGAAAATGTTTGAGACTACAGGTTTGTAAAGCTTAGTTATGGAACAAGAATTAATGTTTCTTTGGCTCTTCAAACCCCAAATACTTAAAACCAAATTATCTTTCCACCCCATCAGTTCTTCCTCCTGGTTTCTATAAATGACACTACCATTCCCTTCGATCCAAGTAGGAAACTCAGACATCCTGCAATTTAACAAACTTTTCATGGGAGCTTTCTACCTGCCAGGCTTATGACGTAGACGCTGGGGGCACCTCCCATTCTCTGACTGCCCACTCCCAACGGTTTCAAGGGTCTCATTATATCCTGCCCTTTCCATTGCTACCAGCTATCATTCACGGGCTTGCTACTTTCACCTGCATTCCTGTAAAAATCTCCTGATTAATCTTACATTTCCTTGCTTACATTGGGTTGCCCTGCTTAGTTGTCCTAAAACACAGTTTTCTGATTAATTTTCTTCTTTGGTTCCTTCTTGTCCACTAAACAGACACAACTCCACTCAGATTCAAGGCACTTCGTAATGTGGCCAATTTTCCTACATTATTTCTGAAGACTGAATTTCTATGATGCCACTTTTATATTATGTCATTATTATGTGTGTCTGTGTTAACTCTGCTAAAACATCATCTCAAGGGGTACTATTCCCTAACACTCTCCCACCATCTCTGCCGTTCCTGGTCCCATCAATTGAAATGTGTTACCTTCCTCCTTTGAAGCCCGGTGCACTTGGAATCTGCTCCACAGCGCCCCACAGTCCGCCTTATGCTATGTTGCTTGTACTCTTCTCAGTCTGCTCCTCTCCCTACCTCCCCAGCACACGAGGCACACAACATCCTCTCTCGCTTTCAAGTTTTAAGATAAAAAGACATTTCCATAACTTATTTTCTTAACCCCCTAAAACAAATGATATGAAACTAAACTCCTAAAGATGGCTGATCATCAGGAGAATTTTTTAAAATTAAAGATTCCAAAGCCCAACCTCAGATACACTGAATCAAGGATTATGTATCTTTAGAACATTCCCCAGGCCATCCATTCTGCAACCAGCCAGGTTTGGAAACTACTAGCCCAAAGCACCATATTAATGCCCAGGACCCCACCCAGATCCATTACATCAGAATCTCTGGGGGTGGGGCCTAGGCATCTACAAAACTCTTCAGGTGACAAGTGCAGCCAGGGTTGAGAACCCGGCATAATGCCTTCCATATAAATGCTATTATATATAACAGCTGAAGAAAAACTTCAGAGCATCAGAAATATCTACAAAAAAATTTCCTACAGATGGACAAGTTAATTGGGAGGCAGGGAGGTCTTTTCTGGCCCTTTAAACCAGACTACTGAAGAAGACAGACATATGCAATTTGCATAAGGCCAATCTTGAATACTTATTTTAAAAATTACTGTGTGAAACATCTGGAGCCAAAATGTCAAATGGCAAATGAATCCCAATGTCTTTTATTAAATCAAATGTGGCAGAGTTGATAATGTTTATGTTATCACTTACTTGTAATGAAGTAATGGTTTGTAAATGAGGGTTCCTATCTGCAAATGTATATACAGATGCTGTGGCTCGATCTGAGATCACGATAAATAGAGGACTAATGTATTACTTATCCTGTCACTTTTACTACTTGCAGGTTAGAATGTGGGTAAGGGAAACTAGAAGGGCGAAAGTGTGAAAAGACTACGATGTCTAGGCAAAAAGAATAATTAATGTTTAGTTTTGTAAAATTCATTATTCTAAAAGGCCACAAAATCTTCCAAATTTACTGTAGCACACCTATCTGCAGATAACACAAAAGCACAGTTATTTCTGGGTTCCCCTTTCTCTTCTAACCTACCTCAAAGACAAATTCTACTTTTTTTAGAATTTAAAATCATACAACACTTTGTTTACTTAAAACAATAATGCATTCATTTTGCTTAGAACTTATCTACTTATATATTTGAATAAATAATACTATCCATGTATATAGTACAAAAGGATATACAGTGAAAAATAAATCTCTCTTCTATCCCTTGTCCCAACACTGCATCAGTAGCAATCACTGTTACCAGTTTTCTGCAGTGCCATTTATTTTTGATCCCACATAAAGTTACAATAAAAGCAGAGGTTTTTAAATTTAAAAATCTTAAAAATCTCTTAATTTCCAGAGGATTATTTTATCTTTTAAACCAATTTCCTCTCAAGACACTTCTGATATAAACACTGGAGGGAAATAATTTTTATTTTACTCATATCTCATTTACTCATTTGCCAATTGGCATGTTCAAGTTTAGCCATAATCTGTTAGTCTATATGCATTTAAACTATTACTTATTTACAAATGAACATGTTTGCCTATGCTCTAAGAATTTCCATTTAATCAAGAATTAATACTACATTTTCTACATAAAATGATGACTTTTTGTACAGAGGTGTTAAATGATTACATCAAATAAATCTTACCTGCAGTTTTCTAGCACTTTGTTGTTGACGCTTGTCTTTCTCAATAATCTGCTGGTAGAGTCTAGCTCTCAACACACGCAAAGCTATTTCTTTATTTTTTATCTGTGATCGTTCTTGTTGGCATTCTACTACAAGCCCTGAAAAGCAACAGGGATCAGAGGTAAACTGTAGCCTCCACGAGCCAAAATAAGATAGAACTGAGGAACATTTTCTGATTAACTGAGGAAACAATCAGGAAAAGATCATAAAGGATTAAAAGCAGTTTAGATTTAGCACACTTCAGAAACTATATTTGGTTATGATGGTAATAGCGGTAGATGGCTATTTACATTCTTATATCTAAATAAGAAGTTTCAGAAGAGAAGACTGAAGGCAGCAATATCTGCATGCAGATGGTTACATCGTTTGATTCCCAGAGCTCTCTTCTCCATCCCAGCCCCTCCAGATACTTTCACAGCTCAACAAAAGCAAACTACTGCCACCCACTGTGCAGTCCTGCTCCACTCTCTGTTTTACTCAAGGAGAACTCAGCCCTTCCCCTTGAAGTCACAGATACACATGGAGCTGATGTTTTAAAAATGACTTTACATATAGAAACCAATGAAAAGAAACAACCCAAACTCTTTAGAAGGAAGAGTTTAACACTGAATGTTTCTCAGTTGTCTTGGTTCTAAATCCAGCTAATCAACACGTCCAACCACATACGTTTTGGTTAGCCAACTTCGGGATCTGAGTGGGTTTGGCCCACTGTGCAGCCCAGTTACTCGCCCAAATCTAGCCCTGAAATGCTGACCCTTGATGTCAGATGTGTTCTTAACTTTGCAGCTCCCACTCTGAAGGTCTGAGTCCAGCTCTGCTTCCAGGTACATTAGCGGCGAAAGGTACTTTTCTTTCTGAATCACAAAACCCAAAAACCCTATTAGCTTAGGGCAGCTGCAGTAATATGGTGGTAACTATTTTGCTGGAGATTTAAAAAATTTCTATCAAATTCTACTCCAAATTATGTTTCCTCCCTGTCTGAATAAGCTACAATCCACACCTGCTAATACTTTTCGTAGGGCACCTAGGTTTCACCTCTATTAGTTTAGACTTATTTCTTGACTGTTTTGCTGCAGCCACATGTTTGAGCTGGGGCACCAACTTGCTCACATCTTCCAGGCATTTGCCTGGAGCTCTCTTGAATCTGGTATCCTTTTTTTCACCAACCAAAAGAATATGAAAATTTCCATTTCCAGATGGCCAGACAGTCATAAGCTTTGTTTCAAATTCCTCTTCTTGTCAGCTGACCCATGCTGAATTTTGCCTAGACACCTGCACTATTCCTCTCCAGTGGCTCAAGTCAGAAATTTTAGCTTAAAATTCTTACCAGTTCAGTAATTCCTAAGGGAATCGCTTGATATTATATATACATATATTTTTTCTTTTTCTTTTTCCTTCTTCTCCCCAAAACCCCCAGTACATAGTTGTATATTTTAGTTGTAGGTCCTTCTGGTTGTGCTACGTGGGACACTGCCTCAGCGTGGCCTGATGAGCAGCACCATGTCCACGCCCAGGATCCGAACCAGTGAAACCCCGAGCTGTGGAAGCAGACTTCGAGAACTTAACCACTCGGCCATGGGCTGGCCCCCAATTATATATTTTAACACACTTTCTATAGGGGAGTATTTAATCATAAGTATTCCCTTAGACACAGAGGATAGGGAGGAAAAAGGGTATGTTGAATAATAGAAGAGCTGTTGAAACAAGGTGCTGGGGTTGTTAAAAAAACTATAAAAGGGCTTTGGAAAAAAAGTTTTCTCAGTGTTATTTCAGTACTCTACAGGAGATTCCAAAATTCTACGTAGCAATAGTACCAAGTGGGTATTTAATATACATTTGCGGAATAACTAAATATATTATTTAAAATATTTGTAGTTATAAATGAGAACAAAAATATCATATTTTTATTCTAAAAAGCTCATTTAAAAAAATTTTTAACATCTCTGAAATTGGGATACATCTTACCATCATTGGAATATCATCACTTAATTGGCAGTGATTTTTTATTCCTTCACAGTAATAAAATAGTGATGTGTCTTTCAATTGACGCATTCTTAGGTTAAGGTTAGATCAAATAAGTTATACATAATCAAAGGCTAAATAAAAATCCTTTAACCTTAAAAGTGCAAACTGATGTAAAAGATTAAATCTGATGTGGAACAATTAAGTGTTATCCATAATCTATAATGATCAAGAAAGGCAGTGTAAGAATTACAGAGGTCCACATTCACTCACCAATGGGTAACAAACTAAAAAGCTACCTTTAAAGCACAAAATACTAATTTGTCTTCATTCTTGTTTTGAAAAATTTTACCAAAAAAAAGTAATTTTTCCCTGTATAAACATCTAACCATACCCCTACGGTACTACTCTTCCAATGGTAGAAAATGGAGTTACACAGAAGCAGTAGGTTAGAAAAAAAGTGATTCATCAGAGTCCATGTGCAAGGAGAAAATGGAAGAGTGACCTACAGCTCTCACTTTCAGTTGAAGCAGGGACATAGTTCCCACGTTAAGGGTTTTGGGATGAAGAAATAGAAGAAAGGCTGAGTCTGCAGTGCTGTAGAGGCTGAAATCAGGGTAAACCTCAAAGTAAGAAGTAGACTCAAGAAACCACTTGCTCATAACTACGTGGATTCCTAAGAGTCAGCAGGCCTCGGCACGCCTCGCCTAAGAGGACTGTTTGAGGGTCAAGTTTCAGGCCTCTTTAAATCAAAGAACCAGATCTAAGCGGGTAAAAAATAAATCGGCCCAAGGTAAGTTTGGCAATACAAACATCAGTCACTTTTTGTAAAATCAGTAATTTATGGCGGCACAGGGTGGTTTTACATTCCTTCATTATGTTTTAAAGTATTTTGCTTCATTTTGTCAGAATTTTGGTCATCTTTTACCTTACTTTTTTTCAATTTAATTTTTAATTCTTCTTAAGCTAATTACTGTTCTGCTCTGCTTATAATATAGAATACAGTGTTTAGATAAAACACAACAAGTATCCCACAATTTGTGGATTTCTTAAGTAAATTATGGTAAGCTACAAAAATTATAACCTCATTTTTGGTGAAAAAGGATATATTTATATATGCATAGAAAAGAATTTGAAAGGATATGCACCAAAGATATATACCAACAATGATTACTAGGTATTGTTAAAGATGTTTTCTGCTCTTTTGCTCATGTATATGTTCTAAGTTTTTACAGTTTCTTATGGAATAAAAATCCACAAAGAAAACTTAAGACAAATTATAAAATTATCCTATTGTTGGATATTTAGGTTGTTCTAACTTTTGCTATTATAAACAGTACAAGAAATAATAATTGGCTGGAAATGAATTTAAAATTGATACCTGATTTCAAGATGGCCTCCTCTTTCTTTTAAAAATCACACTAAAACAAGAACAAAAACTCCATCTGAAATAACATGAGGTGATGTATGTAGTCCCCAAACACAATATATAAAGACAGAAAGTGAACGAAAGAATAGCAGACGACTTAGCAGAGCAGGAAGGTGAGACCAGCTCCCTGTAGTGGGAGATGCCATCCATCTGCCCTGCTGAGCACCACAAAGGCTCAGGAATTGAGGCGCTGGCTACTTCATAAGTCGAGGCTGATGATTCGGGGGCTAAAAACAGACAATCTATATAACAAGCAGATCTTCGAGTCCCCTCCCTCAATCTGTAGGAGGCAGGAGGTATAGTCTTTAGAGAACTAAATAAGGAAAGTCCCCGACTTGAGACTAGGTTCAAAGGAGGGCAAGTGTGAGGTAGGGGCCTGAAAACAAGAGGACTAAGCAAAAGTTTGCTTACTGAATGGTGAGACCTTGACCTCACTCTCAGATGTAGGCTGGAGGATCCTTCTCAGGGGAAACAAACTCCCCAAGAGAAAGCATCTGCAAACACTGACATTTGGGGGTCCCTAATAAAAAAGCTGATTACTTATCTAACTGCCCTACAGTTGAAACTTACCAGTGGATAACTGGCACCCATGCACTCAGAGCTTTTAGAATCTCACTCTCAAATATATACACACAGCCAAGGATTCCTAGACATTTCCAACATGGAAGCAAGACCGAAACAAACAGAAGAAATAAACTCAGAGAAAACAGAGATGTTGCAAAAAGCAAAAGAAAACCTCAGGGAAACTAAAATGAATATCCTTGAGCAATGAAAGAAGAAATATGCATCAACAAAACAAAAGGATGCTAAGAAAAAGGGACACAGTGAAAATAAGAAAGGGCTCTTGAAAAATTTTGTTAAAAAGAACACATTTTAAAAATTCAGTGAAAGAGTTGGAAAAAGAACTAAAACATAAAGTGAAAGACCATGTAAGAGAAAAAAGAAGAAAATTATACAATGAATCCAAAAGGTCTAACATCTGACTAAGAGAAATTCCAGGAAGAAAAAGGAAAATGGTAAGAAATTCTTGAAGAAAATATTTCAGAAGTGAAGAGCATGAGTCTCCAAATTGAAAGAAACAAATACAATGGAGGACAAAAGCTTTAAACGTTACACGTGGAAATGATTTTCAACAAGTGTTCTCGATCAGTGAAGTATGAAGCTAGAATAAAGCTATTTTCAGACATACAAAGTCTCAAAATATTTATGTCTCACGCACCTTCTCTCAGGAAGCCACTTAAAGGTGAGCTTTGCTAAAATGAGGGAGTAAACTAAGACAGATGATATGGGATCTAAGAAACAGAAGGCTCAAACACAGAATAGAGATGAAGGGAACTCCCTGACTGTTGGTGACCAGGACCACCTCTGTGCGGCAGCCCTAGAGAGCAACCCATCCATAATAATGGAGTGTTCTGTCAGAGGTGTCGCCACAAAGCCTCAGCCCTGTAGAAAATTGAGTTAATTTCATTTTATAGAGCTTTTGGAAGATGTAGGAAGACTTAGAATCAAAGAAAACTAAGCAAATAAAAAAATGAGGTAATTACTAACTTTAGGAAATGAAATCATAGTATACTACTTGACTCAACAGTGAACACTATTTACCTGCTCATTATGTAAAAACAGTGAAGATTAATTTTGCCCAAACATAAATACATTAGGAAGAGGATCTTATAAGAGAGCCAAAATCTTCATCTACTACGTTAAAAAGTCAATATATAATCTTATAATTAATTGATTGGAACAGTACTATCTGCCTGTTATTTAGAAATACTGCAGTAATTACCAGAAAAAGAATAACTAAGAGTTTAAAGGAGCTGCCTCTGGGTAACTGGAATTTAGGGTTGAGGAAGGAGGGATAGGGAGGAGGAAGAGGTCTAGCGAGCTGCTGTTTTTTGCTATAGGACGTTATCACTGGACTTTTAAAATCATATCCATGTAATGTAAAAATTAATTTAAAAAGAAAAGAAATTAAAAAAAGTTTAAAAATCTGAAAAATGACAGAAATACTTATTGCATTGAGGACTGCAAAACTCTCACAGTGTACCAAAATTACCAACATTCAAAATAACAGCAGGAATGCAATGGAGCTGGCAGTCAATCTACAAGGTGACAAAAGATCCCTGGCAGTGGCATGTCCAATATTACTTTTGTATTTCATTTGTTTTTAGGGTGGAGCACGTCTGGTTGCACACTCTTGTCCAGTACACCTGGACAGCTTCTCTGAACAGGTCTGCATCCTTTGAGAGAAGTACCTTTTCCAAACAGATGGAGAATATAAACACACAGGGGACCTCAGACTCACAACCCCAGTGTCACCTTTAAAGGGTTTGTGCAAGGAACCAGACACTAACATAGGACTATTTCCTTCTAAACGCTGAACAGTTTTATAAGATGTGAAAAAAAGTTAAAAGTATAAAAGCAAAGGGACTTGCTTACCTGTGGGGACATGCACAAGTCTGACAGCACTATCAGTTGTATTAACATGCTGCCCTCCTGCTCCTTTGGCTCGAAATGTATCTATTCGCAAATCCTTGGGGTCCACTTTCACATCTACCTAGAACAAAACGTATAACATAAGTAAATTCTACACTCAACAAATACTTCGAATACTAAATTTATTCCAAGATTTTTCAAATAAACTGTACTGTTTTGTATTAAGATAAGTCATAGCCATTAGACTAAGAGGTGAAATATCTTATACCAAAGAAAGGACCATAAACTCCCTATTCCAATGGACGCTATTTTTTAACACTGACTCATGATGCTATGAGATGACTGAGTTATGAGATCTTTCAAAGTTTCATCATCCATCATCCCACAAAGCTACGTTAGATGCAAAATAAACAAAATATATATATGTATGTAAGTATATATACTCATTATTCCCTGATCCTGTATTTGCAAATTCACCTGCTTACTAAAATTTATTTGTTCCCTCAAATCAATTATTGCAGTACTTTCACAGTCATTTGCAGACACGCACAAAGCAGCAAAAAATTCCAATTGGGGCATGTTTCCAGCCAAGGTCAAACAAAGTGACAGTCTGCTTTCTTGTTTCAGCTCCTACAAAGATGAGCAGACGATGAAGACAGGAGGGTGCAGAGCAGCATAGTGCAAGAAGTCCCAGCTCGGGGGCCAGCTGGATGGGGTCTGAATCCCAACTCTGGCACCTGTTAGGAAGGCAGCCTCAGGCAAGTCACTTAACACTTCTCAATTCCATTTTCTCTTTTGTAAAATAAAACAGAATCTACTAGGGTGAGTTGTTTTTAGGATTTAAGATTATAATCTATATGGTTATATATACATAATTTTTTCCCTCCTAGGAGAAATAGTTCAGTATTCACTAAATCACTGTTTGCTATGACTTCATAGAACCTAACTACTGCGAATAATGATAATTCATTGCGTGCACGTGCATGTGTGTGCATGCCTTTATTAGTGGACTGAGCAGAGACACCCAAAAAGACATGTTCTTGCTCTAACCACTGGAACCTTATTTGGAAAAAGGGTTTTTGCAGATGTAACTGAGTTAAGAAGAGATCATCCTGGATTATTCGGATAGGCCCTAAATCCAATGACAAGTGTCCTTATAAGAGATACCTAGAGGAGAAAGAAGAGGAGAAGACCCTGTGAATTCGTAGGCAGAGATTGGAATTGTACAGCTTTAAGCCAAGGAACACCTGGAGACACCAGAAGCTGGAAGAGGCAAGGGAAGATTCTCCCCCAGAGCCTTTGGAGGGACCATGGCCCTACCAATACTTTGATTTTGGACTCCTGGTCTCTAGAACTGTGAGAATAAATTTAAAGTTTGTGGTAATTTGTTATGGCAGCTTTAGGACATTTTCTTCTCTCTCTCTCTCTATACACACACACAAACATATATATATATAAACAAATAGTGATAAAATAGCCTGTTTTTGAGGGGACATTTAAAATTTTTCCCCATATTTATCATTTATTATGGGATATCTAATTATACTAGAAAGCAAGGACACACTCAAAGACTCGGGGTCAATTTCAAAATAGGTTACCCCAAAAAGGCTACTACTGGCCAAATCCGAGACAATTTGAACATCAAAAACAATAGTGCTTATAACTCACTGAATTTAAAAAATAAATCCATATGTCTATAATAAGGTCAATATATGAAACTCAATATATGAGTTTATAATGAGGTAAAATAAAAGAGAAAGAAAGCAAAAAGCAAGGAGGAGAGAAGGTAGTGGAGAGGAAAGTATTCTACAGAAAAGAATGCCAGTTAATACACGTACAAGGAATGACAGAATTAGAAAATCACCATCTTGCAACCTGAAACTAAGTAACTGATTTGGGCAAAGATAATGGATGGATGTTAAAACTGTGGAAGAAAAGTGTTGGGAAGAGGATATATGTACCCTAGAGATTACTTAGTAATTGCAAAGGGAAAAAGCTACTTTCAAAATACACATATTTTTGTGGTCACCATCTTAACTAAATGCTCAAACTAATCCTCACTAGAAGTGGGACAATCGGATATTATGTGCCTTCTGGTAAGATGCAACATGAATATAACTACCCCTATAAAGTATTCCTGCTCAAAACGTGTAAACTGAATGGAACGGAACATTTACATACAACTTTCAATATAATATAGGGGATAAAGGAACAAGTTAAAGAGTACCATGAAGAAACAACCAGATGGATCCAGAATGTGGGACAGTCTACAAGACAAAGGGCCTAGACTCTTCAAAAAGTCAATGTCATTAAAAAAAAAAGTTGGGGAGCCAGCCCTGTTGCCAAATGGTTAAGTTCATGTACTCCACTTCGGCGGCCCAGGGTTTTGCTGGTTCGGATCCTGGGCACGGACATGGCACCACTCGTCAGGCCACACTGAGGCAGCGTCCCACACGCCACAACTAAAACATACAACTATATACTGGAGGGACTGGGGGGAAAAAAAGCAGGAAAAAAAAAGGTCGGCAACAGTTGTTAGCTCAGGTGCCAATCTTTAAAAAAATAAAAAAAAGAAAAAGGTTGGGAAACTGTTCTAGACTTAAAGAGATCTAACAACTAATTGCAATGTGTGAAACTTGATGGGGTTTTGGTTAAACAAAAGATATAAAAATATTTTGGGGATAAGTGGGGAACTATAAAATGGACTAGATATTGGATAATTGTGATATCGTCATTTATAATAAGAAACATAAATTTGGTCTTCATCCAAATGAAGCTTTGGTACAGAGCTTTGGTACAGAGCTCCTAAAACCCTCAGGATTTCCTGAGTGATAAGAGAGAAAAGGTGTCTTCTGTTATTCATAACAGGTCCCTTTCCACTGCACTTGAGTTTATGTTAATGAAGTGACTTTTGGAAAGCCCCAGATAACCCAAAGGATGGGGGCTAACTGCCAGGGAAACCAACCATGGGATCAGAGGGTTACAACTTTCAGCTCCAGCCCCCACCCCCAAACCCCCAGGGAGGAGAGCAGGGCTCAAGGCTGAATTAATCCCCAACACCCAATGATTTAATCAATCGTGGCTATGTGTGAAAGCCTCCATAAAAATCCTAAAAGTACAAGGTTCAGAGAGCTTCCAAGGCTGGTGAACATGTGGCAGTGCTGGAAGGATGACAAGCCTGGAGAGGGTACGGAAGTCTGCACCTCTTCCCACATATTTGTCCTATGCAACTCTTCCATCTGGTTATTCCTGAGGTGTATCCTTTATAATAAACCATTAATCTAGTAAGTAAAATGTTTTCCTGAGTTCTGTGAGCCACTTCAGTAAATTATCAAACCTGCAGGGGGGATCGTGGGAACCTCTTGATTTACAGCCAAATGGTCAGAAGCACAGGTGATAAGCTGGACTTGCGATGGGTCTCTGAAGTGGGAGGGAAGGCAGTCTTCTGGGACTGAGCCCTTAGCCTGTGAGATCTAAGGCTATCTCCAGGTAGACAGTGTCAGAACTTAGTTGAATTGTAGGACACCTACTTGGTGTCCATAGAGAACTGAAGAATTGTTTGATGGGGGAAAAAAACTCCACACATGGAGTATAGAAGTATTCTGTGAGTTGACAGAACACACAGGAGGGTTTCCTAAACAATAATATTACAGAGTTATGATTGATCTTCATAGACCATTGTATGGAGTTTATGTAGGAGAATGTCCTATTCCCAGCAGATGTAAGCTGAAGATTTGGGGGTAAAGTCTCATAGTGTCTGCTATATCCTTTATAGGTCACTTAAAAAATGTATATACAGGCTGGCCCGGTGGCCCAGTGGTTAAGTGCGAATGTTCTGCTTTGGTGGCCCAGGGTTCGCCGGTTCGGATCCCGGGTGCAGACATGGCACCGTTTGGCAAGCCATGCTGTGGCAGGCGTCCCACATATAAAGTGGAGGAAGATGGGCATGGATGTTAGCTCAGGGCCAGGCTTCCTCAGCAAAAAGAGGAGGATTGGCAGCAGTTAGCTCAGGGCTAATCTTCCTCAAAGATAAATAAATAAAATAAAATAAAATAAAATAAAATAGATAAATAAATAAATAAAATGTATATACAGAGCCAGCCCCAATGGCCTAGTGGTTCAAGTTTGGCATGCTCTGCTTTAGTGGCCCAGGTTCAGTTTCCAGGTACAGAACCATAGCACTCATCTGTTAGTGGCCATGCTATGGCAGTGGCTCACATTAAAAAAAAAAAAAAAGAGAGATGGGGGCTGGACCTGTGGCTGAGTGGTTAAGTTCTCACGCTCCACTGCAGGTGGCCCAGTGTTTCGTCAGTTCGAATCCTGGGCCTGGACATGGCACCGCTCATCAAGCCATGCTGGGGCGGCGTCCCACATGCCACAACTAGAAGGGCCCACAACTAAGAATATGCAACTATGTACCGGGGGCCTTTGGGGAGAAAAAGAAAAGAAATAAAATCTTTACAAAAAAAAAAAGAGAAAGATTGGCAACAGATGTTAGCTCAGGGTGAATCTTCCTCAGGAAAAAATTAAAATAGAAAAGTAAAAAATATATAAACACACATCTATAATAATCTAGCAAATGCGGCAAAATATAAACAATTGTTGCCTCCAGGTGAAGGTTACAGAAGTTTTCAGTGTGGTATTCTTTCAACTTTCTGCCTGTTTAAAGCTTTTTTTAAAAAAGGTTAGGAAAAAGAAAAATATGGGGAATATGGCTGTATTGAATTAATACAACATAGATCCCATATGGATATTATATCACTGACTTCAAAATATTATTTGTGGAATTCATTTTGTTTCCTAAGATAAAACTTAGGGAACCACATTTTAAAAGTGTCATGGATTCTGTTTTATGAAGAGAAGTCATTTCTATTTAAAATAAAACAAAACATCTTGCTCAGGGATAAGAGGGGCAGCTCTACCTGGGGAAGAGGTAAGGATTTCCGGCTAGAGTCTGTGAAGTTCACTCTGCAACCCTGGAAATCACAGATTTTCCTGGAAGCTAAGGCTTCTCAGCACAACACCCATTTATCAGACAAGTGCGTTTGCAATGTCTCTGGGGGAGGTTACCTCATCTGGTTGAGGAAGGACAATAACTGACATTGTTCCTGTGTGAATGCGCTGCATCCTTGACGACAGGCCCACCTCAGGGATCCGCTGAACTCGGTGAATCCCACCTTCATACTTCAAATGCTTATAGACACTGTCCCCGGAAATTCGGGCAGCCGCATGATGTAGCCCACCTAGGAAAAAAAACCAGCCAGAAACATTAATGAACTCTACTCTTAAAGGGATCCGGGTCTTAAATGCTCTCAATCTATGGCCCGAATGTGAGTACAGAACCTAAGATGCAATCACATAGAAGGGACAAAACTAGATTTTCCCAATGTAAGTGTATTAATACATAAAAGGAAACACATCAAAATATTATTTATGGTTATCTCTGGTGAACAGAATAACAGCATATTTTTTATTTTACTTTTTTTACTTCTTTTGTTTCTAAATTATCTATAAAGAACAAATTTTAATTTTATAAAAACACTATTAGAAAAAAAGGAATACTAGGAGGTTTTCTGCATTGAACTACTGTATGCAATCTTAGGCTAATATGGTGCCATACATAAAAGAATGATCAATAATATAATAATTTGATAATGATAAATAACTACAGATCCTCTCAAGTTTTAAAAAAATTTATTGAAATTTAGCTCTCTCTTATCTGTGGAACAGGAAGATAAGCACAAAAAATCTTAATGCCTAGGCTAGCTTCTTATCAAACATTAAAAAAATTTTTTTTATTATAAAATAATATACAGACATAGAAAACTACATGAGTCAAATGTATGGCTTAATGACCACAAGATCAAGAAAAAGAACTCTGGGGCTGGCCCTGTGGTCGAGTGGTTAAGTTCGCACACTCCGCTACAGGCGGCCCAGTGTTTCGTTGGTTCGAATCCTGGGCGCGGACAGGGCACTGCTCATCAAACCATGCTGAGGCAGCATCCTACATGCCACAACTAGAAGGATCCACAACTAGAATATACAACTATGTACTGGGGGGCTTTGGGGAGAAAAAGGAAAAAATAAAATCTTTAAAAAAAAAGAAAAGAAAAAGACTTCTGTCAGTCACCCCAAACCTTCCCCACCCCTTCTAATGAGTAACTAGTATCTCGACTTTTCTTTCCTTATTATAATTTTATTACCTAAATGTGCTTCCCTAAGCATTACAGCTTAGTCTTGTCCATTTAAAAAAGTTTGATATGTCTTTTTTGTTTTTTAAAGATTGGCACCTGAGCTAACAACTGTTGCCAATCTTCTTTTTTTCTTTTCTGCTTTTTCTCCCCAAATCTCCCCAGTACATAGTTGTATATTTTAGTTTTAGGTCACTCTGGTTGTACTGTGTGGGATGCTGCCCCAGCGTGGCCTGATGAGCAGTGCCATGTCTGCACCCAGGATCCGAACCAGCGGAACCCCGGGCCATGGAAGCAGAGCACACGAACTTAACCACTCAGCCATGGGGCCCACCCTGATATGTCTTTTAAATCTCTTAATCTATAGGTTCATCATCCATCTCTTTTGTTTCCTACAAATTATATGTTGAAGAACCTGGGCTGTTGATCTGCAGAATTTCTCACAGTTTGGTTTTGCTGATTATGTACTTTTGGCACAATTCAACCTGTTCTTCTCCCCTCTGTACTGGCTGCAATTTAGCAGCTGGATCCAGAGAGTGGAGCAGACACCAGCTTGAGCTCCTTCACGAGACTGCAGGAGGCATGTAATGTCTGGTTATCTCTCTTTCTATGGGCTTGACAGCCTTTGATGCTTAACGTATCATGGGGGTTATAAAATAGTGATAGTCTAATTCTATCATTTTTCTCACTTATTAGTTAAAATACATTTATAAAGAGACATTTCCCTTTGTCTACTATTTGATTACCCAGTGATACAGTTATGTAGGAAAGGCAGGATAAATGCTTGATTCTGTCCCTTTACCGGTTTTACCAATATATATTGTTTGCCATATAATGAATTAGGGTCCTTTTAATCCTCTGAAGATGACCAATTATTTTTAAAAATATCATTATGAACTCAAGGATGTGAACACATCTAGCATGTTTAAATCAATTGTAATTATTATTATTGAAGCTGAACTTGACCCATCTTTGGCCAGTGGGAGGCTTTTCAAGTTAATTTCTGAGTTTTCTGACATGCCTCTTGTTACGGCATAAAAAGATTTTCCAGGATTATCTTGAACATTTCTTGCTCTGACCTGGAATCAGCCATTTCTCCAAGAAACCCTGCTTCCTTTCAGAGAGAAATAATATTTCACTATTTGGTGCTAGGGATGTTCACTACTGCTGAGTTGGTCATTGTTTCTAGGCCTTTTCAGCAGACAGACATAGGAAATACCTCATGAGTTCATACTGATGCTGAGACACAATTCTCCATTGGTTTCTTGTGTTTCTGTACATCTTGCAAATAAGGCACTTCCCGCCCCTTTGTTCCAGACTATCTTTTTTAAGGGTGTCTGTATAGTGAACAGCTTTGGAGAAATGTCTCCCTCCAGAGCAAAAGACAAATTTGTTTCCAGCTTTGGAAGATAGCATCGTCTTCTAGAGCAATGGACAGGCATGCTTACTGCCCATTAAAAAAGAATTGAGGGGCTGGCCCTGTGGCCGAGTGGTTAAGTTCGCGCGCTCCGCTGCAGGCGGCCCAGTGTTTCGCTGGTTCGAATCTTGGGCGCAGACATGGCACTGCTCATCAAACCACGCTAAGGCAGCGTCCCACATGCCACAACTGGAAGGATCCACAACGAAGAATATACAACTATGTACTGGGGGGCTTTGGGGAGAAAAAGGAAAAAAAAAAAATCTTAAAAAAAAAAAAAAGAATTGAGATCCCTAAACTCAGGGTTATTCTCCTGTAATGAAACCTACTGTGTGCGCTGGTATCATATGGCCTTCTTCGAGTTGCCTTGTGGGACTTGGGCTTCATGGAACCAGCACAAAAATGCTGATATTCTGGTTATTCCTACTACTGTAATTTACTGTCTTTTGTCTCCAACCCATGAAACTGCTGCATGCTAACTTCTTAGCTTGCAAGTAGGGTAAAATCTTAACCATTCACAGTTCTTGACAGTTGATACTTCAAATGTAAATTCAAGATTACAACCTCTTCTCTTTTACTCTTGTATCTCTTGATTTTCAGACAGAGAGGATACCAGAATTAGAATATCTCATAATTACTCATCTGTTTTATCCCATATGACACATACTGCAGTCTCAGAATAACAACACTAGGTCTACCACCAATATGATTACTAAAAACATTAACACTTTTTTGCATATGTTCGTCTCATTCTCCCCCCATTTTTTAAATGGTTGTACTCTATCTATACCGTCAGATCTTACAGTCTTTATTTAATGTATTCTTTCTCTTAGCTCTCAATTATTCCTAGTTCTTTACATAACCACATATTTAATGCTCACCTCCACTTCTTATGTTGATACCTCATATTTTAATGGTCTGAAGTTTTGTTTTCTAGTAGATTCCTCAGAAAGGGATCGTAGGAAGAGTATGTCCTGAATTCTTGTGTATTTATAACAGTTTGTACCCCTATACTTATAAGTCAGTTCTGCTGATCGTAAAATTCTTAACTCAAATTTTCTTGCCTTGAATGAACTTCATCTCTTTCTGGCACAAAGTGTTACTATTGAAAAGCCTGATGAAAATCTCATTTTCTTTCCGTTACAAGTCACAGGCTCTTTTTGTCTCCACGTCTAATAGATTTTTTTCCTTTTATTTTTTAAAGTCCAATAATTTTATTAGAATATGATTTAGTATTGTCATTCTGGCTGGAGATCTTCATACATGTTCTTTAAACATGTGGCTTCACATCTTTTTTTTTCCTATTTCTGAAGAATGTTGTTGAAATATAGTTTTGTTGAAATATGTTAGTACCAGCGGTAGGCAGCCTCAAAGACAGCCCCCATGAGCCCTGCCTCCTGCTGTTCACACACTTGTAGCTCCCTCTCCTGGTCCGTAGGATGCATAGCAGACGGCAGACTTGGTACAACTTCTGAAATTAGGTTACAAAGAACCATGGCTTCCCTATTGAGAGTTAACTTCCTCTCTCTCTCCCTTTCTCTCTCTCTCTCACATCACTCACTCTGGGAGAAACAGGCTGCCGTGTTGTGAGCAGCCCTATGGAGAAAGCCCATATGATGAGAAAATGAGGTCTGCCAACAACCAAGTGGGCTTTGAAACACACCCTTAAACCCCAGTCAAGTGTTGGGATGATTACAGCCCCAGCGAACAGCTTGACCTCAATTTCACGAGACCCTGTACCAGAACCTCTCAGGAAAGCTGCCACCCAAATCCTGACCTTCAGAAATTGTGAGATAAAAAAACTTTGTTGCTTTAAAGCTGCTAAGTTTTGGTAATTTGTTACACAGCAATAAATAACATACAGTATCTTCTCTGATTCTTTTCATCACGTTATCAATCTTCTTGGCCTATCTTCATATCATTTTCTTTGACTCCTTTTTACTTTTCTTCATTTCTTTTTCTTTTTTTTGAGGAAGATTAGCCCTGAGCTAACATCTGCTGCCAATCCTCCTCTTTTTTTGCTGAGGAAGACTGGCCCTGAGCTAACAGCCATGTCCATCTTACTCTACTTCATATGTGGGACGCCTGCCACAGCATGGTTTGACAAGCAGTGCCATGTCCACACCTAGGATACAAACCCGTGAACCCCCGGCTGCCAAAGCAGAACGTGCAAACTTAACTGCTGCACCACCGGCCTGGCCCCTCTTCATTTCTTTTTGATTCTAAAAAGATTTCCTCTTTTTGACTACTGTTTTCTTAAGGCACTATCCGTTGCCTTTATCTGCTCATATGTTCCTTCTGATTTATTCTTCATTTCTGAAGTGATTCTTCTTCTATTTCTAATTCTTTCCTGAGTCTATCACTTCATTTCTAATCCTGATCTATGGGGTTCTTTCATATCTTGTATTGTTTTCTCACTGTTTCTAACTGTGAGAAGAAACAGTCTTATCGTCAGATCTAACCTACTTGGTTTCCAAAGTCAACATGTTAGACAAAAATTACACATAGTTTTCGATTTCCCTACAAACTGCCCTAGGAAGGTATCTTATCAGAGACTGACATACTGTCTCCTAATAACGTCCAGCACAGCCAGTCTTCCTCCAGCAACGGAGCAGACTACTGTCTATTTTCCTGAATACCAGAAAAAGAAGCTGGCATGCATTTAGGGGTCAGATGATACAAAAAAATCACTTATTTCCCACTCACAGTTTAGTAAGATGATCATATTATGAAAAATAACCAGGAACTGAGACTGAGTGAGACCACAATTTAAACATCCCATCTTACATTCATTCTCTACTTTTAAAATTATTCCTCCTACCCCCTTTACTTCATGTTGAGCATAAATATTTGAATTTATGTGAGCTGAAAAGAAGAAGGCTGCAACTTTACTGTATAGAATAAGAGAACCAGTCTTAGGCTGCCTGAGTTCAAATTCAAGCTCTGCCTCTTCCTAGCTGTGTGTCCACAGGCAAGTTACTTAACTTGTCAATGCTTTGGTTTCCTTATTTGTAAGTGATCATAATATATAACTTGAGCTACAGCACTGCACACCTGAAGGGGGAGCCATTCATACTGTAGATTATGTGAGTAATGCTTCAAGCCTCATGTAAGCATATGGCATAGCCCTGAATTCAACCTACTCTCCAAGGATGGTCGTGAGGAGTAACTGTGATAAACACTTGTAGAGCATTTAGTGGTGCTGACACTTAGCTGTCAACAAGTATCAGTGGTAACTGGATGTACACCATCAGTTCTCCTGGCCCAGTATGACATCTTGTGGAAGGGAAAGACATCAAGATTCCTCTGAACTAAATTATTATACAGGGCTGGAGAGCTGATATAACTCAGGTAGAACAGTGAAGCTATGAAAGCAAACTGTTTCTGGTGGGCCTTATTGATAGGTATGGAGAAAAAAGCATTTGTCAGATCAATAACTGCATTCCAGGAAGCAGGCGGTGTTAATTTGCTCAAGCAATGAAACCACATCTAGTACAGCAGCTGCAAGTGGAGTCACCACCTGGTGAAGTTTACAGTTACCCACTGTCATTCTCCAAGACCCATCTATCTTCTGCACGGGCCCAGTAGGTGAGCTGAATGGGAATGTGGTGGGAATCAGCATCCCTGCATCTTTCAAGTCCTTGATGGTGGAACTAATCTCTGTAATCTCTCCAGGAATGTGGGATTGCTTTTGGTTTACTATTTTCCCAGGTAGAGGCAGTTCTAGCAGCTTCCAGTTAGCCTTTCCTACCATAATAGTCTCTGCTCCACAGGTCAGGGAACCAAATGTGGGGATTCTGCCAGCTGCTGAGTATATCTGTTCCAATTACACATCCAGACCTGAGGAAATAACTACGTGATGGGTTCAAGGACCCACTGGGCCCACTGTGAGACAAACCCGAGCTAAAACTTCATTGATCATCTGACCTCCATAAGCCCCTACTCTGACTGGCAGACCACAGAGATGTTTTGGGTCTCCTAGAGTTAGTATCAATTCAGGGCCAGTGTCCAGTAGTACCTGAAAGATATAATTATTCCCTTTTCCCCAAGGCACAGTTACCCTGGTAAAAGACCAGAGGCCCCTTTGGGGAAGACTAAGAGAAAGATTAACAGCATAAATTTTGGGGAGTGTACCGGGTTCCTGAAGGGGACATGGCCTTCAAGGGGTTTTGGGGTCTACAGACTAGCTCAAGACCAGGAATTGATTGAGGGACCACGACTTCTGTTCTTATGATAGAGGTTACACTTTTGTTCACTTGACCTAGAACTTTCCTGCTTGCACAGATCAAGTAAGAACGTAGCAGGCTCCCATTTTACTTTACTTCTAAGGACACCATGATCAACCAGCCCACATCCTAAGTCCACGCAAGTCAGACTGTTCTGACTGCCGCTTTGACTCTGCTGTCCATTACGGTAACCATGCCCATCTTGCCCTTGAATGTTGAGTGCCATCACTTGGCCCCTGCCACCCTGAGATCCAATTATTCCCATTCCCTTTAGATTTCCAATTCAGTTACCAGAGTTCCCATTGTAAGGTCTGGCCTACAGAGAAGAGTGATCACAGAGCTCTGCAAGCATGCTGGGGCTCCTCTCACAAATTTATTTCTCACAGTTGTGGTGAAAAGTATGTCTTCTGGACACATAAAATTAATCATCACATTACTTTAAGTGACCTCTCCCTGAATTCAACTGGTGAGCAGAGAATAATAAAATATAATTATAGAGATTAATTTGTTGGGAGGGAGGAAATAATCTAACACATTTCATAGAATCCCTTTAACTTGGAAAATATATCAGTTCATTAGATAGCAGGTATACAGAATAACACGTCAGACCTACACTCCATATCAAGAGCCATCACCCCGCACTGCTTCCACAAAGACGACGTTGTAAACATTTAGTTTGAACTATTTATGTAATGGTTGAGTATCGTCCCTGTCTGTACCTATAGTCACAAAACTGCAAGACTTTAAGTCACTTGATGTCTGAATTTTTGCACGAAAGCATGTTTCTTTTCAATCTTAGTTTTCAGTGCTATGTGAATCTCTGTGGAGTTCCTCTCTGTGAGTTCCCAGCTATTTCAATTAAACATAGAAAAAGATATCATTTAATATACATATTTTATAAGGTAGATACTTTTTCCCTTTCTCTATTTTAGTCTTTTTCTATCCACATCTTTTTCTTTTCCTGATATAAATAATAAATCAATTGTTAAAAATTATTTTACAATTTTAATGAATAGAGGTTTATTCTTAGTCTTTCATTTTAAAGGTATACGAGTGAAATATTTAAAATTTTTCTTTAAAAAAAAGGGATTTTTACTTTTTAAAATATCTTTATTTTATTTTGCCAGTGAGTCAGTATATCTAAAGGAAAAGTTTCCCAACCACTGTTTAGCCTACTCTACACACCTGGAACAGAAGCTCCCTTCCTATGTTCATCTCCCTTTCATTCTTTTTTTTTTTTAAATTAGTTTGTGGCATTGTTTTTTTGTTTTTTTTTTTTAAAGATTTTATTTTTTCCTTTTTCTCCCCAAAGCCCCCAGGTACATAGTTGTATATTCTTCGTTGTGGGTCCTTCTAGTTGTGGCATGTGGGACGCTGCCTCAGCGTGGTTTGATGAGCAGTGTCATGTCCGCGCCCAGGATTCGAACCAAGGAAACACTGGGCCGCCTGCAGCGGAGCGCACGAACTTAACCGCTCGGCCACGGGGCCAGCCCCTCCCTTTCATTCTTGAAAGTCAGATTCAAAATATACATCTTAGAGGTCACTGACGACATTTCCCACTATTCTTTTTTATAATAATAAAACGCTGCTGTTTCTGATTATATTCCCCTTAAACTCTCTCCTGTTTCCATAATGGTATACTGTCCTCATCCTTTTTCTGCTTATCTGACTCTTCTTTTTCTTTTGCCAACTAGTCTATCTTTCTAAACGTGGCCACTCTCCAAGGTTTGGTGCCCTGAATGTTCCCTCTCTACGCACTCTCCCCCACTCTCTCAGTGTCAGACATTATCTCTGTGCTAACAGCTATCAAATATTTCTCCTCAATTCTGTTCTTTTGCCAAAGCTCTGGTTACACAACTTAAGCATTTACTGGATATTTCTCAATGGATGCTCACTATAACCACACACTTCATAATCAAAAAACCACATATCATTATTCTTCCTAAATGGGCTTTGCCTTCCAATTTCTATTCCATTCAATGGCAGGAATGAATATCACAATCTTCCTGGCTAGAAAGATGAGAAGCCCTGTGGCTCATCTCCTTTGTGTCAGAATAGATTAATGGGATGTAGTGTGGCTCTGGATCAGACAGACTTAAATTTAATCCCGGGATTTCCATTACTTATTGTGTGATTTTGGATTAGTGACTTACTCTCTAAATCCAGACCCGCATGTGTAAAATGGGATTAATAATATCTATTTCACAGGGTTGTAGGTCAAATAACTCTACTGCACACAGGACACAGTGGGCAAGCAATAGCTTCTCTTGTATCCAGTCTGCAAATTTTGCCCATTCTTCCTTTGAAGGTCTCTCACATGTCTCCTTACTCCCAATTCTAACTCTTAGTCATATCTGGATTACCCTACTCACCTCTTAAATGGAGCCACTTCAATCCATCCTTCATACTGTTGTCAAAATAATCTTCTTAAAATATATATTTATCAAGTCATATTCTTACTAATAAAATCCACAACAGCTTCCTATTCCCTAACAGTCAAGCTCTGTTCAGCTTTCAAGGCTGTTCAAATGCCACCAGTTCAAGCCTATTTCCTACTACTTCCCATCACAAATAGGCTCTGGGTAAACTGGCTTCCTCATGGTCCTACACACACTGAGATCTTCCCTACCACCATGCTGTTGCTCAGGTTGTTTCTTCCCTTTGCTCTCATTGATGGTCCCCTTTCCTGACCACTGGCAATGTTTAATATCTGTATCAAGTGCAACTTACTTATGCTGTATACTGGTTTCCATGTCCCTCTATTGTTTAACATACCTTAATCCTCAATCCCCACTTTGATAGTTTGTGGTTTATTATTGATGACCCCCCTGTCTACTACAGCATATCACTATGTAACTAAGCAGTTACATAAAAATTTTCAGATGGGGGCTGGCCCCGTGGCCAAGTGGTTAAGTTCGCAAGCTCCGCTGCAGGCGGCCCAGTGTTTCGTTGGTTCGAATCCTGGGCATGGACATGGCACTGCTCATCAAGCCACACTGAGGCAGCGTCCCACAGGCCACAACTAGAAGGACCCACAACTAGAAGGACCCACAACTAGAAGGACCCACAACGAAGAATATACAACTATGTACCGGGGGGCTTTGGGGAGAAAAGGGAAAAAAAATAAAATCTTAAAAAAAAAAAAAAAATTTCAGATGGATTAAAAGAATCGAACAAAAACCAGAATTACTATTAGATGTTCTGCTTTAAGATACTTGGGTATTTAAAAGTTTAAGGACTTGCATCGGTTGTTATTTTTTATGTTGTACAAGTTTTTAGCAGCCCAAATAGAGTGGATTCTTCTTGAAAGTAAAGCAAAATGATTAACTTTTTCTGCATTCTCATAAAAATCTAGCACATCGTTAGCCACTTAACCTAATTGACAATACTCTCCAATTGTACTGCAAAAATGGCAAAGTTCTTTAGAGTAAAAGCCTCAATATAACTTTGCTTCGAATACGGAGAACAAGAATTTTCAAGGCAAAGTATCTATCTATCCTCCACAGGGAAATTTTCTCTAATTCAAATACTTCTTCCTTCCCTCCCTCCCACTCTCTTCTCCCAGTTAAGGACTCTACTGTAGTAAGCCACTGTGATTGAAGAGCCTATGTCACAGTATTTAGTAGAAATAGATAAAATGTTTTAAAAAATGGGACAACATGGTTCTAATCAAGATCAGAAGTAAAATAATTTTCGGCATCATCTATGGACAAAATCCTCAAATACACCTACCGTAATCAGCTGGTGTGTAATTCAGAAGTTCAAATTTCCAGCGTTTATAGCTTGAATAATTCTGGTACATGTCAAATATTTCCCGGGTAAACTGTTGGCAGATATCACCTAAAAGAAAACACAAAAAAGATTTAGTTAGCATAAATTTCTAAAAGAGCCATTCTGAGGTACAAGCCCACTAGGAAACAAGGAGTAAATAACTCCAAAGTGAAACACATTTAACAAACTTTTAAAGTTACAGTGTGTCAAATCAAGCTAAAATTTAAGTATTTTTTTAGATCATCTACAATAAAATTATTGTGCTGACCTCCAGTAGTTCTTCCAGATGTCACCTCTAAAATAACATCATTTTTGTCATATTTTTCCTTTGGCACAAGACTCTGGAAAAGCTGAAAAAGAAAAAAAAAATCAGCATTGGTGTGTATATATTTTCCATGGTATACTTTTATTACTTTTAAAAAGTAAAAAGGATACTTTTAAAAAGCTCCAAATATTAAAAAATCAGTAATTAACAAAATCATACAGCATCCCAATGAGGTCTAGTCCTGAAGTGCTATAATAAGTAGACCTAAAACAAGTGATCAATTCATGTTAACAATGAAGTTACTTGTCAGGATATTCTCCACCATGCTATCAGATCATCTTGATTTTCTAAAATGCACAAGTTTAGATCAAAGTTCAGAGTGTTCCATTCAATTTCCTTCAGATTTTGCCCTTATAATTAGTTCTGAACAGAAGCTTCTTTCATCTAGATGAATGAAGTAAAGCTTTGAAAGTCTTCATTTGGAGAAAATGAGGACTTTTTACATATGACTGCATATTCTCTCTTGCCATAAATGACAGCAGATACCAGGCCATGCCCCGTCTTCTCAGTAGAGTTGCTCTGCTTAAAGGGTATGTTGAGGACTCCCAAATGAGGCTCAAACAGCTTCTCAGCCATGAAAAGAAAAAAGGGGGCTTCCTAACAAAGAAAGTAACCAACTTTCCTCTTGGGAAGAAAAGAGAAGTAATTTTATTTTTATTATGACTAAAAGGACTTTCAAATCAAATGAAAAGTGCCTACATGTCATGACTCTCCCTGCTGCCAATTTTTGAAATACTTCATCTTTGCTAGAAATGATATAGTCTGTTGGAGAGAATATTAGGCTAAGAGTCAGACATCTTACTTCTGCCTTTGATTAGCTGGTTAAATCAATGATAAAAATAACTGATACCTCCACCTCATCCCCCTCAACCCCTCAATAAACCCCTCTGCTGGATTCCCAGAGGAGGGAAGATTGAAGGCAGGAGGAAGGCAAGTATGACAGAGGGTAACATGGTATATAGTGCTGTGTTTTTCATTGTCTTTTAGACAAATCATTCATTAAGCTAAGAGTTAAAGACTTGTGTTAATCCATTGTCTCTATACCCTTGAATTCATTCCAATTTATCCAGAATGCAGATTTTCAGTGCTTAATTAACACAATCACCATGAACCACTCCGACTTTCTAGGACTTGAGACCCCCTGACTCTTCCCCACGGTGAACTAAATTTCTTCACCAGCATGTCTCCTTGCCTGGCAAGTTAATTAATTCAGCTTTGGAATACTGTTACTCGGTGGGTGGGGGGGAGGGGGTGTCAGGGTTTTATTCTTTGACATCACAATCTCTTCAATCTGATTCTGTAGCAAATTACAACACTAAACCAAGCTTAATCGCTTGCCATAAGAGAAGACTTAAGAAACTGGCCTTTGGACCGTATCTTGAGCAACAAAGTATAGTCTCGCAAGAAGAGTATTCCTTTCTCTCAACACTATTGAGATCAGTTTACCTCCTAAACATACCTCTCTGTATAACACGTTGAGTTTTTGAGCAACGGTTTGCCTCTCTTCCAATGCAAGTTCTTGTAACTGCTTTTCATCTTGTTTATTTAGACCTACAAACATGCAACAGAAGTAATGGTAAAAGTTTTAAAATACTTACAGAGAAACTCTTAAAAAACTACCTAATCTCTGCCTGCTAAGTTTTATTTCAGTTATAAAGGTAAAGAATTATAGGGGCCGGCCTGGTGGCATAGTGGTTAAGTTTGTGTGCTCCTCTTCAGTGGCCTGGGGTTCACAGGTTCAGATCCTGGGCACGGACCTACACACCACTCATCAAGCCACACTGTGGTAGCATCCCACATAAAAAAAAAAAATAGAGGAAAATTGGCACAGATGTTAGCTCAGTGACAATCTTCCTCAAAAAGAAAAAAAAGGCAAGAGATTATACAAAAGAATAGTTAGAATCATTAGAGAATTAAGTATTTGTGAAGACTGTCCAAAAAACTCAGTG
The DNA here is from genome assembly GCF_041296235.1 of Equus asinus. Classification (NCBI taxonomy): domain Eukaryota; kingdom Metazoa; phylum Chordata; class Mammalia; order Perissodactyla; family Equidae; genus Equus; species Equus asinus. Next base: position 32,838,048 of record NC_091800.1, on the reverse strand, counting down.
TGAAAAGAAATAGGATCTTGCCCCAAAGAATTTGTGATTGCATATCTATAAGTAATTACAGAAAGCAGTGATTAAGCAAACAGATTTGACAATGTAAGTTTTGGAGTAAACTGGGGTGACCACTTATCTAAAGGCAGCAGCCACTGCTCAGCACACTGAGGAAACTAGCATGGCCAGAGCCACCATTTTCTTCAAATTCTGAAATCTCTCAAAATGTTCATACCTAATAAATATTTTTTAAAAACATCATGTGGGTCAAACAAAACACATCTTTGTAACCTCTGCTTTATGGAAACAATGGTCCTTTTCACACCATTTCAAAAGCAGAAAGTTAAACCATGGAATTCTAACAAAACAATGAATGACCAAGCACAGTGGAGCCCACAAGCTTTGATTCCACGCTCTAGGTGCCTGGAGACTCCGTTTGTCAGTGATGATGCTTGAAAACTGAGGTAGAAAATTTTGATTCTTAATAATAATAAAGAAGAATATAGAAATGAAGAATCTGTTATAAGAGAAAAGGCTCTTTACAACTCTTCTCTAGTCACAGAAGTCATTAGGGTCTGGTGAGACTCTGCGCCTCATTCATGCTTTCAAAATTTTAACACTTATATGTGCCAGATACTATGCTAGCTGCTGGGGACACAAGGATGAATAAAACATAATTCCAGGCCTCAAGTGGCTCAGGCTGGTGGGGAAGATGGACACATACACAGGATTACAATACATAATTAAGGCAGTGCCATGCAGGCATAACGGAGGGGGTCCAAACCAGACTTCAGCACTTAAGGAAGGCTTCCTGGATAAGGCACTGTCTGCACTAAAATGTAATTATAGACCATCTGTTGCAGAATTTGAATATCACCACTGGCCCCACATTGTGCACATACGTCAGAAACAGAAACCAGGCCACCATTACTCAATATAGATATCTGCTTGGCCAAAGGTATCAGAAAAACCTTCTGATTTGCAATCAATCATATAAAATTATTCTCGTGGCCTCTTGTTATTTACTAAACTGTAAAATTCAACCTAATTCAATTTCACTATATCAACAAAGATTGGACAGCCTATCATATCTTACGTTCAGTGCTGCAGGAGGTATAAAAATGATAAGACACAGGCCCCGTCCTTGAGGAACAGACAATGGGGGAAGGGGCTGAGGTTAAGACAGTTACACAAAGGATCAGAATACGAAACAGAGACAGGCAGCCATACTTGTTCTACAGAGGGGACTGAAACCGAAGGACGGCACTCAAGCCATACTTAGTAAGGGGACTGAATTTTATCAAGGTGAAACTTGTGATAACAACGTGAGCAAAGACATAGACATAAGATGGCACGGGTGTATTCAGGGAAAGGCAAGTTGTCTATTTTGGTTAGAAGGATGAATATGCAAAGGGAATTATACTACACAGAGAGGCGGGGGTCACTCTGCAGAGGCTCTTAAATAGCAAACCAAGAAATCTGTATCTATAGGCAATGGGAGCTGCTGAAATTTTGAGCAGGGGAGTAAAATGATTAAGGTTCTACTTGGACTGGAAAAGCTGCAGGTGAGATGACAAGCTAGGAATTCACTGCAATCATCTGGGATGAGATGTAATGAAGATACAAATTAGTGGAAAGAATAGAAGCGGACTCATGCAAGATACATTACAGAGGCAGAGTCTATTGGACGTCAAATTATTGTGCAGTGGGTAAGAAGAGAGGCTGCGGAGCCTCCTTGATTGGGTTCAAATCCTTGCTCCTCTCCTGACTGGCTGAGCGACCTTTGGCACTTTAACCTCTCAGTTCTCCATCTATAAAATGGGCTATTAATAATTCCTACCTCATAAGGTTATTGTGAACATTCAAATGAGATAATATTTGTAAAATTCTTAGCTTAGTGCCTGAAAATGGTAAGACTGAGTAAATGTAGCTATTATCACTTTTATTATAGAACAGCAGGACTGTAGACCTAGAAACAATCTAATCCAATCTACTAATATTATACGTGATATAACCAAGGCTGAAAGAGGTTATGTCAACTTAATTTGGAAAGCATTTAGCAGGCTCCTATTATGTGCAAGCCATTTTCCCAAAACTACTTACTTATAAATTCGAGTGGCATTATGCAAAATATTAAAAAATAATCCTCATTAAATGTAGGTGAAAGACTCATGGTGCCACTAACAGAAGGCAGGAAAATGTAAGGCTTTGGACATCAAAGACTTCACAGCTATAACTGTGACTGGCTTTGACATTGCTTAATGTCTAAGGCCTAAGGAAACAGGACAGAGCACAGAGGAAAGTCTAGAAACTAAAAGCCAATTGCAAAATCTGAATAAATGTTGAATCCTATATTAGTTATTGTACTTTTCTCTCAACTTTGGTATATTTTGAAAAATTTTCCTAAGAGAAAAAATATTAAGACACTAGCAATATTAAGAAATACTAAAATTAAAAATAAACACCTCTCACATCATCTACAAAATTAACTAAAATAGATGAAAGACCTAAATGTAAGGGCTAAAAATATAAAACTCTTAGAAGAAAACATAGATGTAAACCTTTTTGATCTTGGATTAAGCAACAGTTTCTTAGATATAACACCAAAAAACACATACAACAAAAGAAAAAAAGATAAACTTAACATTATCAAAATTAAAAACTGTGGTGCTTCCAAGGACAACCCACAAAATGGGAGAAAATTTTTGCAAATCATATATCTGATGGAGAGCTTGTATCTATAATATAAAGAACTATTACAACTCAATAATAAAAAGACAACTCAATTAAAAAATGGGCAAAGGATCTAAACAGTCATTTATCCAAAGATGGTTAAAAATGGCCCATAGACACATGAAAAGATGCTCAACATCAATCATCAGGGAAATGCAAGACATAACCACAATAAGATACCACTTCACACCCACAGGATGGCTAGAATCAAAACGGCAGATAACAAGGGTTGGCGAGGATGTGGAGAAACTGGAACCCTCATACACTGGGGTGGAATGTAAAGTGGCACAGTCACTTTGGAAAACAGTCTGGCAGTTCCTCAAAAAGTTAAACATAAAGTCACCATATGGCTCAGCAACCTATGTCCACAGAAAAACTTGTACACAAACGTTCATAACAGCTTTGTTCATAACCAAAAAAGCAGAAACAACTCAGTATCTGTCAACCAATGAATGGATAAATAAAATGTGGTATATCCACAGAATGGAATATAATTCAGCAATAAAAAAGAAATGAAGTATGGATACACGCTACAACACAGATGAACCTTAAAAATATTATGCTAAGGGGCCAGCCCAGTGGCGCAGTGGTTAAGTTCGCATGTTCCGCTTTGGCGGCCCGGGGTTTGCCGGTTCACATCCCGGTGTGGACATGGCACCACTTGGCACGCCATGCTGTGGTAGGCGTCCCACATATAAAATAGAGGAAGATGGGCATGGATGTGAGCTCAGGGCCAGTCTTCCTCAGCAAAAAAAGAAGGATTGGCAGCAGATCTCACAGGGCTGATCTTCCTCAAAAAAAAAAAAAAAATTCAGCTAAGTGAAAGAAGACAGTCACAAAGGACAAGATATTGTTATTTCACTTCTATAAAATGCCTGAAATAAGTAGATCTATAGAGACAGAAAGTAGATCAGTGGTTGTCTAAGGCTAGTAGGGAACGGGAGATTGAGACAAGATGGCTAAAGGGTGTGGGGTTTCTTTTTGGGGTGGTCAAGTAATATCTAGACCATATAAGCCCTTTGACGGAGCAGGAACTGTATTGTGTGTCCTTGGAATGTGGTCTGTAGGACAGTGCTCAATAAAGCTCTGCTCAATAAGTTAAAGCCTCTGAAAAGGTCAATACTCAGTCTCCCAGACCCTAAGAACTTCTTGACAATCACCCCCAAGGAGCCTGGTCTCTCAGTACTTGATCTTTAGTAGCTGAAATCCTTCCAACACCCAGAGTATAGAGACCTATCCTTTCTAAGTGTAGAGCTTATTACTTGTAAACTTTTTAAAAGACTGAGTTCAATAAAGCTTTAACTCAGAAAATCAATTCTGGACTTGCAGATACACACGTATCTTTCACCTACTTTTACACATTGATTCTAATTCTTCAATTGCTTGTTCAGCCTCCTGAATTTCTTGGTAAATGGCTGCAAGTGGTGCCAACTCAGCATGCCTTCGATTCAAAGATCTTCGGTCTCCTTCATTCGCAGACACACGCTGCAAACACTGATCAAGGGTCCGGTACTCCTTATTCAGGTCCTCCATATATTTCCGTAGTGCTTTATGCTTCCAGAGCATCCAGGTGTCTTGATGACAATACCTCCTAAACCAATTCTTATTTAATAGATGAGGAAGAATGTTATTCCTATTTTGTCTAAAGACCACCAGTCTTGTATCAAGATGTATCTGTGTAAACTGATAAGAATGGGGATGGATGTGGCAGTGGCGGTGACCATTTAGAGATGGATGTCTAAAAAGCCAAACACACAGGTGACGATTCATCTCCGCACCTGCAATATAATAAATACAATGTGAAAACAATCAACTCCATAGATATAAAAGCTGGAAGGAGTCTCAAGAAATCTTCCTCAGTTCACTGCTTCAGCCAGCTCCAAACACGGTCCCAAAATTCAATAACCCACAAAAGGAAGATAATTCTTCAAACCTCTGAATATAACATATTAAAATAAATGAAGATAGCACTGTTTTCTATTCACTCAACATACATAATTAACTAACGCAAATGAGTAGGAGCATAATTAATAAATATATCAATAGGATGGATTAAATCAGGAATTTTCTAGAAAGTATCCAGAATCTAGAATTGAGCGTGTGGAAAAAATTTGAAAGGTACGAAATAATCATGCAAACGTTAGGTGGTTCACATAGTAATAGATTTCTATAAAGTTTGAAGGAAATATTAACTATTTTCTCATCTAATTCTTTAAGTATCCAGATTCCAAGGAAGTCAAGTAACTTAATCACGATTATTCACTCAGCCAGGAGGAGGCAGAGCTGATTCCAGGATGCAGGTTGCCTATTCAGAGCTCAGGGCTTCTGATTCTCAAATCTGCGATCACTCTTCAAAGGTGCTTCCCTTTTAGCTGAGATCCTAAAGGAAGAAAACTTCAAATATTCACAGACTAAGAAAGTAGGAGGTCCAGTAAAAATGGACAATGGCAATAATTATATTAAATGAAAAAAGAAGAATACAAAAAAAATATAAGCTCAATTAGGTTTTAAGAATCTTCTACAATATATGGAATGCATGTGAAAAAGGTACACAGTATTTTGAAAAAAGAAGATTAAAAAAGAAATATACCAGGGGCTGGCCCCGTGGCCGAGTGGTTAAGTTCGCGCGCTCCGCAGCAGGCGGCCCAGTGTTTCGTTGGTTCGAATCCTGGGCGCGGACATGGCACTGCTCATCAAACCACGCTGAGGCGGCGTCCCACATGCCACAACTAGAAGGACCCACAACGAAGAATATACAACTATGTACCGGGGGGCTTTGGGGAGAAAAAGGAAAAAAATAAAATCTTTAAAAAAAAAAAAAGAAATATACCAAAATGTTAATAAGATGATCTGTAGTTGTGGGATTATGGATACCTTTTGCTTGCTTTCTATTTTTTCTACTTTTTAGTGTTTTCTAAGTCTTTTATACATATAGCACATATTACTTTCATAATCAGGAAAAAAAAATTACAAGTTACCTGAAACTGGCTGTGTACCATTATCTGTTCTCTTGCCTCTAACAGAGATAATCAAGAGCTCATGAAAGTACACAATGGTTTCATTAAGAAAGGAAAAAGATAAAGTGTTCTAATAAAAACACTTTGCCCTTTGGGGCCGGGGTGGTGGTGGAGTGGTTAAGTTCACACGTTCTGCTTCAGTGGCCTGGGGTTTGAGGGTGTGGATCTCTGGCCTTGACCTACACATTCCTTATGAAGCCATGCTGCGGCAGGCGCCCCACATACAATGTAGAGGGAGACGGGCATGCAGGGATGTCAGCTCAGGGCCAGTCTTCCTCAGCAAAAAAGAGGAGGATTGGTGGCAGATGTTAGTTCACGGCTAATCTTCCTCAAAAAATAAAAATAAAAATAAAAATAAATACTTTGCCCCTAAAATCCTGAAGTTCAAAGTTGAAATAAGGGTCAAAATTTATCACAACCTTTATTGTCTCCAATGTTCCTACTATGCTAGGAGGTGCATTCATCTTTTAGCTCATTTGATCATTCTACATCTAATTTAGATATCATTATCTCCTAGGAAATAAAATATTCAAAATGGTCTCTAAAATCTGCAAAGTTTGCAGGTTCCACTAATGAACTTTAAGGTACTGAATCACCCTTGGAAAGGACTGTGGAAGATTGCACCAATGGCCCCTAGCCACGAATGTTACAGGCTTCCAGCAGAAGCTTGTGCGTCTTTACCTCTAGTCTCAAGCACATCAGAGGAGGCATGTCCAACTGAAAACGGTCAGAATAAAAGGATGGCAAACAGATTTTTGTTAGAACACTTCTAGATAAAACTTCCATCTTAGGAACAGTAGTAGAATGAGTAACTCTCAAGGTCATGAACCTCAATGTTAAGGGAGGAAAAAAAGACGTTTACTCACTAGGGTTATCTATATTCGAGAACGGCAAGTCTTCTCCATGACCCACCACAGCAACAGGGCTTCTCTGATACTCTAGGAACAATTCTCAGCATCGGGATGTCAGAATTGACACTAAGCCTGAGCGACAGCAGCACGTGTAAGCCATACCGAGTGACATAGTATACAGTATGCGGTGATCCCACAAGGAGACAACATGGAAAAAAAAATACAGTGGAGAAAGAAAAAGACTTTTTTAACGATCAGAACAAAGAAATGAATCGTAAGTACCTAAGAAAAAGAAGAAAGGACGTTAATTTTCCTTACTGAGGTCGGAACCTTCTGTAACTCGCTACATTTCGGCCCGACAGACACGGGATCACCTTTACTCCCTGGTTCACTTCTTCCGGGTTAACGCTCGATCCGGCTCCTCCTCGGTCTCGACCCTCCTCCAGAGGAGTCGTCCTTGGTCGTGCATAAGAATAAGCTGACGGAAAAAACAAAAGAGAAAAATGGCAAAGCGAGAATAATGCTCACAAGACAACCTCGCGGCGTACTTTTCCCGAAGGCGTGGGTTGCGATTTGGAGCCGGGGTCGCAGAGGTTAAGCGTGGCGGGGGGGGGCGGGGCGCGGCGCCGGCGTGTGGAATAAACTACGACTCCCGGGAACTCCCACCCAGGAATCCTGGGAGTTGTAGTTTATACCCGAAACGGCGCTCTGCTCCCTGGGCCGAAGGTGGAGCTTTGGTTTTCAGTTTCAGACAAACCCAGGAGAGTCTCTACAGTTTTGATAATAGGTCAAGATTTACAATATATTAATGTAAAATCACAAGAATGTCGTTATGTATGGAGCCACTAAAGCAGTGGTTCCTGATTTTTTTTTTAATTAGGATCCCCTTCTCATCATTTAAAAATTTAGGGGATTCTGCATATTAATAGCTGTACTTTCAGCTTCCATTTCCTGAGAAAATGGCTAATGACTAAATGAGACTATAAATTTGTATTTTTAAAAATCGTAACGGGGATCCAAAAGGTAGGAGACTATATATATCCACAAGTTAGTGATTTTATAGATGTTGCATGCAACTACGGAATTTAGGGGATCAGCTTCAGTTCATAGCTTGTAAGCCACTGATTAAAGGATTAAAAACTCAAACAATAACCAGTTCCAAGAAAATGCAAACATAGTGCCTTTTTAAATATTTCAGTGGGATACACACCTTGGCGATCACATTTACAAGTCATTTGATCTCTCTGCCTCAGTATTTCTTCCTGAAAAGCAAAGGCAAAAAGAATTCCATATTACTGAATTTACAGGATATTTTTTAGATTATGACCACATATGTAAAAGGGAGAATTATCCATAAATGTAAATATCTAACATTTATTACCTGCTTCAAGGTATCTACTTCTACCTACTACATTTTAATTTTTTTGAGGAAGATTAGCCCTGAGCTAACATCTGCCACCAATCCTCCTCTTTTTGCTGAGGAAGACTGGCCCTGAGCTAACATCCGTGCCCATCTTCCTCTGTTTTATATGTGGCATGCCTACCACAGCATGGCTTTTGCCAAGTGGTGCCATGTCCACACCTGGGATCCGAACCGGCAAACCCTGGGCCGCCGAGAAGCAGAATGTAGGAACTTAACTGCTGTGCCACTGGGCTGGCCCCAACGAAATCTTCTAATTCTGTATTTTGATTTGTGTATGCAGATATATATCTTAAGTTATTCTCCTTAAAAAAATAAGACTTACTGGTATGGACTGAATTGTGTCCCTCCCAAATTCAGTATGATGAAGCTAACCCCCAATGTGACTGTACTGGAGATAGGGCCTTTAAGGGGGTGATTAAGGTTAAATGAGGTCCTAAAGGTGGAACCCTGGTCTGATAGGATTGGTGCCCTGATACGAAGAGACACCAAAGAGCTTGTGAGGTCTTTGTGTGTGTCTCTCTCTCCTGCAACAGAGCACAAAGAGGTCATGTGAGCACAAAGAGGTCATGTAAGCACACAGCAAGATGGCAAACACCTAGAAGCCAAGAAAAGAGGCCTCAGAATGAAACCTACCTTGCCAGCACCTTGATTTTGGATTTTCCAGCCTCCAAAACTGTGAGAAGTAAATTTCTGCCACCCAATAGTGTATTTTGTTATGGCAGCCCAAGCAGACTAATACTCTTACATACATAAAAATTTATTGAGGGGCCCGCCCAGTGGCACAGCGGTTAAGTGCACACGTTCCACTTGGGCGGCCCTGGGTCCGCCAGTTTGGATCCTGGATGTGGACATGGCACCGCTTGGCAAGCCATGCTGTGGCAGGTGTCCCACATATAAAGTAGAGGAAGATGGGCACAGATGTTAGCTCAGGGCCAGTCTTCCTCAGCAAAAAGAGGAGGATTGGTGGCAGATGTTAGCTCAGGGCTAATCTTCCTCAAAAAAAAAAAAAATATTGAGATATACATGAAACTTTATGCACTTTGTGTATATTATTCCTCAATTTAAAAAAATCCCTAAAGACATTTATGCTTGGTATTATAAATACTGCTTCCTCCTCCATTTTTTAAGAAAGAAAATAATGTGGCATATCTATATATGTTAACATGCAAAGATTTCCACAATATATTGTTAAGTGAAAGAGGACATTAAAAAACTCAGCAAACTATTCCATAACATACGTGATGCATATATATTTAAAAGTCCAGTGGAATTATCAGTAATCTTTATTTTTCTCTTTATAGTATTCTAGATTTCCTGAAGTTTTGTGATGAGTATTATTATAAACAAGAAAGCTATAAAAGAAACGAAGACATTCTTTAAAGTTTGACTGAAAAAGCCTTATGGAAATTATTATTGTGAATAATAATATGGATAATTTCAGATTTCATAGGAATCATTTTATGAAATGAAATAACTTCTACTTCCAAAGAGTCTAATATGTTACAGGATAAAAATTTCCAGAAATAGTAATAAAAAAGGTTGAGTCAGTAAAAAAAAAACAAAAAAAGAGCATTTGATTAAATTAGCAACGAGCTACCATGTCTGAAATAATTCACAATAAAGTTGACTATAAATAGTTTCTTTGTTGAATGAATTTGTAATGGGCACTGACAACTTGGTATCCCTTTGAGAAACTAAATGATTTGTGTCCCCCTCCTCCAGGAGCCTTCTTCCACTTGGAGTAATCTGTCAATGAAAATAATCTATAACCAATCTATAAATGAAAATTTTGGTGGGTTTATTCTGAGCTAAAATGTGAGGACCATGGCCCGGGGCCTTTCTTCCTGAAGGAAGAAAGGGCACCAAAGAAGTGGGGTGTACAGAGTGGTTATATACCCCCAAAGAGGATGTTTCACATATGATTGAAATGTCCCTTTTACAATAGTTGAGAGACTGCTCTGTCAGCACAGCGATTGATGGACACAGGTAGATCTGCTGTCTTGGTGAACACAGCAGGGTGGCAGGTGTGTTGTCTCAAGCTGGGTGGTCACAGGTGAGCTGGGTGGTGGTCACAGGTGAGCGCAGCAATCAGTTCCTAGCCTAGGGAGAGATGCTTATCCTTAAGGAAATGCCAGTGTGGGGGGACGTTGTACCTTTATCTTAAGGACATTTGTTCTTGCCATAGTAAATGTTTAAAGCAGATCTACAATGCATGCTCAATGGCCACGGTCAGGCCCTTTTGGAAAAAACAAAGTCAGGCCGAATTAGGTTTACACCAAACGGCTTCCTCATATACTCCAATATATCCTATTGCTTGCCATTTCTATTTGTCAAACCTAAAACAACAAAATACATGGAGCCATTTTTCAGATCCATTGAGAGCCAACTCAGCCCAAAACCCAAAGGTGTAGGGAAAGGGGATTTTCACTTAGCTTCCTCTCAGAGATCTCCAGATTGTTTTAAAGATTGTGAAGACACTCTTGTGTCTACAGTACTAACAGAAGGTTGATTCATGTTGTGGACAAGGATAACAAAATGGCGTGACATATTTTGGGGCTTCTAAAGTGGAGCTGGGAGGAAATGGGGCTTATGCACACACACCACCTCGATACCCAGATGGAATGTAACTTTTGAACTGTGCCTCACTGTTGTCAACTTGACCTTCTTTCAAGAAATATGCTTACTCCCATAGATAAGAACTTTGTGCCTTAGAGATGGCCTTAGCAACCAATCACATATGACCAAGAAGTAACAGTTGTTGCTAGCACCAGTGACAATCTTGCAAAACAACCTGTCTAATTTATCTCTTTTTGCCTTTATAAATCCTTGCTTCCTTTGTCTTCCTCAGAACATATTGTGGGTTTCTACCCGAATCTGTGTCTCCTGGATTGCAATTCTAATTGTCCAAATAAACATCTGCTGTTTGAATTGTGAAGTTTTCCTTAGTCCACAGTGTCTTTCCACAAGGATTCCACATCAATGAAGTGTGAGCTTACGACTTTCCCTGAGAGCAGCAGAACACCAGGATTTCCTCAGACCTGAACATTCTTTGGGGAGCAAGACTGGGGTGGGTGTAGAGACTGTTACCAGCTAAGTTGAAACCTTTGGTCCCATTTGGGAAATTTTCAGAGGCACTGGAAGCAATGTAAAATCTCAGCGCATAGGCCATAACACATTATGTCTCATAGCACACTATGACGATGCACCTAGCTTTCTAGTTCCCTGGAGTTTAGGCTCTTGACCACATCTGGAGACATCCCACAATGCGAAGATCAGCAGTGGCTTGGGATTTTAATCAGATATATTTTACTATAGAAAAAATGAAATCAGGAATTATTTAGCAATTTAATACAAAATTCAAGCTCTCACTAAGGTGGAAAATAAAACAAAGATTATTCTCTTTGTATTCTTATAAACTATCTTCCCTGAGAAAAGCAGAATAGGAAGGATGAAAAAGGAGCATTTCTTCTTTTCACATATTCATACTGGTTCTCAAATTTTTCTTAGCCTGGAATGCGCCACCTGCTGGCATTATTGAAACTCGATCACTCAAACAATTTTCAGGGTCAGAGATGTTTAAGAGGCCTTGAAAGGTCAACTACTATCTTTCTTTTACTCTGAAAAAAAAAAAGCAAAGACAAGTCAAAGACTAACTGCTCCTGGAAACTCTTTTGTCCCCCCTAAACTGCTATTAGCCTAGGTTGATGTCACCCTTGTTAACAAGCTCATTTAGTGTTGTCTCCTACAACTTCTTGGTAATTTTCTCTCTTCCATCTATCATCCTAAATTTCATGCTAAATATTTTTCTTAAATCATTCACTTTGTTTTTTTGTTTTGTTGGGTTATTTTGAGGAACATTAGCCCTGAGCTAATATCTGCTGCCAATCCTCCTCTTTTTTCTGAGGAAGACTGGCCCTCAGCTAACATCTGTGCCCATCTCCCTCTATTTTATATCTGGGACGCCTGCCACAGCATGGCGTGACAAGTGGTGCGTAGGTCCACATCCGGGATCCAAACGGGCAAACTCCAGGCTGCCAAAGCAGAAAGTGCGAACTTAACCACTGTGCCGCCGGGCTGGCCCCTACTTTGGTTTTTAATTGTACATTTTCAAATCTTCATTTCAATAAATTTTATTTCTCCATCTTTTTCTACTAACAGTATTCTTCAGATTCCCTTTATAAGCATTATTTTCCAGCTTAGATCCAAAGTGGTCTATATTGAGGAATACAATGTAATCTATACTGTGTGCATGTATGTAAATATACATCTTATGATTTTTTCCCTCTTCATTATGAAAAATTTCGAACATGCTCCAAAATAGAGAGAACAGTATAATGAAGCCCCACGCAACCATCACGAATTCTCGACACTTATCAACTCAGTGCTTCACCTACCCTCCCACCTCCCCCCTCTCTTCCCCCTCACTGGATTAATTCAAAGCGAATACAAAACATCACATCTTTTCATCTGTAAGTATTTTAGTTTGTAGCTCCAGAAGATAAAGACTTTTTAAAAAATATAATCACTCTAAAAATTAAAAATAGCTTCTTAATATAATCAAATATCTAGTCAGTATTCAAATTTCCCTGATTGTGTCAGATTTTTTTCTTTTTCTTTTTTTTTTGGCAATTTGTTCATATCAGGATTTAAATAAGGTCCATACATTGCAATTTGTTGCTATATTTTTTGTTTGTTTTAATCTCTAGGTTCTCCCCTCTTTTTTGTTTTTCCTTTGTGATGTATTTGTTGAAGAAAGTGGATCCTTTGCCTTGAGGAATTTCACACAGTCTAGATTTTTCTAGACTTGCATGTACCATCTTCCTTTGTTCCCTGTATTTCTTATAAACTGGTCTAGACGCTTGAGCAGACTCAGATTTACATTTTTTTGGCAAAATGACTTCGTATGTGGGTTAGATACTTCCAAAAGAAGGTACATAATATTTAGTTGTGTCTTTTTTAAATGATATTAGTAGCTCTTGATTGCCAAGATTCGTTATTTCAGTAGAGGTTGCAAAATGGTGATATTTTATCATTTCATCTTCATTTATTAGCTGGAACCTCTATAAAGGGAAACTTACCCTCAACAACTATTTCTTGCCCTTGCTTTCAACTTTTTAAATGGAAAAATTAAAACTGCCAAAGTGGAGAAGCGATCAAATTCAAAAGCTTGCTTTCTGAACAATTTCCAGGATTTCTAAATTCTATTTCAATCTTACGTTTTTTTACTTTAGTAATACAGCAATCTTCTGCAATTCTCAAATCCCAAAAGCTCTGAAAAACCTTATTTTCAATTCAAAAATAAAAAATCTCTGAGAACTGAAGGTTTTTTTGGTAACTTATTTGATGGGCAAACCTGTTCTAACCCAAACCACTTTGGTAGGGAAACCTGAGGGGGACTGACGTAGGCTATTTATATCTGTATTCATCTCACTTGGAATAAATATTCATATATTTTACTGAAGAAATATTTGTGTATCGGATTATAAGGCGCTGCCCCAGATCCTGCTGAGAGTGTTATGTGATATACAGTATACGCATCTACCTTTCTAAATCCAAACTATCTTGAAGTTTAAAACAACTGGTCCCAAGTATTTCAGATAAATAACTGTGAACTGTAACAATCATATAGTAGTTAACATCCACTGAGTACTTATTTTTCACCTTGTAATGTAGTGTAAACATTTTCCATTTAACTAACTCACTATCTTCACAACACCCCTATGAAGTAGGTTCAATTGCAATGCCCATTTTAGGGAACCGAGGTACAGCATGGTTAGATGACTTGCTCAAGATTGTGCCCAAAGGGACAATCTAATGGCCAAAGGGATTTGAACCAAGAAGGCTGGGCTGCACCATGACCTTGTTTCTGCCCACTGTAGTCTCTGTCTAATGAAAGGGGACATCATTCTCCCAGATCTCCATGATCTGACTTCAATCTAGCCTCTTTCTTCTATCATGACATCCAAGAACCTCATGTTTCAGCTCAACAAGATGACTCTGTATTTCTCAAAAACGTGCTTCCAAACTTGTCTTTTTTGTTCATATTGCTAAAGGTTTTTTTTTTTTTTTTTTTGAGGAAGATTAGCCCTGAGCTAACACCTGCCACCAATCCTCTTCTTTTTGCTGAGGAAGGCTGGCCCTGAGCTAACATCCATGCCCATCTTCCTCTACTTTATATGTGGGATGCCTACCACAGCATGGCTTTTGCCAAGTGGTGCCATGTCCGCACCCAGGATCAGAACTGGCCAACCTGGGCCACCGAAGTGAAACGTGAGCACTTAACTGCTGCGCCACCGGCCTGGCCCCTAAAGGGTATTTTTTTAAAAGGTAAGATTATGGCCCTTGTACAAATATGAGATACACACCTGTGAAAAATTTTAATTAATTAATTACCAATTAACAAGGGATGCTATAACTAAAGAAAAATGCCAAGAGAAAATATAAATACACCATAAGGAATGCTGAAATGAATTTATTTAAAAGATGAGAAACTGGTCAATATATACAAGGCAATAATCACTTGCATCTCCATTACACACAATTTGCATTTCTAGGCAGAAGAATCATTTGCTTTGTTAGCAGTTTTCTACAGTTTAAAAGAGTTGTAAAATAGCTCAAAGGCAATAAGAAACCATTCAACAAGGCATTCTATAATCTTTCTGCCCATTTCAATATCTCACAATTTTTCTTGACAATACTAATTCCTGTGCTTGGAGTGAAATTCATTGACGTTGTCTTCATCAAAGACTTATTGGATACCTACTACGCGCCAAGCACTCTGCTAAGTGCTAGGGGTTCAAGGTGAGGAAAGCAGACACCATTCCAGCTGTCATTGTCTTTTATAGATCAGCTCCTCCGCCTAATCACAGTTAGTTCTTCCTTTCTTTAGGCTCCCATATCATCTCAATTACATCTCATGTAATATTGCTAAGTCTTTCCTTGTATCATACTTGGCAATTTGTTACGCACACTAGATTTTACAGTTCTGGGGAGCAGGATGCAAGTCCCAAAATCTGAATATCTTTTGCAGAAGATAGTAAATTATCTTTCTATTCTTGAGGAGGTGAAAACAACTGCAGTTCAGTTTAACAAATATGTTTTTGACTCTCTGCTGTATTAAGATGCTATGCTATGCGCTACAGGAAGACAATTAAGTCAACAAAGGCTTTTTTGAGCACCAGCTGTAAAACATGGGGAATACACAGTCAAACAAGACACGGTGTCTGATCCAGAGGAACTTCAGTCTGATGGAGGAAATGGACAAGTAAGTTAATGACTTCAACATAGTATGATGAGTGCTATATTAGAGGTGAGTACTGAGTGTTTTGAGAAAACACAGAGGAGGGGCAGCCACATCAGAGGAGAGGGCAGGGATGGCTTCTGGGAGAAGCTGATGCTTAATCTGAGTTTTGAAGGGCAAGTAGGCATTACCTATGTCACCCAGGGAAGTCCCTAAAACATTTTCCACATCTAATGCTTTGTTTCTCATTTGTGCTTGCTTATAGGAACCAAGGCAGAAGGATGCTAGGTGGCCAAATGGCAGAACTGTCACTGACTAGTTGCCCCGAGGAACTCAATAGTGGGTTTGGAAGCATTTAATTTTTTGCCAAATTATTTTTTTTATTTTGTTATGTTAAGGAGATGCAATCACCAATCACCCTGGACCTGACTAAGCCTCACCACAAGAGCAATGCCTATGACCTTTACCTTATTTTTAATGCCAAGATCTCTCTAGGAGGAGCATGGTCTTTATTACCATATCTTGTAGCATATGTGGAAGCAGGTTTTCCAACTGAGCCTGCGCAAGCAGTTACCCACCTCTCCCTTTTGAATATTCATTCCTCATCTGAAATGAAAGGTCCCTGCTTCCCTTTGCTCAGGGACGCCATGACTTTGGAAATGATTCCTCATGGTCTCCTATTTGCTGCAAATATATTTTACTTTGTGAAACAATTTACTTCTGGTGGAGAGTCTTATTTAACTTGACAGGAGGCCAAACCACTTTGGTTTGGTAACATAACCAGTCCAAACCAGAAAGGTCCAAGAAGGCGATGGGGTGCCATGCATAGAGGGAAACTGTGGGGGATCAGAATTGGCCACTTCAAAATATATCTCTAGGGGCCAGCCCCATGGTATAGTGGTTAATTTTGTGCACTCTGCTTTAGCAGCTGAGGGTTTGCGGGTTTGGATCCCTGGCATGTGCCTACACATGGCTCATTAAGCCACACTGTGGTGGCGTCCCACATACAAAGTGGAGGAAGATTGGCACGGGTGTTAGCTTATGGACAATGTTCCTCAAGCAAAAAGAGGAAGATTGGCAACAGATGTTAGCTCAGGGCCAATCTTCCTCACCAAAAAAATTAATTAATTAATTAATTAATTAAGAGAAAATTACACACACACAATATGACTCTTTGCTTTAATTATTTTCAAGAGCAAAAGACTATGAAAGAAACTTTGACCTCCCTCCCAAGTGCCTATAAGAATTTTAAGATAAAAGGCCTGTCCCCAGGACAGGCCATCACCATAGATAACTCTGGGTATCAGTAGACTTGGGAGGAACCTTGCTAAGCCCATTCTTATCAAAGTTCTGTTCACCAAACATTTGCTTTCCCATCTCCATGTGAATTGCCTTCCTCCCCGTTGAAGTCCCAACCCACTACCCCCAACACCCTCCTTTGTCTTTAGCTGAAGATGATATATAAGCTGGCAGCTCAGCCATTCTGGCAAGTTGTTTTCCTGAGTTTCTGCCATGTATACATGACATAAAGCTTTGTTTGATTTTCTCCTGTTATTCTTTCTTGTGTCAATTTAACTCATAGCCCAGCCAGAAGGACCTAGAGTGGGTAGAGACAATCTTCTTCCTACAAAATGTGTGCAAAAGGTGCCATGTGCAAAAAGGGAAGATCTGTGCATGCCCCAAATGCCCTGAGTGGAGGCCCCTCCCCCTTCACATCCCATAAGAACCCTGCTCACCTTCCTTTTGAGGAGAAGGTATTTTAGAGCATGAGCTCTGGCTCCTCCATTCGTTGATCAATGAAAAATGTTTCTGCTCTGCTATTCCGAGTCTGGTCTCATTCTACTGGTGTGGGCAGCTGTGGGCAAAAGGTCCCACTGCGGGTCACCGGTCCCTTGGGGCTTGGTAACAGCTAGGCACAGATAGGAAGGGCATCACAGATACATGCTGAGAATTTGGGAAATTACAAGTAGTGCAGTCTGGCTGAGTGATGGGACATGAGGCTACAAAGACAGGCAGAACCAAATCATAAAGGGCTTCACATACTTAGATAAAGAGGCTCAGCTTGGGCCAGGGCAGTGGCATAGTGGTTAAATTTGCATGTTCAGCTTCAGCAGCCTGGGGTTCGCAGTTTGGGATCTTAGGCGAGGACCTACACACTGCTCATCAATCCATGCTGTGGCAGGTGTCCGACATATAAAGTGGAGGAAGATGGGCATAGATGTTAGCTCAGGGCCAATCTTCCTCAAAAAAAAAAAAAAAGAAAAAAAAAGAGGCTCAGCTTTCACCTGAAAGCCATGGAAGAATTTTAAACAATAAGTATTATTAGATTTGTATTTTACAAAGATCATGTGGTAGGCTGAAAAATGCCCCTCTCTGTCCCAAAATGTCCTCATCCTAATCTCTAGAATCTGTGAAAACCTTACCTTACACGGCAAAGAGGGACTTTGCAGATGTGATGAAGTATTTTAAGATGGGGAGATTATCCTGCATTATCTCGGTGGGCCCAAGGTAATCACAAGGGTCCTTATAAGATAGAGGCAGTAGAATTAGAGTCAGACAGAAGATGTGAGGAGTGATGAGGATTTTTAGGCTGCTTAATTTTAAAATGGCTTAAGATGAGGATTTTTAGGCTGGTTAGTTTTAAAACTACAGATGAGATTCAGGCTCCAAGGAGTGGAATTTGTTTGCCCCTTTGTTGGGAAACATTTACATTTCTAAGGGAAACCTCTATCTGTGAAGATGCCTCCCTCTCTGTGCCAGGAAGAGGGGGGGATGGTCTTATCTCTAGAGGCTCTTAATCAATGCCAGAGGCAAGAACTTAAGTTGGTTACTGTCTGGCAACCTCATGTAACTGATCCCCTCCCCCCCCCCACAAATCCTCCTTTGTCTTTAGCCGAGGATAAAATTCAAGCGGTGACTTCTGCCATTTACTCAATCCGGTTTGATTCTTATCTAAAGTTGTGGGACCGCCAAATGGCCAGACCATACGGCCACTGATACCATTTTAACTTTTTTACATATTCTTTGTCTTGTAAAGAGATAACTCACATACCTATGCCTTAAATTTAGCCCTAACCCTCAACTCGGGGCAGCAGCAGGAGCTCTGACTGCCCGTGGGTCCTGTCCCCACACACCAGCTCTGCCTGCCCATGGGTCCTGTCCCCATGCCAGCGGGGGCAGCAGCAGCGGCTCTGCCTGCCCATGGGCTCTGTCCCCATGCCGGGGGGGGGGGGGGGGGGGGGTAGCAGAAGCGGCAGCAGCAGAAGCTCTGACTGCCCATGGGTCCCGTCTCCATGCTATTCCACACTATTCTCTAAATAAAAGAGCACTACTGCCAGATCTTGAGAGTCTAAGAAATCTTTCTTTCGACTCCTCGGCTCACCGACCCCGCATCAAGGAGGACACAGAGGTCAGAGAGGAGAGAACATGCCATGCTGTTGGTTTTGAAGATGGAAGAGAGGGCCACAAGCCCTGAAATGTAGGTGGCCTTGAGAAGCTGGAAAAGGCGAGGAGATGCATTCTCTCCTGGAGCCTCCAAAAGGAATGCAGTCCTGCAGACACATTTCAGACTTCTGACCTCAGAACTGTAAGATAATAAATTTGTATTGCTTTAAGCCACTAAATTTGTGGCAATTTGTTACAGCAGCAATAGGAAATTAGTACAGACTCCCTTGGCCTCTATGCAGAAAATGAATTGAAGGAGGCTGGCCAAGGATCCACGGAAACTAGTTAGTATGCTGTGGGAGGCAGTTTAGCATAGTGGCTAAATGTACGAGCTTTGGTAAGATGGCCCTTACTTCTTAGTTTTGTAATTTGGTACAAATTTACTTTTTTAAAACTTCAGCTCTCATTTGTAAACAGGGGGTAATAGTATTTTTCTCATAGGATTTTCATGAATATTAAATAAGAAATAGCACATTATATATAGTGCCTGGTATAGAGTAAGTGCTCAATAATAGTTATTATTAAATGATTACAGTAACTGAGAAGACAAGAGAGAATAAATAGAGAGGAGTAAAGTCTCCAAAGAAGGTAGAAATGTATTCCCTTCTAAGCACAGATGGAGGAATTAATTCTGCATGGGCCAGAAGGCACTGTTTTTGCTGAGAGAGGAAGAAAGAAGAGAAACGATGGGTGCGAATGAGTGCTCAGGAAATTTGGGTTGATTGAGTGAATAGATAAGGAGAAAATGGTATGATCCAGAAACTGGCAAGTTAGATGCGGTTGAAGAATAGGTATATTGAAAATAGAGGATTGAGTGAGCTAGCCTACATCCCTTGCATCTTGAAGAGTGAATGGCACTTATTAAGGCATCAACAAATATTTGTTGAAAGAAATAGAAGCTTGTCATTAGAACATGGATTGTCCCCACAAGCATCTGATTGGAGTCACTGTTCTCAGAAATTATAGATGTATAAAGAACAAGTCTATGAAAGCAACAGCTCTTGGCTTCATGCTGGAGGCAGGATGCTAGAGCCTCAACACAAGGGTAAAAAGACTTTTCTCTCAGTGTTACCCTGACAGGCTACTAATCCCCAAAGGCTACTAATATGAAGATCTCATCTTCAATAACAGGTATGTTATGCCTGCTGTAAGAAGCTTTCTTGGAGTTAAAAGAATATTGGCAAATCTCTTCTCATTTAAAAATAATTAGAAAAATAAGATAGTAGATTGCTGGAATTTATGATTTAAGAGGTGGGACAGCCCTTAGTAATTCAAAATTTGGCCATGGGAGTGGGTGGCTAAGATAGGGTAGAAGGCGAAGGTCTTTGGAGATGAAACCAAGGAACTCTAAGGCTAGAGATTTATTTTTTTTAAATAGACTTTATTTTTTAGAGCAGTTTTAGGTTCAAGGAAAAATTAGGCAGAAGGTACAGAGATTTCCCATATGGAAACCTCCTGCCCCCACATATGCATAGCCTCTCTCCTTATCAGTATCTCCCACCAGAGTAGTACATTTGTTAAAACTGATGAACCTACAGTGACACATCATAATCACCCAAAGTCCACAGTTTACCTTGTAGTTCACTCTTGGTGTTGTATACCTCTAGGTTATAACAAATGTACAATGACACGTATCTAGCATTCTAGTATCCTGCAGAGTGTCTTCACTGCCCTAAAAATCCTCTGTGGTCTGCCTATTCATCCCTCCCTCCCCTTAGCCCCTAGCACTCACTAATCTTTCTACTGTCTCCATAGTTTTGTCTTTTCTAGAATGTCGTAGACTTGGAATCATACAGTATGTAGCCTTTTCAGATTGGCTTCTTTCACTTAGTAATACACATTCAAGATTCTTCTATATCTTTTCATGGCTTGATAGCTCTTTTTAGTCCTGAATAATATTCCACTGTCTGGATGTGCCACAGTTTACTTATCCAAGGCTAGGGTTTTGAATCATCCACATAGATACTGGAATCATAATAGATGGATACTAGGAGTGAAGTTGAAATGATGACTGTTGTCTCTTGGCAAATGAACGAATGAAGGATAGTCACCAAGAAGAAAAGGAGAAGAGAATGATAGAGCTGGTGAGTACAGACTCAAAATAAATTTCCTTTTCCTTAAAGGAAGGTGAAGTATTATGATTTGGAGGGGTCAGTGGGATGGAAAAAATTGCTGATTCTCCCCCCACCAACTCCTATGGTGTATAGGAGAGGAAAACGCAAAACGAGAGACAATGTCCTTGGTGAAGGGTTGTGTATCAATTAAGGTGAGGAGGAAGAGAGTGCTTGGTGAAGGGGTTGAGGATAAAGCCTAGTGAAAAGGTGTGGCATAGAGAACAGCAGCAGGAGGATGAGTTTGGAAAGAAAGCAGAGAACCAAACAAACAAACAATAATACAACAGAAGTGAGATGACTGGAGGAGCAAGAATCCGACGATGGTTTCCAGAGAATTCTTGAACAAAGATGTTTCTGTGCTAACCCAGAGACTTTAAATGGTGCCAATTCTAGACCACATTCACTATTTGTGGTTCCACCAGAAATTCGTGGCTTTTGCCTAGGATTCCAAATTGAATCTTGGTGATGGGAGTTTTTTGTTTTTGTGCCTTATCTAAATTCAGAAGAATGGTGGCCTATTTCAGCCTGGATTAGGATGACATGCCTTGAAGCAGTGGTTCTCAATTCTGGTTGCATATTACAATTACCTGGGAAGAATTTTAGAAGCCCAATCTCTACCCCACCTCAACTGAATCAGAATTTATGGAGGTAGGACTCAGCCATCAGTAGTTTTCTAAGCTCCTTAGGTGATAGAAAAGTGCAGACAAGGTTGAGAACCCCAGCCTTCGAAACACTTCCAATTTATAAAACATAAAACAGAGCAAGACAAAGGCATAAAAGAAGGACAAAGTGCTATGTAAATTCATAGAAGAGAGAGATCAGATATACTGGGAAGACTTGGAAAGACTTCAGGAAAGTCATGTTGTTTGAGATGAAGGATTTAAAAGATAAAGACTTGGGTAGTGGAAGAACAATCTCTGATAAAACTATCAGGTTGAGCAAAAGTATAAAGTTTAGAAAATAGTGGACCTGATATAGTCATTGGTTCCACTGCTATATAAGGAAATCGTAGGAGCAAAGTGAAAGAAAAATCTGAGAATAGACTGAGTTCTAGGCAATGGGGGCCATTGAAAGCTTTGATACACTGAGTGACCCATTTAGAATTTTGGAGAGAAAAGACACATATAGAGGCAATGTGCAAAATGAAATGGAGAGGAGAGAGCCTGAAAATAGAGGGACCAGTTATGAGGTTTTTGCAATATTTAGTTTTAAGGTGGAGCCGGAATGGAAAGCAGGGGAGGAAAGGCAGAAGCATAGATCTAGAATCTAAAGGACTAAGCAACTTGGATGTGGGGAATAATAAAGAGGAGTCAAAGAGGGTCAGAATGTTTTAACTGCAAGAGTGGTGTCATTAACAAAAATAGAGCAGTCAGCACTTGGATTGGTTTGATGGGAAGATGATTAGTTTTATTTTTACTGTTCAAGCAGAAAAATGCTTATTAGACATCTAGATGGAGAGATATTTAACGAACAAGTGGGAGTGAAGGCTAGGAGATCAAACGAGGGCTTGAAACTGGAGACATTTACAATCTGCTTGGTGCTAATGATGGAAGCAATAGGAGCAGGAGAATTTATTAATTCTGTTTCACTGGTGAGTAGCAGGTGCTCAATGAACATGCTTTATTGCTGTTGTTGAAAAAGAAAGCAGAATTGTCTAAACAACCAACATTTAGGAGAAGGAAGAGGAGTTGATGGAGGACCCAGAGAATGACTAGGAAGAGAGACAGGAGGAAACCCAGGACTCTGCAAGGTCTTGGTGACCTAAGGCAGAAAAAGTCAAGAAGGACAGGGTGGTCCACTGTGTGAAATGCTACAGAGAGGGGAAGGAAACTGTGGACTGAAACAATCTTTGGATTTGGATGCTAGGCAATCCCTAACATGTAAGCTTCATGAGGGCACATATTTTCGTTTGTTGGAAGACTGCCTGTCACATTGTGCCCAATAATTAAGTACTGAACAAATGAATTGGTAATATTTCAGAGAACATTTTCAGAAGACCATTGGAGGCAGAAGCCAAATCTTAAGGAATAAGTAGAGTTGCCACTTTCCTAGAAGAAACCCAGTATCTCTTGTCCATTTTCCATAAATAGTCAGAGCGACCTTTTAAAAAATAAATCAGATCATGTCACTTTCCTGCTTAAAATGCTTCAATGGCTTCCCACTGAACTTAGGATAAAACCAAACCAAACCACATTGCTTGATTTGGCACACCCTGCACAAACTGGCCTACATTTTCAACTCAACTGCGCACGACATTCCCTCTCACGTACTACCCTCCAGCCACCTCCTTAAACTTGAAGTTCCTACCTGTCACTCTTATGCCTTGACCATGCCAATCTTGTTCCTCCATTAGGGTATTTGCATGTGGTTCCCTTTGGCTAGAATACACTGTCCCAGCTTTTCACCTTGTTAACTCCCTTCTCATCTTTAACATCTCTGTTCCCATTACCACTTCCCCAGAGGCCTTTCTTGATCGTTCCTGAGTACCTGCTTTAAAGTAGTCCTTTCCTCAAGCCCCATTGCCCTCACATGACCTTGTCTTATTTCCTTCCTAGGACTTCCTACAGTCTGGAATTATCTTGCTTATTTGTCTATTTTCTGGCTTCTCTCATTAGAATAGAACTTATATAAGGAAGGAGGAAAATGCAGATCGCAAGGGGAATAACTGATGAATAAAAGTTCAGGAAAAGCAAAAGAAGATGGGATCAAGAGCTCTAAGAGAGGAATGAAAGTGCACTTTCTTCCTTCAAATTAGGGCAAGGAAGGAAGAAGACAGCAGAAATATTAGGGAATCTGAGGTGTAATGCGTCCTGCAATCTGATGAGTTCCTTTCCCATCCAGCGTTAACTACACGGTTAAACTGGTTGTGGGAATAGCAGCAAACGACTTGATTTTACCCTGTCAGCTGGCTCTGCAAGAGATGCTGTGTATATGGGGTGGAGAACATCCTTTTCTAGATTCTTTCCTCCTTGGCTCTAGTAGGCTTAGCAAGAGAATCACTGGCCCATATTACAGATGTTGTTACTGTTTTTTTACTGTGTGCCTGATTCTAAAAGAGGTATACCCTGCCTGAAGCACCAGGAAGGAACATCTGGGTCGAGACCCCCCCCCCAACCCCCGTGGAGTTTTAGCATTCTTCCTGAGAGACAGCCAGTTCAGATTTACAATGCATTTGTTTTTTTCTATGAGCTTAGAAATGACTAAGCATTACATTCACATAACCCTGCTGTGAAAGATTACAACAATGTTATTATAACCCCATTTTCTGTTGAAAGGTGGAAATAAATTTGCTCCAGACTAAACAGGAAGTCAGTAATAAAATTACAGCCACTGGATAATGCAGGCTTTCTGACTGTGCATGCATTACATCTTTTATGCATTCTACAGTTCAGGCTGACAACTACCAGCAACACCACTGGCGTTCTTTTCAATTCCTCGTCTCTTCCTTCACCCCTCGCCCCCACCACCAGCCCCCAGTATAGACAACAAAGGTATGTGTGCTTTGTGTGTCATGGTGCGTGAATGACAGATGAGGACAATATTAAATATGAGTATTTATAACAACCCACTTCTCAGTGTTTCGGAATGCAGGTTCCTTTGCACTGCTGGGAGATGCTGGGGAGGTTGTGGGAAGGGGGAGAAGTTGGCAGCGGGTGGGAAGCTGCGGAGTGCAAATGAAAAACCAGCATGGGCTACCTGACTTAGGGGTGGGGAGAGACATGGCAAAGGTCTGGGAGCTGCCACAGAGAGTGGGGACAGCTAATGCTTTGTAGTAAGTTAGGCTGGCCTAGGTCCACTGGAAAATTTCATAAAAGAGAAACATTACTTGTCTCCAAAATATTTACATTTGGCACTATGCTTTTTTCGCCCTCTTCTCTTTTACTTTCTTTTTTCAATTTGTCATTTTGAAATTGGCCTTGAGGTGTGGCAGAGTAGCTTGAGCTGGCTGAGCTGCATTCCAGGAAAGTCCATGTCCTGTGAGAGTCAAGGGATGGCCTGACTGGGGCACTGGAGCTTCAGCCCTTCACACAGTTAACCCTTTGCTCCTGAGGATGTAAATTGGGAGCCAAAGCATTTTCAGGAGTCAGTAATGCCCTGATGAGCAAACAGTGGGTAGGGACTATGGAAGTGGTTGGCTATGAGGGTGCTGTGAACAGGCCCTTCTCTGCCCCTGCCTGGTGGTCTAGGAGACTACCACTAGGTCAGGGGCAACCCAGCCAAGTTTCCCACAAAGCCCTCCTTGCCTACTTCCTCTCTAATGGCTTGGGAAGCTGTGTGTCCAGAACACATAGGCCCCTCTGGACCCCTCCTTTTTAATAACAGTCCTTTCCATATTTTAAAAGAATTTTGTCTTTCTCCCATCTCCAACCAACTCAGGCTAGAGGGAAAAAAATATCAAAGAAGTTCCAGCTTAGCTCTGACTACAGCCCATTAAATGCAATTATGTGTCAGTTACCCTACAGTCTCATAAATATGCACAAAGATCCAGAACATGTATAAATGAGCTTATCTACCTAATGTTTATACACTTAATATTAAACCTTAATATAGTTCTTCTTGTTATCCATGTATATCCCTATCTTTCCAGACTCACACGTTTCTAGCACTATGCTCCTCTTTGTCTATAGTAGAATTGTCCCCCACTTGGAAGATCCTGGGTTCAATCTTGTTTCTTTCATTATTATATGGCTTGTATGAAGGGGAACCATCGGAGGAGAAACAGTGGATAGAGTTGGAGAATCAGTGGTCTCAAAAAACCACCATAATCCTCACTGACAATGTCAGGTGTTCTAAACTGCTCAGAATACTTTTTACTGTCATTTCAAACGTGCTTCCACATCAGCCCATTTCGAGGCCTGCCCGATGGCCTCACATACGTTGTGAATACTTCTTCGGTCTGCACGTAAAGGAGAAGACTTCTCTTAACGTCCAAGTCGAGCGGGAAAAGAAGGAAAACAAGTTCGTCCCATATTAAGAATTTACTTTGAGTTGAGCACTTCGAGGACAGAGACCAAGAAAGTCTGACTCTGACATTAATATTATCTTGGGCCACAAGCCCAACAATCAAAGGATAATGTAAGTCAGTGACTTAGGAGGGGCTACGGTGGAGGAGTCCCACCTGGCGCCGAGGTTCGGGTGACAGAAGCGGCGGCCGGACACACGCCCCCACTATCTCTTGCCCCCGCTGCCCTCCGCCCAGCCCACCCCCGGCCGCCGGGCACCTCGCGCGTGCGCACACCGCCCGCTCAAGGGGGCGGGCGCTGGCTGCCATCTTGCCGCGCGCGGGAGCCGCGGCGGTCGCTAGCCCACAGGCAGCGCCGGAGCTGGGCTGTCCTCACACGGCGTTCCTTTTCCACTGCCAGCCCTGCCCAGGCTGCCCAGCCCCAACTCGAGGCCAATGCGCTGACCCACCCCCCCCCCCCCGCCACGCCCGCAGCCCGACTCTTAGCCGCGGCTCGTCCCAGTGCCCACCCCCGCGAAACGGAGCTCCGGGCGCGCAGCCTCCCCGCCGGCCGCGATGCCGAACGTGCAGCTGCCGCCCAAGGAGAGCAACCTCTTCAAACGCATCTTGGTAAGTGGCCGGGACCCGCGCCGCCGCCCCGAGCCCTGTGCAGGCGGCGGTGTCCGCGCGAACCGGCTCGGCCCCGCTCGCGTCTGTGTTTATCTCCGAGCCCGCACTACCTGCTTCCCCGCCCCGGGCCGCCCGGGTCTCTCCTGGCCTCCGCGCGTTCCCTCCCTCTGCAGCCGCCCGCCTCGCCCCCGCCGCGCTCCTTCCAGAAAATTCACGCCGCCCTCAGCGGGCTCTGGGCAAGGGCGCGTCGGCCGGGTGGTGGCCCCGTGCGGCGCCTTGCGGCGGGCCTCGCCACCCTCCGACCCTCCTCGCTTGTTTCTTTTGCCAGGCTCCCCTCGGCCAGGTCTTCATTCATTGCTTTGTGTTTATTGCAGCGGGAGTGACCCCCTGGTGGGGTGGGGCTCCGCTTTACGCCGGTTACGGGAAAATCAGACGGGGAACCCTAGGAGCCCAAGCCTCTCCTTAAGAGCGAGTTTGCACGTTTTTGATGTAAAGTACTTACCCTCTTTGGAAAGTGAAAAAGTGACGAACTGCATTTCTCAGTTAAAAAGTCCAGCACAGCTCTTTGCTTTTAACTCGCGCAGGCCCTGCCTTGAGTAAGTGATTAGAAGCCGTGCGCGCTGGCTGGTTTGGCACTTGAGGGGAGCATTTACCTTGTTTCCGAGCAGAAACCTGAATAATGGCCCGGTAATGACCGCTGCCCGGGCGAGAGCGGAGTTTTCTGTAGGGTGTGTGTCCGAGTCCCTGATGTCTTCACGGTTTTCCAGGTTCCATTCTTCAGGGAGAAGAGGCAACATGCTTCTGCTTTTCTCAGTCTGCACTGGGGACTGTAGATTGTAGATGGGTAGCTGTCTATTCTAGTCTGTCTTTTCATCTGTGAGCAAGCGTTTAGATTTTAAGGATGGATTTATTTATTATTTAGAGCTTGTGTTGGTTCTGTAACTATCAGCTGTTGCTTACCTTTAATATAAATAAGATACTAAGTTTAGAATGGTTTTTTTCCCTCTTCTCTCCAAAGTCCCTCAGTACATAGTTATATATTCTAGTTGTAGGTCTAGAATGGTTTTAAGTATTATCAACAGCAGATAAAAATTCATAGTAGCTGTTCTGTTTCAAGCCAGTAGAAACTTCACACTTAATCTTTAGAATGTTAGAAAAGATACATAGTAGATGGGGTGAAAATTTTGTCTCAATTTTATATGGTGCTAAGTGTTGAGCAAGTAATGAGAGAGAAGTGTAAAAACCAAAAGTTCTATTTAAAACATTTTGGCAGATTGCTTCACTTGGCTTTGTATATATTTTCTTGTTTTGCTTTCACTTTTCTCGTACCTTATATTTTCACAGTACTGAATTGGAGAAGTGAACTTTTTTGCCCTTTTAGGTGTTTTTTTTTTTTTTTTTGGTCTAGGGAATCTAAAACATGTTGATGAAAAATCATCTATAAATTGTTAGTTGGATTGTTGGATTTCAGGACGTTTGACCTTACACTTAAAAGAAGACAGAGCACTTATTTTCTCTATATATGGATATTTTCTACTTCAAATCATGTTTATTGGTAGCATAATGAAAAACAGCTACATGATTTATTATACTCTGGCTACAAAAAAGTTAAAGCCACTGCTGAGTTAACTTTATCTCCCAATAAATTGGGAAATGCTAAACATTTTTTGATCTAATGTTTTTGATCTACATCATTTTTTGATGTAATGTTTATTATAAGGTTGCATCAATTTAGGAGGGTGCTGCAAAAGTGAATGATTTTATCATCTCACAATTGCAATAAATGTGGGTAAAATTTTGCTACAGCAAATTCCATGCCAAACAAAAGTGTCTATAATAAAAATTTTTTTTAAGTTTGGTTGGTGGACCAGAGTGCTTTGCTACCAACAGTAAATTTTTTTTTTTATTATCAGTGTACCTAAACATGCCGTTACAAATTCGCCAGTTAGGTTATCACATTTTCTGCATGACTTGCATCTGCCTATCTTGTTCTCCAGACTGGCTGTTAGCATTACATTTTGTTGAATTTTGGAGCTACTCCATGCCCTCTTTTACAGATGAGACAATCAGACCCAGGAATGGTAAATGACTAAGTGTCGAAAGTTCTCTCTCTGGTTAGTAGCAAAGTTGAAACTAGAATCTATCTTTTCTACTAAGTATGTGTTCCTTACTGGACTTACGACTTTGCTTTAACCTGAATATTTGGATACTGGAGACAGACTACCTGGGTTTGAATTGTGGCCCTGACGCTTAGCAGCTGTGTAAACTCAATAACTGTGGGCCTCAGTCTCCATCTAAAATGGAGATGACATGTATCTCTTAGGCTTTCCTGGGATTTGAGTAAGGAGTAAATGAGAACAGGGCCTGACACATAGTAAATGCTTCCAATAAGTGTTAACTGTTGTTATTAGTATTATTGGTAGTATGATTATTATTACTTCCAGATCACTTGGTAAGTCAGATAAAAAATATAGTGTATCTCTTCTTTTCCTCTCCCCCATTAGTTCCTTCTGTTTGTTTTTTCCTCCTTATCATTTGTCAGGTGAACTCCTATAGTCAAATTCAGATCTTTAGTTTTTAAATTTTTATTTTAAATTATTCTTGGAATAGGTAATATATTCACACGGTTCAAAATTGAGGTTTCTCTCCTATCCTTGTCCCCTAGCCACCAAGTTCCCTTCCCCAGAGGCAGTCAAGAAGCTTCAATTTAAATATTTTTTTCTGTGAACACTTTTCTCTCCTCCACTTGCCACTCCTGCTGCAAGGATTAATTGCTTCCTCCTCCTTTGCTGGTACCGTTTTGCTTTGAACTTAGAGGGCTGCCTTTATTGAGCGGTGCTTCTTTGTCTAGAACCTCAGGATGTGCCATGTTTAAAATATGCAAGATCCCTGTTCTCATGGAGCTTACAGTATGGTGGGGAAGGTAGACACTGAGAAGTAATCAAGAATTTCGGGAAATGATAGCGCTATGTAGAAAGTCGAGTAATATGGTAGAGAATATGTGTGAGTGGTGGGTAGGAATCTGGTAGTTTTATATAGAGTGGTCAGGTAGGTGATGTGCGAAACTCTGATGGTAAGGAGTCGCCGTGGGAAGATCTGGGGAAGAACATTTCAGGTAGAAGGAGCACAAATGCAGAGGTCCCCTAAGGGGGTCAGCTTGACATGTTGAGTACTAGAAGGAACACCCATAACAATATAAGTGAGAGGGTTAGTGAAAGAAGATGAGATGTTCTCATGGTCAGTGGCTGTGGATGACAGGCACTGGTTACTTAGCCTGGCTGGTGGCATTGAGGAATAGAGGTTGCTTACACTTGTATTAGATTAGTGATGGAGAGACCATGGTCTTTGGAGTCAGACCAGAGTTTGCAACTAAGCTGAGCTACTTATAAATAAATTTTATGAACTCTTAAGTTTCAGTTTCCACATCTCTAAGGTGGAGGTAATGACACCTACCTTAAGGAATTATGTTATAACAAGTTTTGTACAGACATATGGTAGTTGCTCGATAAATGGCAGTATTTTTGGTGTATATGCCTTGGTTCTGTTTTTGAAGTAGCAAAGTCTTTTAATGCAGTTTATAGTATTTTTCTATATTTTTATCACACATGTTTTTGCTTTTGGATTTTGAATTTAAGAAAGCTGTAGCAGTGTTGGCTGACAATTATGTTCTCTGTTTATTGTGTTTTTTTCCTTTATCTTCTGTAAAAGTGAAAGTGCTCATACTAGAACAGTTTGGCAAGGAGCAGGTAACAGCAGTACACTTCATGTTGTAAGTAATATGAATTGATATAAAACCTTTCCATCACATGTTTTAGACCTAATTTTGGATCTTGTATTTAGAATTTATATAATGCAATGAAAAGTTGCTCCATGTATATTCATTTTATAAAATAATTTGTTCATGTTTCTTTACAGAAATGTTATGAACAGAAGCAATACAAAAACGGCCTCAAGTTTTGCAAGATGATTCTTTCGAATCCAAAATTTGCTGAACATGGAGGTATCGTCTCATCTGTGAGAGACTGCTTTGGGGAAGTCTAACTCCAAAATCAGACAGACAGGATTCCTAAACAGTGAAAGAAGAATACTTTCCAGATTCCATGGCCTGGTGGTTCTGCATTAGATAGTATAAATGTTGAACATTTTTGGTTATGCCTCATAGCAGTTTTACTCTAGGTTACTTCTGTTATACTTAGGTATATGTGCACTCTTTACTTTTAGATGAGAAATGGTTGATTGATCTATCGGGGAACAGTTGGAGTATATACCAGTATCTTTATAGACCTGATTTCTTCTGTTACTTTGAATAGAATTTAAGGTTATACTTTGATTTCCTATATATAAAATTAGAACTATTTTTGCAGTCCAGAGGTAATATGAAGATACAGTAAAATGGATTTTTTTCTTTGGGAGTTTTTTTTTTAATGTATCTGCTGAGCTTTATATATAAATATGATACTACTGATTTACCATTAGATTGTTTATCTTGAGTTGTTTTTCTAGCACTGGTGTTAATAAGTCTCTATTTGCTTGTTTCATCTTTTTTCATCAATAACCAATGTTTGTTAAAAGGATGGATCAGGTTAGACATGCAAAGAATAGTCTGGTAGCAGAGCAAGGCTAATTGGGGTCTCTGAATATTAGACTTGGGTAATTTTTGAGACCATCTTAATTGGGGAAATATGCTGACCTTGCTTAGCTTTCTAATAATGTGTAGGAAATGGAAAGGAGTCTTCATTTCATAGAATTTTAGAAATTTAAAGCTTGTGTTTAAGCTTTTTAGCTATGGAACCCTTATTCAGCTGGAAGCTGGTGGGGAACTTCATTATGTAAAAACAGATAAAAGATGTTTGGTATAGCGGCCTGCACTGCCGGGCCACCATGTTCTGCAAGCCAGACTCCACAGAGATCATTTTGAAAATCATTGTTTCCCTTGTGGATTATTTGGAGAATTATTTAATTTTAAACCATCTTTCATTAACTACCTTAAACATATTCTTGGGTTGCCACTCCCATAGTCCAGTATTGTACTCTTGAAATGCAAACTGATGTTAGTTAGCCTACCTAGAATTAGTTGGAATAAACTTGATGCCAATCAAGTTCCAATATTGAGTCAGGTGATTTTTAAATTGCATACATTTCTTTGTTAAGGTGGGTTGAGTGTTTTTGTGGGGTACATATCAGATTATTTGGATCTTGATTAGAGTTGATCTCAGGTGAAATCCGTGGGCTGCTGCAGTAGATTTAACGCCAGGACTCAGGTGCCTGCTGGGTTCCCTTTTTCATTAGAATAATCTCAGCCCCATTTGTAGAGCCTTCTAAAGGGCAGAGAGCATTTTAGCAACTCAGTGCCAGCCTAAGAAATTTCAGGAAAGAACTCGGCCTAAGCTTTAAGCAAATACTTAAATGTAGTTTTACTTTTTGTATTTGGAGAGAAGTTCTTCCAGCTATGAGATTAAAAAAATGAATAATATAAGCATTGGCAGATCTCAAATATTGAAATAGTCCTAAGAGAATAATTTGAATCTTTCATGTGTAAATAGAGGTTAAAAATATTTTTCAGAGACTTTGGCTATGAAAGGATTAACATTGAACTGTTTAGGAAAAAAAGAAGAAGCGTATGAATTTGTTCGTAAAGGTCTTCGTAATGATGTCAAGAGTCATGTCTGTATCCTTTTGCACTGGTTGAATAATTTAATTTTATTTATGTATTTCCATTTACTAGTTTTTTTCCTAATTCAAATAAAAAAGGCTTTACTATGAAAAAATTCAAACCTACGTAGAAGAGAGAATTTAATGAACTTTATGTACCCATTACTCATCTTCAGTGATTTTCGCATTTTGTAATGTTAGTTTCGTCTGTTCCCTACCTCTTGGTGGTTTGGTTTACTGGAATATTTTAAAAAGAATCCTTATACAGTATGTATTTACTTCAGTTGTGCTTAGTGTGAGAGAAAAGTAACTTTAGTAATTAATGTGACTTGAAACCCATTTTTTTCTACACATCTGTAAATTGAGTGGCACTTTCCTACTATTGCAAATAATTGCTTACCTGTGTATAGTAAAATCTGTGTTCCTTAAGCTTTCTTTTAGAAATTTTAGCAGAAAAATTCAGAAGAAACTTGTTTTAAAACAGATTTTATTTAGTATTAAATATTACATTGGTTCTTCAGCTTGGTTTCATTTGGACGGGGACATAGCTGTTACTTCACTGGGTACTTATATTTGTATGTTTCTCTGGGTAGTATCCCAGTTTGTAGAACAACAAAAATACTTTTTAAGGATGGGTCATTGAAATTGATTTTCATTTCTGTTTTTCCTATTTATGTGTTTCTTCACAACCTTTTTGCATATTGCCCTTGTATCTTAATTTTTAAAATTTAATTCATCTAGCTATTGGCCAGTACTGAACATCAGTAGTCTTGGTAGTGTTTTCACATATTTAGCTTAGGATTCTCTCAAAATACTAAATACTCATTTCATTATCTCAGTGCTTACCCCAGTGAAGAGAGAGGGCGTGTAAGTATGATAGTTTCTTTTGGATCCAAGGTTAAGACTTTAATTTATGATTAATAATTTTTGCGGTCTTTAATGTCACTAGTGAATTAACTGATAGTTACATGTTGTATTAGAATTAATTGAATATAAACTTGTTTTAAAAGATAACTGCAATTTTTTTTATATATTCTCTTTTAATACTTAGTGATTAAGAATAAGTGACTGTTGAAGTGCTGGGGTAAGAAAGTGAGAGGATGAGGGTAGGGCATGTGAAGAATTTTTACTGAGAATTTTTTAAGATTACTTAAATATTAAGGAAAATTTCAAACATGTGCAAAAATAGAATAGAATAATGAACCTCCATGTACATATCACCTAGCTTCAGTAATTTAACAGTTGTCAGTCAAGGCTGATTTGGTTTCATCTTTTACCACCCCCTCACTCTCCCCCTCCCTCTGACCCCAGATCATTCTGAAGTAAATAATAGACAAAATACCATTTCGTTAAGGTAAGCTTTATATTAGATATTCAGCATAGTATGTTCTAGTATCTGTGAATGTCTCTATTTCCTTAACTTGATAGGTTGGCATGTATATGGACTCTTGCAGCGTTCTCATAAGAAATATGATGAAGCTATTAAGTGTTACCGAAATGCTCTCAAATTAGATAAAGATAATCTGCAAATTTTGAGAGATCTTTCTCTGTTGCAGATCCAAATGAGAGACCTTGAAGGTTACCGAGTAAGTACTTTAGTCTTATGTACATACTTTTACAATAGATAACAATTTAGAAGCATATGAATTCAGAATGAGATGAATGTAAACCAAGATCTTGTAGGTTTGATTGTTGATTATAGTCTGTAGTAGAAGGGGAAAGTCACGTGGGCGCTTCTGTGCAGTAGCTGTGGAACTGTACACTTGATCCTCAAAAAAGGATAGCTGTTTATTCATTTAAAGCTTTTTTTTTTTTTTTTGGAGGAAGACTGTCCTTGAGCTAACATCTGTGCCCATCTTCCTCTACTTTGTATGTGGGACACCTGCCATAGCATGGCTTGATGAGTGGTGCGTGTGTAGGTCTGTGCCCGAGATCCGAACTGGTGCACCAAAAGGCTGCCAAAGCGGAGCACGTGAACTTAACCGCTGCGCCACCGGGCTGGCCTCATTTAATGGTTTTTTAAAAACTAGAATATCTCCTATGTACAAATGCTGTGCTAGATTCTTTGAGGGTTGGCATTTACAAATTTGGTAAATGGAGATTTTACAGTTGAAATCTAAATGTAGAGATTAATTAGCTTTCTTTATTATGGGTTAGTAAATATAAAATAATGTGAGAAGGATTGCTACAAGTCTATCATTCTGTGGTCCAGACGTCTTCAGACTGGCATCTTCAACTCTGCTGGGTATCTCCATGTGCTTACTCCACTTAGTATCCTAAATTCAGTGCTTTGAAAATGGAATTCTCTCTCTTATGTGAAGGAGGCCACCACCTCTTAACAGTTCTCTTTAAGTAAACTGTCTTTCATTTACTTTTGCCCTTCTACTGCCATGTAAGTTCTTATACCCTATGCCTAGATTTTTGCACAAGTTTCGGGGGTTCTGATCAGCTTAATAATGGCACCATTCTTCAAGGTTGTGCGGTTTTTCTTCAGCAGGGCTTAGCAGTCTGGGTGCGCTGGGAGATGAAATCAGTTATCTTTAGAAATGAGGCAAAGAAATTAAGAACATTGGCAAGAGAGTGGTTGCTAAGAGGGATAGTGAAGTAAATGAAGATAAAAGAGCTGGCGGTTAGAAGGACCCAAGAAACTAGAGGTGCTGCTGGGTGTCTACAAACAAGGGTACGAATGCCAACGAGTGAGAGTATTGGTAGCATAGGCGCTGTGGCCAGAGAGTGAGGTATCTGAATATATGATTTCTGGGTGGCAGTAAAGTCTAGGATGTGGTTGTGGGAGTGCGTCTCTGAAGTGGGCTGAAGATCATTAAAGTGAGGAAATTTTGGATCTAAGAAGATAGGTTGTTGGAGGGGCACGCCACAGTGTTACTTTTGCCCAGGATAATGGCAGGATTTGGCAGGGAGAAGAAAACCAACCCAGACTTTAATGAAGGAGAAGAGAAGCAACACTGCAAATAAGGGATGAGAGCGATATAGCTTAATGTCATATACCC
Organism: Equus asinus; assembly: GCF_041296235.1. Classification (NCBI taxonomy): domain Eukaryota; kingdom Metazoa; phylum Chordata; class Mammalia; order Perissodactyla; family Equidae; genus Equus; species Equus asinus. The sequence continues at coordinate 32,803,006 of NC_091800.1, read as the reverse complement.
AAAAGGAACCAGACGCTTACACATGAATGTAGAGGAGTGGTACTAGGTTCTTCTGTCAAAGATATCTTTTTTAAAAAAGATCCGATCATGTTATTCCTCATGGCTTATACTGTGGCTGGACTCGCTTGGCACCGGTTCTGCAACAGTCGCAGAAGCTAAACAGTGCACTTCGGAAACTTCATTGCAGCTGGTGTTCTTCTGAGACCCTGTTCCTCTAAGCAGTTGCACTCGTCTGAAACTCAGAGGCAGATTTGAGCTATGAGGACGTGGGACTGTGTAGGGAGCTTGGATTTCTGGTAGTGACGGTATCTTGATTCTTCTGGGGCAGCCATGGTGGAATTTCTGGTGTTTTCTCCCTAATGTCATGGATACTGAGCTGCGTTAGAGTGGCAGCAGTGATGGTTCTGCTAGAAAAGTCCAGTCAGATGTTGGAGTGTTTCCCCTGGCTGTGTCCACCCTGTCTTTGGGGCCTATTATACAATGTAAATACATTGTAATTCCATATGATAATTTTATAAGCAGCAAAATTTAGTTTAATGAAAAGCTATCTTAGTCTCTTTTCTAAGATGTTTGGTTACTAAAAGAAATTCTCGTTCTATAAAGGTAATTTTACAAGGCAGCCCAAAAGCATGGGCCCCAAGGACGGCTTTTCAGTGACAGCCTTACAGTGAACATTATAGGCAGGGTATGCCAGAACTTAATTAATTTAGATAAGGAAGATAAAAAAATACTTCCATTTTATTCTGGAACTGATATTTGTTCATTGAATTCATTAGAATGGAATTAAAGGTATTAAATCATTTTCCTAAAATTCTGTGATAAAATATAAATATTTTAGAGAAAGTTAAAAAAGTAAAAAAAATAATTTTTTTTTTTTTTTTTTTAAGGAGACAAGGTATCAGCTTCTTCAGTTGCGCCCAACACAACGTGCCTCCTGGATTGGATATGCTATTGCATATCATTTACTGAAAGATTATGATATGGCACTAAAACTATTGGAAGAATTTAGACAAACTCAGCAAGTAAGAACTTCATTTTAACATTTTCTTCTACCTTCACAAACTAAAATATTTGACTTCAGTATTGCGCCTGCCCCCAAATATGAATTAAAGTCTTTGAGATTTATGGAAAAACTTGAAGAAATTTAGAAATAATTAGAAAAAGTTAAAACATAGAGTTGTTAATACAAAATAAATAATATGAAAATTTTTGTATTCTGCAATTTCAACAATATTCAAATAAATAAAGAAAGAAAAGGATTTGTAAAAGTGAAAATAGTTTTGTTACTATGAGAATTGTTTCTCTCATATATATTTATTTTTATATATTTGCTGAATGTTTTCATGTATATGTAAAATAGAAAAATACAAAAATATACTGTCATAAGAGAAATTAAATAGATGTTAACATTTCACCATAATTGCTTCAGATTTTCCTTTTTAAAGAAATAAACTGTTACAGAAATAACTAGTCCTCCTATGTGCTCCCTAGAGGTGGTCACTATTCTGAAACTGATGTGGATCATTCGTAGGCATGTTTACATTGTGTGTAAGTCCATAAGAGTTACAAACGATTATTTTCTGTATTTAAAAATTTACGTGAATGATACACAGTTTTTTTATTTCAACATTTCTTGAGGTATATCTATGTTGATTCGTGTAGGGCTCGTTTATCCATTTTTAACTGCTGTTTGGTGTTCCATTATATAAAGAAACCATAGTTATCCATTCCACTTTATCTAAACAGTGCTGCAATGAATATTGTCTGCTGTTTCATTAGCCACATTTGTGAGTTTCTCTTCACTGTACCCCTAAAACTGGAATTGCGGAGTTAAAGCTCTGTGTGTCTTCAGCTTTGCTAAGTGTTAGATCATCATTCTCTGAACTGCCTATACTAATTTATACGCCCACTAGCAAGGTTTTACAGTTAGTTCCCCGCATCCTTGCTGGTACTTATCGTCAGCTTTCTTAGTTTTTCCAGTCTTCTGGATGTGAAGTTTATCTCATTTTTCCTTTAATTTGTGTCTCCTTGATTATTAGTGAGGTTAAGGGATATTGGGATAAGAGATATTGTCTGTAGTTTTGTTTTCTTTTAATGTCTGTCTGGACTCATGGGATGAGTTGGGAAGTGTTCCCTCCTGTTTTTAGGAAGAGTTTGTAAAGGATGCTATTAATTTTTCTGTAAACATTTGGTGGCATTCACCTGTGATAGCATATAGTTGTGGGTTTTTCTTTATGGGAAGTTTATTAATTACTAATTTATTTTCTACCTGCTGTTGATCTATTCAGAGTTTCTCTTTCTTCTGGAGTCAGCTCCAGTAGCTTGTGTTTTTTAGGAATTAGTCCATTTCATCTAGGTTATCTAATTTGCTGGCATGTAACTTTTGGTAATAGTTCCTTATAATCTTTTTTTCCATAGAGTCTGTGATAGTGTCCCTCCTTTTATTCCTGATTTCAGTGGTCTTCTTTCTTTCTTTCTTGGTCATTCTAGTTAAAGGTGTGTCAATTTTGTTGATCTTTTCAAAGAACCAAGTTGTAGTTTTGTTAATTTTCTCTGTGGGTGTGTTGGGGTGTGCCTTCAGCACTCAGCCAGGCAATTTACAGCTCTGCTTTAGCTTTTACCTCCTGCGTGTGCAGAGTCTCAAGGTCAGTAAGAGGTGAGAATTTAGGACTTTCACAGGTCTCTCCTGAGCATGTGCATAGCTCTCTGGGTGCATGTGGCTTTTCCAAGCCAGTGTCGACATCACATTTCTTTGCAGCTTTTGTGTTAAGACTTTTGTTTAGTCTCCTGACCCCTATTGCCGTTATCCATTGAGTCAGGCACTGTAAAGATAAAACGCTTGCCTGAGGTAATCTCTGTGGACAGACACCTTTGGCCTCCCCCTCCCCGCAAGGCTTTTTGCTCTGGGCAAGCTCTGGGTTAGCATTGTATGTAGAGATCTTATAGGGAACCACCAGATAGGTCAGTTAATTACAGGCTTTGAAAGAGCGCCAGCTTCATTCTGTTCTCTCTGCTGACTGTCAAGCTGCTCTGGGAATACAAGCTTACTTTTCAAGGCTACTGTGTAACTGGAGAGATTAGATAGGACAGCACTAGGGCAAGTTAAAACTCCATTAAGCTCGCTGGTTTTACCAAGATCCAGCCATTTTTCTTCAGTAAATGCTCCCTAGGTTGCTGCAAGCCTTTGGTTAGTTTTCAGAGTTCTCAAAATGTGATCCTGACAGTTTTTGCTGGTCCTTTCATTGCTTTTATTGAGAGGTGAATTTTTGGAGGTCTTTGCTCTGGCATCTGTGCTGACATCATCCTTTTTGTATCTTGACGAAAACCTTTTTCTTTTGACAGATTACTTTGAAAGCAAGGTATTGTTTAGAATGATAGCCAACCTAATTTTACCTGCTAGAGTGATAGACTTTTCTCTTTTCATTTATCAGGTAATTCTCAGTACAGAGTCCGTGTGATGACAGTCCTCTGTGCTACCTCTCCATCCCTGCTTTGCTCTCCAGAGCCTCCTTCAGAGAAGACATATGGAAGAAGATAGTCCTCCATGTGTCTAAATAATGCACGTGCAACTTGTTTGCATGTGTTTTAGACATTCCCTGCCAATACTGAGGGTAGTATGTGTCTCTTAAGTCACCATACCATCTCTTCCTCCCTATTCTCCTGATAGAGTTATAACAATATTTTTAGTTCTTTAAGTGTTATTGTTATAGCATTAGGGAACATATTTACACGTTTGTGTCTTACGCCAGCAACTATTTGCAGTATTTCTTTGCTCTACTTTGTAAGATGTGAGGATATTGAGGCCTCTATCCTTCATTTGTGCTCCTTTCCACTTTCTGTCTCCCAGTGTCTGTCGTCTCTGATTTTATTTTGAGTCTGTTTTGTAACAGTAAATTCTTATCTTTGTCTATAGGTTGATTTTTTTTAAAAAATCTTTTTACTTTGAAATGGTTTGCTATTCACAAGAATTTGCAAAAATAGTATAGTTACCTTTCACCTAGTGCTCCCAAATGGTAATATATAACCATAGCACATTGTCAAAACTGGGAAATTGATGTTGGTACAATTATTAACTTAGGTGCAGACCTTATTTGGATTTCACCAGTTTTCCCATGGCGTATAGTTCTGTGAAATTCATCGTGTGTGTGTAGATTTGAGCACGCAACTCCACAGTCAGGATAGAGAACTGTTCATCACCACACGGGACTTGCTTGTGATACCCCTTAGTAGTTGCACCGCTCCCCTCACCCCCAGCAACACTGCTCTGTCATCTGTCACTGTAATGGTGTTGCTTCGACTTTGTTATGTAAGTGGAATCATACAGTATGTGACTTTTGTGATTGGCTTTTTTTCATGCATCGTGCCTTTAGATCCATCTAAGTTCTTGTGTGTATCAGTAGTTTGTTCTGTAGGTTGATTTTAAAGTTGAAAATCAATAGATCATGTTTATGTTACTATGTAAATATTATTCACTGAAGAGCTAATTTTAGTAATTTTCTTTTTTATACAGCTTTTAGATTTTCCTGGAATTTTAATTACTTTCTTTTTTTGTATACAATTTGAGTTTTTATCACAGCCTCAGGGTTTTTCTGTATTTTCATTATATTAAGTATTTTATCAAATTTTTTTTCCTGAACCCAGAAAAACCATAAAAAGTTTTATTCTTTACTGAAATTTATATTTTCTTCATTTACTTTATTTTCCTACAATATATCTTTTGGTATGTTTCTAAGAAAGGTTATGGGACATAAATTTCTGAGCCCCTGTATATATAACAATGTCCTTAATCTATCCTGACGCTTGTTAGTTTCGTTCTTACAGAATTCTAGGTAGAAAATCATTTTCCCATAGAACTCTGAAGCTATCTAGTATTGCTGAAAAGGGGTCTGAAATTTTTACCACAATGTGTCTAGGTATTGATCTTAATAATCATTGTATTGGGCACTTAGTGGGTCTTTTTAGCCAGAGAAATAGATTTTTGAGTTCTCAGCTTTATCCTAGATTGTTTCTTTCATCACTTCTTTTTTATTATTTTCTTTATTCTTAATATTAAAGTTTGTAACACTTATTAGTTTGACAGTGCTCTCCTAGATTATCCCTTTTTTCCTCCCTTTTGTCAACCTTTTTATTCATTTTACTCTACTTTCTATACGTTTCTTTGATTTTCTTCTTGTTTTTAAATTTTAGTTAAAAAATCGTACATTAAAATTGATCCTTTTTTGGCAAATAGTTCTCTGAATTTTAACACCTGTTGATTCGTGTAACTCCCACCACAACCACAATCGGGAACACATTTGCTTTTAATCCTTTCACTGAAGCTTTTATTTAGCAATCATGTTTTTAATTTTAAAAGATTTCTTTTTTTCTTTCTTTTGTCTCTTTTTTTGTGGAGGAAGGGCTTCTCTTAGGGTTTTTTTTTTTTTTATTGAGTTAGTGATAGGTTACAATCCTGTGAAATTTCAGTTGTGCATTATTGTTTGTCAGTCGTGTTGTAGGTGCATCACTTCACCCTTTGTGCCCACCCCCCCACCCTACCTTTCCCCTGGTAGCCACTAATCTTTTTGTCTTTGTCTGCATTTTTAAATTCCTCATATGAATAGAGTCATACAGAGATTGTCCTTCTCTGTCTGGCTTATTTCACTTAACATAATTCCCTCAAGGTCCATCCATGTTGTTGCAAGTGGGACGATTTTATTCTGTTTTACGGCTGAGTAGTATTCCATTGTATATATATACCACATCTTCTTTATCCAGTCATCTGTTGATGGGCACTTAGGTTGCTTCCATGTCTTGGCTATTGTAAATAATGCTGCAGTGAACATTGGGGTGCATAGGATTTTAGGAATTGCTGACTTCAAGATCTTTGGGTAGATACCCAGTAGTGGGATAGCTGGGTCGTATGGTAGTTCTATTTTTAATTATTTGAGGAATCTCCATACTGTTTTCCATAGTGGGCTGCACCAGTTTGCATTCCCACCAGCAGTGTATGAGGCTTCCTTTTTCTTTACAACCTCTCCAACATTTGTTACTATTAGTTTTAGATATTTTTGTCATTCTAATGGGTGTAAGGTGATATCTTAGTGTAGTTTTGATTTGCATTTCCCTGATGATCAGCGATGATGAACATCTTTTCATGTGGCTATTGGCCATCTGTATGTCTTGTTTGGAGAAATGTCTGTTCATGTCTCCAGCCCATTTTTTGATCGGGTTGTTTGATTTTTTGTTGTTGAGTTGTGTGAGTTCTTTATATATTATGGATATTAAGCCTTTGTCAGATATATGACTTGCAAATATTTTTTCCCAGTTAGGGGGTTGTTTTTTTGTTTCAATCTTGTTTTCATTTGCCTTGAAGAAGCTCTTTAGTCTGATGAAGTCCCATTTGTTTATTCTTTCTATTGTTTCCCTTCTCTGAGAAGACATGGTGTCCGAAAAGATCCTTTTAATACTGATGTCAAAGAGTGTACTGCCTACCGTTTCTTCTAGAAGCCTTATGGTTTCAGGTCTCACCTTTAGGTCTTTGATCCATTTTGAGTTTATTTTGGTGAATGGTGAGAAAGAATGGTCAATTGTCATTCTTTTACATGTGGCTTTCCAGTTTTCCCAGCACCATTTGTTGAAAAGACTTTCTTTTCTCCACTGTATGCCCTCAGCTCCTTTGTTGAAGATAAGCTGTCCATAGGTGTGTGGTTTTATTTCTGGGCTTTCAATTCTGTTCCATTGATCTGTGCACCTGTTGTACCAGTACCATGCTGTTTTGATTACTGTAGCTTTGTAGTATGTTTTGAAGTCAGGGATTGTGATGCCTCCCGTTTTGTTCTTTTTTCTCAGGATTGCTTTAGCAATTCAGGGTCTTTTGTTGCCCCATGTGAATTTTAGGATTCTTTGTTCTAATTCTGTAAAGAATGTCATTGGGATTCTGATTGGGATAGCGTTGAATCTGTAGATTGCTTTAGGTAGAACGGACATTTTAACTATGTTTATTCTTCCAATCCATGTACATGGAATGTCTTTCCATCTCCTTATGTCGTCTTCCAATTCTCTCAGAAAGGCCTTGTAATTTTCATTGTATAGGTCTTTCACTTCCTTAGTTAAATTCACCCCAAGGTATTTTATTCTTTTTGTTGCTATTGTGAATGGTATTGTGTTCTTGAGTTCTTTTTCTGTTAGTTTGTTATTAGAATATAGAAATGCTAGTGATTTATGCAAATTGATTTTATACCCTGCAACTTTGCTGTTAGTTGTTGATGACTTCTAAGAGTTTTCCAATGGATTCTTTGGGGTTTTCTATATATAAGATCATGTCGTCTGCAAACAGTGAGAGTTTCACTTCTTCCCTCCTATTTGGATTCCTTTTTCTTGCCTGATTGCTCTGGCCAGGACCTCCAGTACTATGTTAAATAAGAGTGGTGATAGAGGGCATCCTTGTCTCGTTCCTGATTTCAGGGGGATGGCGTTCAGTTTTTGCCCATTGAGTATGATGCTGGCTGTGGGTTTGTCATATATGGCCTTTATTATGTTGAGGTAGTTTCCTTCTATGCCCATTTTGTTCAGAGTTTTTATCATAAATGGCTGTTGGATCTTGTCAAATGCCTTCTCTGCATCTGTTGAGATGATCATGTGGTTTTTATTCCTCAGTTGGTTGATGTGGTATATCATGTTGATTGATTTTTTTTATTGAGATATAATTGACATAACATTGTGTAAGGTTGGGTACAACATGTTGGTTTGGTACATTTATATATTGCAGTATGATTACTAGAGGAGCGTTAACCAAAAACCTTTGTGATGTCATATAATTATCATTTCTTTCTCGTGTTAAGAACAATTAAGATCTAGTCTCTTAGCAACTGTGAAGTTTATAATATGATCTTGTTGACTATAATCACTGTGCTATGCTAGATCTCTGGAACTTTACTCATGACAATTTGTCTCCTTACATGGCATCTCCCCAGTTCCTCCACCCTCAGTTCCCGGTAACCACTGTTCTACTTTCTGTTTTTACAAGTTCAGCTTTGTTAGATTCTATATGTAAGTGATATCATACAGTATTTGTCTTTCTCTGTCTGACTTATCTCACTTAGTGTAATGCCTTCAGGGTCTATCCATGTTATTGAAAATGGCAGGGTTTCCTTCTTTCTCATGGCTGAGTAATATTCCATAGTGTGTGTGTGTGTATCATATCTTGTTTGTCCATTAATCCATTGATGGACACGTAGGTTGTTTCCGTATCTTGGCTATTGTGAATAACACTGTAGTGAACATGAGTGTAGAGATATCTGTCTGTCTTTTTTTTCCTTAGCATCCAGTTCTCTGGGGCTATCTACTTTCTTTGGAGAAGAGCTGTTAACTCTTTGAGTGGGATACTGCCTAAGATAGAGGATATTTTAGACAAGGTTTTGGCTGTAGAGTTGATGGAAATGGGATGGGGGTCAGCCTTTCAATTAGTCCCTTAATCTTGAGCCCCGTGTCTCATTCCTTCTCCCTCTGTTTACTTGTCCTGTCAGATCCTGACCCTGTTTGGGGTTTCCCAGGGCAGATCGGCATGCTCCCTGGTGATTTCCTCTTTACAGCTGCTCTGGGCTTCAGCTTTTTCTGTTTTACTTCATCGCTTATTCTTCATTTGCTTTCCGTCTCCCGGAAGTTCATTGAAATCTTGTATGTTCTATTTTTATTGATTTATATATATATTTTTAGTCCTCTATTATTTTTCTTTATTCTTATAAGGGAGGAGATAAACTGTGTGGTAAATCCACCATGTTTACTTAGATTCTTAGCTTTTTACCACAAACTCGAGAATTCTCTGTTGAGACTGGTTCTCTGTCTTTATCCAGGAATCAATTCCTGACCAAAACAGAGTAGTGTACTGTGCCATAGTCACTGGGCTTGATAAACACGCTTTCCTTTTAAACACAGTATTACTACAATTTGATGGTTAAAATCAGGTGTTTGAAATTTTCTTATTTTTTGTAATAAAAGGTAGAATTAAGAGGAATAAGAGGCTTTTTTGAGGTATAATTTACATCCTATAAAATTCACCCATTGTAAGTGTACATCTCAAAGATTTTTTGAGTAAATTTATAGTTGTGTAGCCATTACCACAATCCAGTTTTAGAATGTTTCATCACCCTGAAAAGTTCTCTTGTGCTCATTTGCAGTCAATTTCCACTCCTATCTCCAGCCCCAGGCAACCAGTGATCTGCCTTTTGTCTCTAAGGATTTACCTTTTCTGGAAACTTCAGATAAAGGCAATCATAATGTATTGTTTTGTCTCCAGATTTTTTTATTCAGAATGTTTTTGAGATCCATCCATATTAGAGCGTGTGTTTGTAGTTCATTCTTTCTTAATGCTGAATACTGTTTCAATATATGGATTTACCACACTTTATCCATTCATCAATTGATCGACATATGGATTGTTTTTAGTTTTAGTTATTATGACTAATGCTGCTATAAACATCTGTGTACATGTTTTTGTGTGGATGTATGTTTTTATTTTCCTTGGGTAGATGCTTAGGAATGAAATTACTTGGTAGTATGGTAAGTATATATTAAACTTTTTATACCACTGCCCATTTATTTTCCTAAGTGGCCGAACCATTTTACATTCCCAACAGCAATGTGAGAATTCCAATTTCTACCCATCCTCAACATCTGTTATTGTATAGTTTTTTGATGACAGCCATCTTAGTGGATATGTAATAGTTTTTTTTTTTTAAAGATTTTATTTTTTCCTTTTTCTCCCCAAAGCCCCCGGTACATAGTTGTATATTCTTTGTTGTGTGTCCATCTAGTTGTGGCATGTGGGACGCTGCCTCAGCGTGGTTTGATGAGCAGTGTCATGTCCATGCCCAGGATTCGAACCAACGAAACACTGGGCCACCTGCAGCGGAGTGCGCGAACTTAACCGCTCGGCCACCGGGCCAGCCCCGATATGTAATAGTTTTAATGATAGCTCTGCATTTTCCTAACAACTAATGATATTGAGCATTTTATCTTTTTTTTTTTTGAGGAAGATTAACCCTGAGCTAACATCTGCCAATCTTTCTCTTTTTGCTGAGGAAAACTGGCCCTGAGCTAACATCCATGCCCATCTTCCTCTACTTTTTGTACATGGGATGCCTACCACAGCGTGGCTTTTTACCACACGGTGACATGTCCGCACCTGGGATCCGAACCGGCGAACCCCGGGCCACTGAGAAGCGTAACATGCGCACTTAACCGCTGCACCATTGGGCTGGACCCTTTATCTGTTTTTATTACCCATTTATATTTCTTCTTTGATGAAATGTCTATTCAAATCTTGCGCCCATTTTTTAATTGAGTTGTCTTACAGCTGAGTTGTGAGAGTTCCTTATATATTCTCAAGACAAATACCTTACCAGATGTACTATTTGCAAGTACTTTCTTCCAGTCTGTAACGTGTATTTTCGTGTTATTAATGATGTCTTTAGAAGAGGAAAAGTTTATAATTTTGATGAAGTCCAATTTGCCAGTTTTTTCTTTTGTGCATAGGGTCACAAAGATTTTCTCCTATTCTTCTAAGATTTCTTTTATAGGTTTAGTGCTCACATTTAGGTCTGTAATCCATTTTGAGTTAATTTTTGTGTATAGTATGAAGTATGTGTCTAAGATTATTTTTCACATATGGATATTTAATTGACTCACCGTCATTTGTTGAGAAGACTTCCTTTTCCCCATTGAGTTGCCTTAGCACCTTTGTCGAAAATCAGTTGGCCAGCATATAAACGCTTATTTCTGGGCCTTGTATTCTCTTCCACTGATCAGTGCATCTATCCTTATACCAGCCACACTGTCTTGATTACTGTAGCTTTATAGTAAGTTTGAAATTTGAAGTGCATGTTCTACTTTGTTCTTTTTTTCAAGATTCTTTTGTTCATGCAGGGTTCCTTTTATTTCCATTAAAATTTTAGAATCATCTTGTCAGTTTCTACAAAAAAGCTTGCCGAGGTTTGATATGGATTGCATTGAGTTTTTAGATTAATTTGGGAGAATTATGCCATCAGAACAATATTGAGTATTCTGATGCTTGAATATGGAATAGAATGTCTCTCCATTTATTTAGGTCTTTAATTTCTCTCAGCATGTTTTGTAGTCTTCAGTATATGGATCTTGTTTCTTAAATTTATACCTAAATATTTTGTTCTTTTTGATGCTTTTGTGCATGAGATTATTTTAATTTCATTTTCTGGTTGTTCATTGTTAGTATATACAAGTATAATTGATTTTCATATATTGATCTTGTATTCTGTCACCATCCTAAACTTCCTTTTTAGTTCTAGTAGTTTTTTAAGTAGATTCTAGAGGATTTTAACAATTTTCATACTTTTTTTTTGGGTGTAGGATTTGCGGACCTCTTCACTTTGCCATAGGCTGAAGTTCCCATCCTTTTATTTGTTTTAAAGAGTGTATTAATCTTCTTTTCTGTTAATCACCCTCCTGTTTGTAACTGCTTGTGAGTTCCTTTTTTACGTCTGTGTGAATGATTTTCCTGAGAAAGCAATTAAAGACCTGTAACTGCTTTATGTCATTATATAAAAAAGGTAATTTGGTCTTTTTTTCCCAGGTTCCTCCCAACAAAATCGACTATGAATATAGTGAACTGATATTATACCAGAATCAAGTGATGAGAGAGGCAGATCTGTTTCAGGAATCTTTGGAACATATAGAAACATATGAGAGACAAATATGTGATAAACTTTTGGTGGAAGAAATCAAAGGTAAATTGACGTGCTTCTTCCCTTTTTAATGGCCTCAATTAAAGAAAAGAACAAAAACTATATAATTTGTTCTGTCCTAACGGTTAAATAAGGCTTAGTATGTGTCAGGCAGTACTCTGAACACTTTTATTATTAAGCCATTATTAATTAATTTAATCCTCATAACCCTATGATGTAGTTATTAGATCTCTTTTTGAGATGGGGGACCAAGGAACAGAGAGGTTAAGTGACTTGCTCAAAGTCACACAGCTAAGTAAGCTGAGTAGTACTGGATTTGAGTCCAGGGATTTTAATTCCAGAGTCCACTTTCTTTTTTTTTTTTTTTTTCCTGAAGATTGGCACCTGGGCTAACAACTGTTGCCAATCTTTTTTTTTTTTTCCTGCTTTATCTCCCCAACCCCACCCCCGTACACAGTTGTATATCTTAGTTGCAGGTCCTTTTAGTTGTGGAATGTGGGACGCCGCCTCAATGTGGCCTGACAAGTGGTGCCATGTCCGCGCCCAGGATCCGAACCCTGGGCCGCCGCAGCAGAATGTGTGAACTTAACCACTGGGCCACGGAGCCAGCCCCCGAGTCCACTTTCTTAAGCAGTATGTTATACTGCCTTCGTATCCCTCCCACCCCCCAAATGTATATCTCCATATATAGTAAAATACAATGAGAATAGTAAAGGATGACACTTGGATCATCATGAAAACAAGATTAATTTATTTTCATTAAGGGCTAGTTATGAAGGCAGGAGCTGGATAAATAGTTCATTAAAAATGTTCCTCAACAAAACATCAAGCACTATTTTTTTTTATACAAATCTTTGCTCATCATTTACCCATTTCCTGAGCAATGCTGTGTTAAATAGAATGTCCAACTAAATTAATAATTAGTTTAAAACTAAAGTTTCATACATTTGTAGGACTTCTAAAGCTTAATAAAAATAACTAACATTTATTTACTCTTACTGTATATCAGAGTATGGCAATTGCTTAAACTAGTTTATTTCATTTAATTTTGTAACACTTGTGATGTGGGTGTTATTTATTATCTTCATTTTATAGTTGCGGAGACTAAAGCTTGAGAGAGGTTAAGGACTTGGCCAGAGTCCCTTAGCCTTTTAGGAGGGAGAGTTAATTTCTAAACACATCTTTCTGACTTCAGAGCCCTTCTTTTTTAATTTAAATAGACTTTATTTTTTAGATCAGTTTTAGGTTCACAGCAAAGTTGAGTGGAAGGTACAGAGATTTCCCATATACCCTCTATCGCCACCTGTGCACAACCTCCCTCACTGTGACATCCTCCATCAGAGTGGGACGTTTGTTACAATCAGTGAACCTGTGTTGACGCGTTATAATCACCCAAAGTCTGTAGTTTACATTAGGGTTCACTCTTGGTGTTGTACACCTCTAAGTTTTGACAAATGTATAATGACATATATCCACCATTATAGTGTCTTACAGAGTAGTTTTCACTGCCATGAAAGTCCTCTGTGCTCTGCCTGTTTGTTTCTCCCTGCCCTCAACCCCTGGCAACCACTGATCTTCTGCCATCTCCATAGTTGTGCCTTTTCCAGAATGTCGTATGGTTGGGATCATACAGTATGCAGCCTTTTCAGATTGGCTTCTTTCACTTAGTAAGATGCATTTAATGTTCCTCCATGTCTTTTCATGAATCCTTTTAAGTGCTATCTTCTACTCTTATTGTTAATGTATAGCAACTGACTGGTTTAATTTTTATTGTAAGTAATATAACAATATTGAATACAACAATGTTTTTCAAACTCTTGGTAAAATGTGGACAAATTATTTTAATGTTTTGGTTTCTTTTTTGTTCCACTACCTGTACTTGATGGGAGCGAAGACAAAAGGCTATTATTTTTATGTTCTGATGTATTATTGCTATTTCCTGATTAAATCTTAACTCTCAGGCTGCTGTTTCTCTCTTGTAGCATCAATAGGGAATGCTGTGATTAAAAAGTAGATGTGATGAAGGGAGATCAATTCTAGTTACAAACACTCTGCAAGTTGCACCATAGCCACATCCATCTGTATGTTGCAAGGGAGGGTAATTTAGGGGCTGTCAATTCGAATATAAAGACAATGCTCTATATTCGCTTGTAGAGACAAGTTATGGTATTTTTATTTTTTCAGTGAACTCTGCAGGCCCAGAGGCCTTTTATATTTATACATTTTTGTCTTTTGTAGTCATTAGCATATTAAGATCCTTTAAAAAACTTTTAACATAAAGTTAGAGTTTCACTTACTTTGTTAATATGAAAGTGTACTTATTTATCCTGTATGTTGTTCTAGTAATAACCTTTGCTTGTGGTGGCAGCAGGTCACAGAGGTTTTCGGAATTGAAATATATACTGTTATCTATTATGTTTAGGGTAAGGGTAAAAATTGGACTAGCCAGAAGTTAATTGTGGAGGAATGGGACACGTGCATAGTTTTAAGCAGCGAATGTTTATGTACATTGTTTTGTGCCAAGCGCACTGTGCCAACCACTTGAAGTAAATTATTTCGGTTGATTATCACAAAAGCAGACTGAGGTAGTTGATATTTTATGGGTTAGGAAATAGACATTGGAAATTTGTGGTTTGCTCAAGGTCACAAAGCTAGAAAGTGGTAAAACTGGTAATTACGCCTAGTTAGTCGTACTCTAAAGCCTGAGTAATATATAAATGTATAAATAGTAAAATATTAGTATATAATGACCACTATAATATGCTGCCTCCTCTAGGATGATGAAAGCTAAAATAGTATGACTGAAGACATCTCAAAGGGTTTTTTGTCTGAAATAGATTCTTTGGGGAATGTGAAATCTTAGATATGATATATCTTAGATATGATATATCTCTATATCTGAGATATGTTCTTTTTTGAGACTCTCCCTTTTATCTTGGATTAGGTATGCTTTCCATTTTATCTGAGAAATTTAGATTTTCACTTCCTGTACCCACTTTCAATTTGTATGGCTTAGTAGAAGGGATTGAATCTTAGAGGTGGCGCATGTGTGAGCATTGTGTGTGTGGTTTTTGCTGTGGAGTGGCCTTTAGTGTTACTGTCTTACTGAGTTAAACTTCTCCAGTTTTAGTCACTGAAAAGGAAACTACGAGGGTTTATTGGGGAATTGTTTAATATATGAATTAATCAGGAAAAGTACTTGCAAATGGTGAAGTACGAAGGTAGGGCTGTGTGGTTATAATTATTTACCTATCTGTATAGGGTGTCTTTATCTTAAAGGGTACATAAAAATGTGTATAGTGTAAAGATTTTTACAAACAAATTAATAGCTTATATGTATATTTGGGGTGTGGGAGGAAGCCAAAAATGAATATTAGTGTAGTAGAATATGTAAATGAAGGTTCATTTCTGAAGGCAAGCTGTGAATTAATCTATGTTTAGTTGTATGAACTGCAACATGCCCCAAAGGGGAGGACATACGGTTTTGTCTTTCATAAACACATATTAGCTAATAACACTTAGTGAAATCTGTGGGATCAGGAAGGTATTTAATATTTGAGTAAAATGAATGTGACTTTAAACTTAATTTTAGGGGAAATGCTGTTGAAATTGGGAAGATTAAAAGAAGCCAGTGAAGTATTCAAAAACTTAATTGATCGGAATGCAGAAAATTGGTGTTATTATGAAGGCTTGGAAAAAGCTCTACAACTTAGTATGTAATTTTTCTCCTCTACCTTCTCTTAACTAGTGCTTGAAGTACAATAAAATGTAAAGTTGTAATAATATTTCAAGACAAATACATTTTTAGCATTAGCATCCATTTTTCCATTTAGGAAATATACAGGTTAGACATGAGAGTGAAAGTGAATTCCAATATTTATACTTAAGTGGTAAATGCTTACAGATAATTTTAAGTTCCTTGGCCTCTTAAAACATTACCGATTTAGACTAACTAGAGAGATGGAGAAGAAAATGAGCATTCCCTTTCTGGGAAACATCCTAATTATTTAATATTTTTGAATAATTAGAGGGGCCAGCCCAAGAACGTAGAGATGGGGTTTGTGCGCTCTGCTTTGGTGGCCTGGGGTTTGCAGGTTCAGAGCCTGGGTGTGGACCTACATACTACTCATTGAGCCATGCTGTGGTGGCATCCCATATACAAGATAGAGGAGGATTGGCACAGATGTTAGCTCAGGGACAATCTTCCTCATGCAAAAAGAGGAAGATTGGTAACAGATGTTAGTTCAGGGCCAATCTTCCTTACCAAAAAAAAAGAATTAGAGGTCTGTTACCCTCAACCTCTAAACATAAGAATTGGGCCAAAGAAATTTTGCTGAGGATATGTAGTATATATAGCATCAGCATAAAAATTATTCTCTTAATTTCAAACTAGGCTAATTTTATGTAGAGCAAAATGTTATATATTTTCTTTTGAAATTAGATAATCTTGACCCTTTTCAGAAATCTAGAGTATTATTCTAGATTTTCCCTAATATTTTCATAATTAAATGTTATTAGAAGCTGTTAATATTCCAAAAATTACATTTACTCATCGCTAAGTATATGGCTGAAATAATTATGAAACTATGACTCAAAGGTATTGAAACAGCAGAATTTTTAAATTTAAAAAGTATGGTAAATAGGTAGCTACCCATATTCATTTATAGTAATATAGCTATGAGAAACATCTATTTGTTGTATCCTAATGACTGTTATAAATTAACCCAGGTTTTCTGTTTGTATTTCAAATTTAATATCACAAATTACTAAATTTTCTTCTTAAATATTTTTAAGAAAATGATGATAATTAAAATATTAGATCAGTAATCTGTTTTTTAAAAAATACAGGACACAAATCATATGTCTGAAGGTTGGAAATGTGAGATAGCTATGATTTTCCTTTAAACTACTGATTACTGATGTGCAGTTAATAATACAGATTTTTGAAATGTTTTAGTGAAATGAATGTAAGATGTTCCAAATGTCAGGATCCATGCTTACTGTACATTGTATTGTTTACAAAACTAATTGCATTACTTATCTTTTTAGGTTCCTTAGGACCTTTTCTCCCCCATGGTAAGTTCTGGAGCTCCAAATTATGACTTCAAATAGGGCATTGAAATGGGTTGGTTTTGTCTTAATGTTAATTTAACTGCATTTATAAGACCTGTTATATATGGAATAGTGGAGAAATTTTTTTTTGTATTTATAGTTTGTCATTCTCTAGATTAGGCAGAAAGATGAGAACTGCTTTTTTTAAATATGCAATAGCCTTCTTGTAAATTTTAGTATAAGGGTCCTTAATATTTCATGAAGTCTCCAAATCGTTAACAGAAGGTGAAAATTACTTTTTACATATCCCAGTTTTTAAAATCCAACCACATTGGAGCTCCAAAGCATATTATTGGGGGAAGGAAGGAGTCTAAACAAAATCAGACTTTACCGTTTAAAGTGCGGCGTTTATAATCTCGATACTGAACACTGCATTTACTATGCAGATACCTTGATTGCTAGCACCAAGGGTTATTCTTAAATTAATTATATTTCTGTGGTCTGAATCAAAATCCACTTAAAACCTTATAGTTTTAAAACAGGTTTGTTTGCTTTTTCTTAAAATTCTGCTGTAAGTGGTCTTTATTGCTTATATAAAATAATGCATATAATCTCTCTCTGTAAATTTTGCAGGATATTATTTTAGAATAATGAGTTAGACCCAGATCCTATTCGGCAAATTGCTATTGCAGAGTATCATGTAGTTTATATATAGATTCTCTGTTTAGTACTATAAAATCAGGTTGCTCTTGGCAGGGAAGATACAACTTTCCGTTAGAAATGTATTTTATATCGTTTTATTTGGGAGAAATAATTGCCACTTTAAACAGTCTGTACAAATGGGGTTCTTTATAATGGAGTTTCATTGAAGATTTTAAGTGTGAAAACTACCTTAGAAATTTAGTTAATCTCTTTAAAATATAAAACGTTTGCATTCATGATCCTAAAATTGTTGCTTCTTTAAGCTTAATCAACAGGCGTTATAGATTTTTGTATTGATGTATGTAGGCTCCGTTGGGTTAGAGGGTTTACGTAAGATATGTTATAAAGGAACATTTTTCTTAATAAGATTTTATTTTTCCTTTTTCTCCCCAAAGCTTCCAGGTACATAGTTGTATATATTTTAGTTGTGAGTCCTTCTAGTTGTGCATGTGGGATGCCACCTCAGCATGGCTTGATGAGTGGTGCCGTGTCTGCGCCCAGGATCCAAACCGGTGAAACCCTGGGCCGCCAAAGCGGAGCGCACAAACTTAACCACTCCCCGTGGGGCTGGTCCCCAGGAACATTTTCTCTTTCATGGGTTGTGCCCTAGAGAATATAAGAGAAGGGCAGTGTGTCTGTGTGTCTTGTGTGTATATCATTTGAGTTGGATGTAGAATCTGTGTTGGTGAAAGAAGTTTTGAATTTCTCCAGAGACTGGGTTTAAAATGGTAATTTACTTGTTATTTCACTACCACAGAGTTAATGTCATTCTTACCGAAATTGAGAGCAGCTTTAATATTGATAATGCAATATTTGTATCATAATTTTTAAAGTTAATTAGCATTTTATTGTAGGTAAGACTTTTTATGCTTTGATTCTCATACATATTTACTGATACTAGGCACTTTAGAAGAGAGGCTTCAAATTTATGAAGAAATTAGTAAGCAGCACCCCAGAGCAATTTCACCTAGAAGATTACCTTTGAATCTTGTCCCAGGTAATATTAGGATATCTTTGTAACACTAATAATTATTTGTTGAAATTACTCAACACCATTCACATTTTAAAAACTTGTTTCTGGTATAGAGTTTACATTTACACCACTCTTGTGGGTGGGAATGATCTGTTGTGAATTTATTATGTATATGTTCATAAGAGTGTTCAGTATATGCCTATATGTTGGTTTTTTTTTTTTCTTCTCCCCAAAGCCCACCAGCACATGGTTGTATATTCTAGTTGTAGGTCCTTCTGGTTGTGCTATGTGCGCACCCAGGATCCGAACATGTGAAACCCTGGGCCACCAAAGCAGAGCGTGCGAACTTAACCACTCGGCCACGGGGCCGGCCCCTATGTGTTGGTTTTAAGTATCAGAAATTATCTGTACAAAATTGTTTTTCTTTAGTGACTTTAAAAATTAAACACCATATTTAGAAGGTAAATTAAATTCCCTAGAATTTAATGACAAATTATATGTGAGATATTACGATTTAGTGGTAGAAGTTTTGTAGTTTTGAATCTTTTTTTAGAGCATAAATTCAAGGAAAGAGTTGTGAGCTCTTTATGCCCGCTGCACTATTTAAGAACATCGCCATTCCCTTTGAAGGCCCCCTCTCTTCTCAGAGTTGACCACTTTACTGAAATCTGCTTTTTACCATGCTATTATTTTTGTAGCGCTCCATGTGTTTTTTTATTCCTAGAAACAAAAACAAAAAAACCCCTGCTTTTGTACTTTTATGTAAATTGGAGTACTATGGTATGTGTTCTGTGATTTGCTTTTATTGATCAATAGTATATTCATGACCTTGATCCAAGTTGTTGCATGTAGCTGAACTCGTTGACTTTTGGACTGTATAGGAGCTAAAGAGTATATTAGCTCTTCAGATAGTTAATATCTTTGATGATTTTATAGAAAATTGTGCCATTTTTCTTAAAATTGTCTTTATCTTTAGTTGAAAGTACTATAGATTATGTATTACTTATTGGGACTTCTGGCATGTCTTTTGATACAAGTCAGACCCTAGAAAACTGATATAACTTAAAAATCTAGGCATGGGGTGAGCAGGGAGTATATTTTCTAATGAATTCTCATTTACAATGGAAATGTTTGTTTAAACAATTGTCTTCTAATTTTCTTTTTATCAAAAGATTCATGAAAATTGAAAGTTTTTAGTTGACTAACTTTTAAAATATATGAAAAGTCTCTTAGAAATGTATTGGATTAGACAGCAGATACAAATTTATTTTAAAAATTCATTTTCCACCAGTGCCTTCTGATCTTCTCTTGTTTGGCTTTGTGAAAGACTGAGAGCAGATCCCCTAATGTCTTCTGGGGACCGTTATGTCTAAGTGGATGTTAATAGGCTGGAGGAGGAGGGTGCTGGTGGACCCAGGTGTTCGTCAGTTCCCTGACTTTGGGAGGCTTTGGTTTAAACGTGATCAGTCAGGTTTCTGCAGGACTTCCCAGAAACTGTAATAGATGCATCGTGAATTTCCAAGACAGGCTGTGTTGTGCAGGGAGGAGTGTTTCCCTAGAAAAGTGTTTTATGGAAGGTGCTTGGGCTCACATTTCTATATCTCCTTTTTTTGTAAAATAACAGCTTTTTGAAATACAATTCACATACCATAAAATTCACTTGGTAAAGTGTGTAACTTAGCGTTTTCGTATATTCGTGGAATCGTGCAACCATCCTCACTATCTGGTTTCAGAAAATTTTCATCACTCTGAAAAGAAACCTCACACCCATTAGCAGTGACTCCCACTCCCCCGCCCCCTGTCCCCCACCTGCACCAGGCAACCACTAATCTACTGTCTGTACCTATGGATTTGCCTGTTTTGGACATTTCATATAAATGGAATTATACCATAGGTAGCCTTTTGTGTCTGACTTTTTTTTTTTAATCTGTCTCAGGATATGTCTTGTGTTTCACAATGTGACTGGAGATATTCGCTTAGTTTGGAGCTTTCAAATGCATTCATGTGCCTCTTAAGGAAAAGAAAGAAACTTCATTTAACTTTAAGATTACAGACAAGACTTCTTAGTTCTTTTATTCCTTTATGGAACATGGAACTTCAAATTTACCCTGCCTGGATTTATGTTCATAGTCGCTAAAGTTTTCTAAAAGCCCTCAGTACATGATAGGAAATACATTTTTACTGAAAGATAACTTAGAATCAACTATTGATTTTAAAGCACAATTTAGGTTAAAGTGGAATCTGTGTGGACTCTGTGGGACATTCTGGCTTTGAAATGCTAAAGGGATCTTTTTACAGAATAGGTCTCACTTGAGGGGGCTGATGGCATGGGTTCAAGGTCAACATCACTGTGAGGTACTAACATACATGTATTTACAGAGCTCCAGTGAGCCTGTATAAAATCGTGCAAATACTTGTACTTGTGCAAAAGCTGAATACTTCATGAAGTTTTTTTGCCTGTCTAGAAATATTTTTTTGTGTAATAGGAAAGGTATCTTGGCATTATCAAAAGCACTAAGGTCTTTTTCAAGAAACATGATGGAACTTGAGAATGCAAGATGAGTTTTGAAAAGGGCTTTCTAGTTTTTGGTTAAAAAGGTTTATTATCTACAGAGTAGTGAACACAGCAGAAGTCCTGGGGAGATTCTCTAGCAGCCTAAAATATTAAGTGCTGTGCAGATAATGCAGGGATACAGGTACTTTTCAAAATAACTATCTGATTCATCGTGTTCTCTTAGTCTTCACTGACCAAGGGAGGAGGGAGAGGGAAGGAGATAATCCAGTGTATTAAACATAGAATGCTAATCAAATTTTGCTCCATTATTTTATTTTTGTTTCTTTGGATTATTATTTTTTTTTATTTTTTAGTGAGGTAGACTTACACAATGTTATATGTCACTCATAAGGTGTACAACATACTGATTTGATCCATTTATATATTGCAATGTTATTACCACCCCAGTGTTAGCTGACACCTCCGCCAGGTCACATAATTATCATTTCTTTTTTGTAGTGAGGACATGCTCCGATATTTAGAATAAATTTCCAGTGAGTCAGATACAGTCTGATCTTGCTGTTTATGTTCATTATTTTAGCAATGAATTTTGAGACATCAGTTTTGTGTGAATCTATGCTACACATCTGGAGAAGAATTAGCATAGCATCTGTGTAGTCAGATAACCTGTTTTGTAAGCTGTAATACTGAACAGACACATAATGATTGATGGTCTTTTTACCCCCCAAAGGAAAGACTATGGGAGTACTAAAGAATTGTTTAACAATAACTAGGAAGAAGGGAGGTTATTTGTTTCGTGAAAGAGTTTTTCTTATACCTAAAGAAAACGTTGTGAGATGTGTAAATAGTAAGTAATTTCGGGGTATAGTGTGGACTGAGCAGTTGAGTAACTGAATGTAGGCTTCTTGTTTAGATAATACATTTATACAGTTCCAGGTAAAGGGATACAAAAGAGTTTTAAAGTGAAAGATCTTTTTTCTGTCTCTGTCCGCTGGCCACCAAGTTTACTTCTCTAGAGACAGCCATTGTTATCAGTAGATGGTGTGTTCTTCCAGAAATACATTGTGCATATACAAACAAAAATGCGTTTGGGGAGTTTGTGCATAGTTTGCTTTTTTCCTCCCCTTTCTGTACGAAAGTGTTGACATAGATTGCTCTGCACCTGCTTTTCCTTTTCACTTAACTGGAATTCAGTGTCTAGAGTTCAGTGCTGTCAGCAGGTAGGAGCTTCCTCATTTGTTCTTGGAGCTGTCCAGTCTAAGTGACAGTTTAGTGAGAGGAGAGGCTTTCAATATTGTGGATAATTGAGAGTTGAGTATATTGTCTTTTAAATCAAATCTACCAGTATGATCTGAATAGACTGAGAAAGTTGACCAAGAAGAGGAGCCCAAAGTAAAGATAAAATGTAAGGTCCTGACATGAAGATAAAATGCTTGTTTTCTCAGTAGATGATAGCAAAAGATTCTTACCTGTAGAAATACAATAGCTGTCAGATAATCAAGACATCTGTTGAGTGGTTACCGTGTGCCAGGCACTCTGCTTCCTGCTATATGCTCCCAGCTTGTTTGAGCCATATAAGAGTACTTTAGAGGCTGATGATAGTATCCTCATCTTAGGGTGGAGAAAGGTTTTTAGTGGACAAGTTATTTTGCCCAACGTCACATACAAAGTAAGTGGAGGTTTATGCATTCCCCTAAGTAACCTGTGATTTTTGAAAGATCATGTACGAAGTATACCAAGACAACACACATCTTCACTCTGAGTTAAATACACATCATTACTTCCTTAAAAATCAAAATTAGTTTCAGAGGTCAAATCTTTCCAGCACTTCCTCTGATACAAAGCTGAGAGATTATCTGAAATCAGTCTTTATAATAGAGTTAACAAATGTTGAACCTGTTTTTATATTTGATAAATTTTCTACTCAATAAAATTTAAATTTCTCTTTCAAATTTTTATGACATCTAATTTTATTGAGTATGCATGTTTTGTTCAACACTGTCAGTCACAACAAATAAAAACAAACACTTTGAGTTGCTTGGTTTTTAGTGAAGTGTTGTGATTCATAAAGAAACCTTAAGAGGTCATTTTGGTAGTCTTACTTCAGGTTAACATTCATGACATATCTTTTTTTAAGTGAGTGGGCAAATCCATGTCATTATATATTAACTATTACTGTCAAAAAGTTCATTTATCTGAGTTAGAACCTTTGTATTTAAAATTAAAATTTTTTCAATTTTTTTCTGCTTTCAAAAAATGACACCAAAATTTTTTGGTAAAGATGTAAGAATAATAATTATTTACTGATGTTGCAAATAGGGTATTTATTTATTTATATTTTTTTGGTGGGAAAGATTAGCCGTGAGCTAACATCTGTTACCAGTCTTCCTTTTTTTTTGCTTGAGGAAGATTAGCCCTGAGGTAACATGTGTGCCAGTCTTCCTCTATTTTGTATGTGGGTTGCTGCCTCAGCATGGCTGACGAGTGGTGTAGGGCTGGGTCCGGGATGCCGACCTGTGAACCCAGGCCGCAGAAACTGAGTACACCGAGAACTTAACCACTACACCACAGGGCCAGTCCCAGGGTATTTGTTTTAATTCTGATGTTAGAATGTTCCAGGGCTCTGTCTAGTGTCTAACACATGTTGTTTTACTTATTGTCTATCTCACTCACTAGAGTGTTAGGTTCCATGAGGGCAGGATTTAAAAAAAAAATTTGGTTTTAATCACTGCTATCTCTGTACTACCTGGAACAGTGCCTGGCACATGCGTAGGTGCTGGATAGATGATTGTGGGATGAATGAATGTTGAAGTAAATTGCTAGTTGATTTGGAAAACATTTGTAAATACCACTTTAGGGTTTAAAAAGATATTTTGGCTGCTACTTGAATGTGGTGCTGATTGCAGTAGAATCTTTCTGTAGTCTGCAGAGTGCTTTATGAGTTGTCTGCAGACAGGACTGAGTCTGTGCTGGTCAGTGACATTGGGACAGATACTTGCTGTGGGACTGTTCACAATGGATAGTAGGTTACCTTTACTCAAAGCTGTGCAGTCATCTTGTTTACCTATCTTTCGAAGTGTTCCTTGAAGATAATTTGAACCTAGATCTAGGGAAAAAATGTAGTTGCCAACTGAGATATTTGGTGTTATACTCCTTATTGGTAACAAACAAGAAATAATGCTGAGTTTTTGGGTTTAAAATTGGAGAGGGGGATCATTGTTTTTGAGGGAGTTTTATCTTTGTTTATAAAGTCGTTTTGAAAACCGTTTACATTAATTGAAGTATAACAAGGTATACTTTTGTTTCCAGGTGAAAAATTTAGAGACCTGATCGATAAGTTCCTGAGGGTTAACTTCAGTAAAGGCTGCCCACCCTTGTTTACTACTTTGAAATCTTTATATTACAATACAGAAAAGGTAAAATTTGGTCTTTATTCTATTTTGTTATATTCTTTTTACTAACTTAATTATTATAGAAAGATTTCCATGTGAAGAATATGCTATGATTTAATTATTTTCTCTATTTTAGTAATGTTAATCACCTTAGTCTAATAATAAACTGAAATTATATGCATATGGTATAAGTACTATCACAGGAAATGTCAATCTGTGAGATTTCCAAGAGTGTAAAGGCTTTCTAAAAGCATTAAGATGAAAAAAGTTGTTTTTAATGGCTATACTTTTCTAGTGGGATTTTAAATTTGACGTATTGTCACCAGAGGTCTATATTTAACTAGTTCATGATTAACTATCTATTATTTTATAGTATGATAGTGGATTTTTTAATTTGTTATGCGTGCTTTTAAAGTTAGAGCATGGATAATTGAGTTAGTGCACCAGTAAAATGTCATTTAGTACTATTACTTTTAACAAATAGGCTACATTTTAATAAATGTAGTTTTAGCTAGTTCTTGAATAAAGAGAATAATACTTTCTGCCTTTAAAAATTAGAAAATAGGCACTTGGTCTTAAATTAGAAAGATAATTAGAAAATTAAAAGTTAATAGAAAACAAAATATTTGTAAGCATTACTTCTTATTTATTAAAGGTCTGAAATCTTGTGTTCTGTTCTGTAGTCAGAGTTTTTGAAAGTTACTAGTTGATAAGGAAAAGATTTTATTAGAAATGCTGAAATAGGGCCTGGCCCCGTGGCTGAGTGGTTGGGTTTGCATACTCCGCTTCAGCGGCCCAGGCTTTCCCTGGTTCGGATCCTGGGCGTGGACACGGCACCACTCATCAGGCCACGCTGAGGCGGCGTCCCACGTAGCACAACCAGAAGCACTTACAACTGGAATATACAACTACGTACTAGGGGACTTGGGGAGAAGAAGGAGGAAAAAAGAAAAAGATTGGCAACAGTTGTTAGCTCAGCTGCCAATAATTTTTAAAAAAAGAAAAAAAGAAATGCCAAAATATTTTTTGTTCAACCTCTCCCACTTTATTTAGCTTTGACCCGTAATTATTTGTAAATTAGCAATAATTTGAATAGTAAAATATTGAAACCAAGGTCTATGTTAGGTATAACTGATTGGCACTTTCTTCCCTGTGGCAGCAGCTTTTGTAAACTGAAAGGGACAACTGATAATATCTAGTACTTGATTAGTAAAAATGTCATTTACCTTTAAAAAATCTTACAGTTCTTTGATGTCTGTAGTATGCTTTATTTGACTGTAATGGCAGTGCTATGCATTTTTTGAGAAACAGTGATTGGTTCATATGAAAACACATAGCAGCGCCTACCAATAACTTCTGTATGTTATTTAAATTAGTGTTCGCCAGAATTCCTCTCTTACTCTTTTTGGCAAGGGTGACAGAGAAGAAAGGTGAGATGAAAGGTCATAAAGAACTTACATATGTGAATTAGCACGCTGCTTTTGTCGCACTGTGTCGCACCAACAAGTGAATGCAGTGTTCGTTAAAGACTAGGTTCCTTTTAGGCTTTCGCTGAGTTCTCACGGGGTTTCTCAGTTTTCACAAGGGGCGTAGACGTTTTCAGATCCCTCCAATATTGATCCAAAGTTACCATCATAAAGGTGTTAAGCGTTTGTTGGTATTTTATAAAGTGTGGAAATTGCATTTTTAAAGAAGGCACTGAGAATGCATTAATTTATATGGGAATCTTTGACATCTCTTTAGTATTAATTTTTAAGCACACACCAGGAATGTTTACCAAGTGCTTTTGAGAATTGAATTAAACTGCAGAAAATTGAGTTCAAGTCATCAGAACTTAGTATAGTGGGAAAAAATTTACAAGTATGGGAAATTCTCAAATAATTTTGGCCACATACATCTGTGAATCCTCATAAGGGCATTTTAAAATTTGCACATTTCTAACCAGCAGTTAGTCCTGACTTTTAGCAAGGGCTGCATTTTAACTCTCAAGGAAGGATTTCAAAGAGGTTAAGTCTTGGGGCCGGCCGGGTGGTCAAGTGGTTGATTTTGCATGCTCCGCTTCGGGGGCTCAGAGTTTTGTCGATTCAGATCCTGGGTGCGGACATGGCACCATTCATCGGGCCACCCTGGGGCGGCGTCCCACATGCCACAACTAGAGGGACCCACAACTGAAAATATACAACTATGTACCAGGGGGCTTTGGGGATAAAAAGGAAAAATAAAATCTTAAGGAAAAAAAAATGTTAAGTCTGATAAACAGGGTTTTGTAACTTTCCAAGTCTTGAAGAATAATTCATGTCAGGTAGCATGAAAATAAAATAATCTTTTGAAGTCACGATATAGTACAATTGCAAAAAAATATTTTAAAAATGTCTCCAGCATTTTAAATTGTGAATGCACTATTTGAGAGCATTTTTTGTGTAATTCCTTTCAAGGTTCTTTTCTTTGTGAATTTATTTGTGGTGTATATATGTAGCTGTAGTAATTTTGATGAAAAAATTTTGCTTTTCCTTTTCCCCTGGCAATTTCATGAGCATTTAATGTGTTATTGTATAGTCTTCATTATCTTCCTTTTTAAATGACTGCAGTCTTTTATAAAATCATACCTCCGTTGTTGAACTTCCATTTTTCAAGTTTTCACTGTTAAAAAAATATCTTAAGTATCGTTGTACACATAGCTTTACTTAGGATTATTTCCTTCTCATAAATTCTCAGAATAAATTAGTGAGTAAAAGGTATGAACATTTTGTGGTTCTTGGATAAACACTGATAGATTGGTTTCTCTAGGATTGTAGACACCAGTTTGTATTGAACCAGTGTATGTGACAGGTTCACTGGGCCCTCACCAGCATTAGGTTGTTAAATATTTTCCCTTCTTGTGTTTGCTTTTCTATGGAGATTTTTTTTTTGACATAAAGAAGTTAAAAATTTAATGTAACCAAATTTGTTGATCTTTATTTTTATTGTAGAAAGTCGTCTACTGCTTTAGAAACAGTATGGAAAGTCCTCTTCCCCTAGAGCAGTGCTTCTCAGGGGTGGGTGGGAAAGGGGATTTTGTCCCCCAGATGACATTTTGTACTGTCTGGAGACGTTTTTGATTGTCACCATTGTGAGGGTGTGCTACTGACGTCTAACGAGTAGAGGCGGGGGTGTTGCTAAACATTCTGCAATGCACGGGACAGCCCCCCACAACAGAGAATTCCATTATTGACATCTTGGGCTAGATAATTCTTTGTCATAGGGGCCTGACCTGTGCATTATAGGATATTTAGCCTGTCCTTGGTCTCTACCAACTAGATACCAGTACCTTCCTCCCAGTGTTTTTCATTGTTCTTGTTAACTTTATTGAGATATACCATAACATTTAACTATTTGAAGTGTACAATTGAGTGATTTTTAGTATATTTGGAGTTTTGCAACCATCACAACAGTGTAATTTTGGAAAATTTCATCACCCCAAAAAGAAGCTCCATCCCCCCAGCATTAGGCAACCACTGGTGTACTTTCTGTCTGTGGTTTTGCCTATTCTGGACATTTTGTACAAACAGAATCATACAATATGTGGCCTTTTTTTCTCTGGCTTCTTTTACCTAGCATAATATTTTCATCCATGTGGTAGGATGAGTGAGTATTTCACTCCCTTTTATGGCCAAATAATATCCCATTTTATGGCTATACCACATTTTATCTATCAGGTGATGAACATTTTGGTTGTTCCTACCTTTTGGTTATTATGAATAATGGTGCCATGAACATTTCTGCACAAGTTTTTGCATGTACATGTTTTCATTTCTTTTGGGTGTATCTACCCAGGATTGGAATTGTTAGGTCAAATGCTACCTTTATGTTTAAACTTGTAAAAAACTACCAGACTGTTTTCCAAAGTGCCTTTACCATTTTACCCTCCCACAAGCAGTGTATGAGTATTTTGAGTTCTAGACATGCTCACCGACGATCCACTTGTTATGTGTGATTAATAGCCACTCTCTTGGGCGTGAAGTGCTATCTCTTTGTGGCTTTGGTTTGCATTTCTCCGATGACTGATGATGTTGAGCATCTTTTCATGTGCTTATTGGCCATATGTATATCTTCTTTGGAGAAATGTCAATTCAGATTCTTTGCCAGTTTTTAATTGGGTTGTCTTTTTATTATTGAATTGTAAGAGTTCTTTTTATCTTCTAGATACAAGTTCCTTTTGAGAGGTATAATTTGAAAATATTTTGTACCATTCTTTGGGTTGTCTTTCACTTTCTTGAAAGTATCCTTGGACACACAAAAGTTTTTAGTTTTGGTTAAGTCCAGTTTATCTTCCTTCCCTTTTGTTTTTTGTGCTTTTGTGTCATATCTAAGAAACTGTTTCCAAATCCAAGGTCATGAAGATTTACACATTTACTTCTGAGTTGTATACTTTTAATTCTTACATTGAGGTCTTCAATCCATTTTGAGAGCATTTTTGTATGTGGTGTGAGGTAGGAGTCCTCCTTCCTTCTTTTGCATGTGACTTTCCAGTTTCCCAGCACTGTGTGTTGAAAAGGCTGTTCTTTCTCTGTTGAAAGGTCTTGGCAGCCTTGTTGAAAATAAACTGACCGTAAATGTGAGCATTCATTACTGGACTCTCAGTTCTATTCCAGTGATCTGTACATCTGTTATTACGCTAGTACAACACTGTCCTAATTACTTTGGCTTTAGAGTAAGTTTTAAATTTAGGAAGTGTGAATCTTCCTAGTTTGTTCTTTTTCAAGATTCTTTTGGCCGTTCAGGATTCCTTTTATTCGTGTTTGGATTTTAGGATCAGCTTTTCAGTTTTTACAGGGAAGCCATCTGGGGTTTAATAGGGATTGCATTGAATCTGTAGATCACTATGGGACATATTCCCATCTTAACAATATTAAATCTTTCAATCTATGAACATTGGATGTCTTTCCGTTTATTTAGATCTTCTTTAATTTCAGCACTTTTTTGGAGTTTGCAGTATACAAGTCTTGTACATCTTTTGTTAAACTTATTCCTAAGTATTTTATTTTTTTTATGGTATTCTAGATGGAATTATTTTCTTAATTTCATTTCCAGATTGTTCATTGCTAGTATATAAAATACAGTTGATTTTTGTAGATTGATCTTGTATTCTGCACCCTTGCTGAACTCGTCTATTAGCTGTTATAGTTGGTGTAATGGATTCTTAGGATTTCCTATGTGTAAGATCATGTCATCTGCAAATAGAAAGTTTTATTTCTTCCTTTCCATTTTGTTTTGTTTTCATTTCCTTGACTAATTGTCCTCGCCAGAACCTCCAGTACAGTGTTGAATAGGAGTGATGAGAGAGGCTTCTTTCTCTTGTTCTTGATCTTAGGAGGAAAACATCTAGTCTTTCTCCATTAAATATTATGTTAACTATGGATTTTTCATATATGCGTTTTATAACTTTGAGGAAATTCCCTTCTATTCCTAGTTTGTTGAGTGTTTTTATTGTGGGAGGGTGTTGAGTTTTGTCACATGCTTTTTCTGTGTCTGATGAGATGATCATGTGTTTTTTGGGTTTTATTCTATTGATATGATGTATTACATTAATTGAGTTTCACATGTTAAGCCAACCTGTTACTGCTGTGATAAAACCCACTTAATCATGGTGTATAATACTTTCTATGTGTTGCTAGATTCAATTTGCTAGTATTTTATTGAGGATGTTTGCATCTCTATTCCTAAGAGATACTTGTCTGTAGTTTTCTTGTGATGTCTTTGTCTGGTTTTGGTATCAGGATATTAATGGCCTTACAATGAGTTGGAAGGTGTTCTCTCCTGTTCTGTTTTTTTCTGAAAAGTTTGTGAAGAATTAGTATTGGTGTTAAATGTTTGGTAGAATTTACCAGTTGAAGCCATCTGGGCCTGGACTTTGTGGGTAGTTTTTGATTACCTATTCAAACTCTTTACTTGTTTTTGGTTTACTCATATTTTCTATTTCTTCTTGACCTGGATTCTGAAATTTGTGTTTCTAGAAATTTGTCCATTTCATCTGTTATCAAATATTGGCATATAATCATCCATGTTCCTTTATAATCATTTTATTTCTGTAAAGTCAGTAGTAATGTCTTTTCTCTTTTTAATTTTAACAATGTGAGTCTTTTTTTCTTGGTCAGTCTAGCTAAAGATTTGCTCATTTTGTTAGTCTTTTCAGAGTACCAAGTTTTAGGTCTGCCGATTGTTTTCCCCTCCTATTTCATTAATTTCCAATCTAATCTTCTACTTGTTTTAGGTTTAATTTGCTTGTCTTTTTTAGTGTCCTTTTTCTAATATGTTCTTAGTGTTCTGTACTTGTATCTTTTACTTTACTGATTTGAGTGAGAAAAACAGGTTTAAGAATAAAGATTTGTATTTGTACAAAAAAAGATAGTGAAATCAGTTTTTATTTAATTTTAATTCAACTGTCAAGGTTACAGGTTATGCATGTTGGTGTGTGCATGTGTTATAAAAGAAACCAAAATGACTCTGCAAATTAATTTTGGACTTCTATTTTCACCTATAATGGATGTGACTTCCTAGTTTTCTTCTGTAGACATTCCCTGTGAGTGTAAGACTCTTGAGTAAGGACGGTCGTCATTAAGGTTTGCCTGGGTTGTTACAGGTGCATCTGATTCCGTTGAAGCTGGCTATCAGTACACAGGTGTACTGAATAGGAGTAACTTAAAACATCCTGGAAATTGAGTACTTGATGAGATTCTGACTAGATGAAGTGTCAGATGTCTCAACAGAAAGTAAATGACTGTCCACTCACAGGAAGAGAAGGTAGGCTGTTTCGCAGGAGACCTTTCTTTCGTGTGATAATCTGCCCATACTATGAAAACAGACCTAGATCCTCCTGTAGTTAAAGAACGGGCGGAGCTATGTGTGCTCTCTAGAAACCCGTGACAGGAGGTACAAAGAGTGATAGAAAACTTGGCCTCGTGTTCAGTGAAGAAAGAGAGAGTCATCATAAACTTCATTGCGGTGTTTCTATGGGAAGTACTGAATCATTTGGCTGTTGTTGCTGGGGAACACCTATAATTTGTTTTTTCACTGAGTTTGATTGCTTTTTTGTTTTTCATAAAATGCACAGGTTTATGCTAGTTTATTTTTTATAAAACATAAAATAAAAATTAAAAATTTTAGTCGGTGAGTTAACTATAATCATCTTGTGTTTCACCATGTGTATCACACTTTGGCAAATACCGTGCAGGGAAAAGAGCATTGCTTTGAAATCAGGTCTGGTTTGGAATCCTAACTCCATCACTTCTTTGCTTGAGCAATTACCTAAATCTGTTTCTGGATCATGAAGTTGGGGAAAATAATACTTAAAGAGTTGGTGTGTGTTTTAATTAAATGATAAAGTTTGTAAAGTGTTTGATTCAGAGAAAGGTGTTCAAGAACTGGTTATTCTCTCACCACCCCTGTTCCTCACACTTCATCTCTGCAAGAAATTACTTGTTTTCGTTTTAGTGTCTTAGTTCTTGGACAACTTATCTCCGGAACTAGCTCCTTCGAAACCAAAATTGTCACTACTAATTGTACTTTTATTGGAAATTAATCCAGCAGTTTTGGTCCTTGTCAATAAACTGCTGTGCTTTTAGTTTTCCAGTTTGGGTAAAAAAATGA
The DNA here is from genome assembly GCF_041296235.1 of Equus asinus. NCBI lineage: Eukaryota > Metazoa > Chordata > Mammalia > Perissodactyla > Equidae > Equus > Equus asinus. The sequence continues at coordinate 32,771,050 of NC_091800.1, read as the reverse complement.
AAAGATAGTTTCAGTGACTTTCGTGTCACAGTAACATTTTAAGCATGTGATTTGTGTCTATATTGTGAAAAATTGTGTATCAGATGTGGTGTTGTAGCACTTTGTCTTTAAGGTTAATAAAGGATTCTTTTAACTTGTACATAAGAAAAGCTGATCAATCATCATGATTTAGGAAATTATCTATAGTAGTCACAATATTTGCCCAGGTTAGATTTTGTTAACAAAAATAAAGCTGCTTCAGTCTTGATCAAATATAGCTATAGAAGAAAATACTTAAATTAGGATAAGGTGGTTGAATTTGGAAATTTTTCAGTTCATAGAATTTTGGCTGTATAACTTAAGCTGTCCTTTTGGAGACTTTAAGTTCGGTGTTTTTTTTGTTTTTTGGGTTTTTTTGGTGAGCAAGGTTGACCCTGAGCTAACATCTATGCCAGTCTTCCTCTGTTTTCTGTGTGGGATGCTGCCACAGCATGGCTTGATGTGTGTAGGTCCGTGCCCAGGATCCAAACCTGCGAATCCCAGGCTGCCAAAGCAGAGCTTGCGAACTTAACCACTATGCCACCAGGCTGGCCCCAAGGCTTTAAGTTTTTATTGTGATCTTAGATAACTAACTTAGTAGATTGGTTTTCTTGATTTTAAATGGCAGTGGCAAAATATTATTTTCAAGAAGGATAGTCATTACATGTTAAGTTTTACAAGAAAGGAGTTGAGCTGAGACATAAATTCTAGGTAGACTTGAAGTATGATGGGTCCTTATACCCGAGTAAAACTCCTTAGACTTAACTTTCATAGACAGATTTGGAAAATTGAATTATTCGCTTAACTCTTGAGTTAGTGACTTTAATATAAATTTTTTAGATTCAAGAAATATGCCTAATGAACCAGGAAAGCCGATGTTCTTTGCGGTTCTTTTATTTAGGAGATTTCATGTGGACTTTACATTATCTTGATTTTTCCTCAATCAAATCTTGTTTTGAAGTTCTAAAGCTGGAGATCTTTTTTATTCAGTAGTATTTATATGTCTCTATGTTGAATTATACGTAACTTCAATATATGTTGTACTTTTATTATTAAACTGACTTTAAAAATGTTTCACCCTTAGAGATGCAGAGAGACCCTTATTGAAAACATACTTCAGCTGCAGTTTTTGCAACTGCCAGTAGATGGCATTATAAGTTCATGAGAAAATTTTTGCTTCCATAAATTGAACAACTTGAGGACTGAATTTCTAGACCTGGAAAGTTTTTTAACTTACAGATATTCTAAGTGAGATTGATGGCGTGGTATTGGTCATGGTGCATTAAAAATGTCTATAACTGGGGCCGGTCTGGTGGTGTAGTGGTTAAGCTTGCAATTTTTGCTTTGGTGGCCCAGGGTTTGCAGGTCTGGATCCTGGGTGTGGACGTACACACTGCTCATCAAGCCATACTGTGGCAGCATCCCACATATAAAATAGAGGAAGATTGGCACAAATGTTAGCTCAGGGCTAATATTCCTCACACACACACGCACACAAAAGTGTCTATTACCGTTAATTTTGCTTTATAGTAATAGTCTTTTTGCAATATTTTTCTCAGTTCTTTTTTCCCTCTTTTTTTTGAGGAAGATTGGCCCGGAGCTAACTACTGCCAATCCTCCTCTTTTTGCTGAGGAAGACCGGCCCTGAGCTAATATCCATGCCCATCTTCCTCTACTTTATATGTAGGATGCCTACCACAGCATGGCTTTTGCCAAGTGGTGCCATGTCTGCACCCGGGATCTGAACTGGCGAACCCCGGGCCAGCGAGAAGTGGAACGTGTGAACTTAACCACTGCACCACTGGGCCACCCCCTCAGTTCTCAAACTCTAGTGTGTGTATCAGAATTAACAAGAGGGTTTTGCTAAAAACAGATCGCTGATTCTGTAAATCTGGGGCTTGGTCCCAAAATTTACATCTCTAACAAATTACCAGGTGATGCTAATGCCAGTATTGATGATGTTCATGGTCTGAGGAGCACATTTTAAGAACCACTGGTTGTTTGTTTGTTTGTTTTGAGGAAGATAGTCCTGAGCTAACATCTGCCACCAACCCTCCTCTTTTTGCTGAGGAAGATTGGCCCTGAGCTAGCATCTTTGCCTATCTTCCTCCATTTTACATGTGGGACACCTCCCACACCTTGGCTTGATAAGCAGTCTGCATGTCCATGCCCAGGATCTGAACTGGTGAACCCTGGGCCGCTGAAGCAGAATGTATGAACTTAACTGCTACACCACTGGGCTGGCCCCTTGTTTTATTTTTTTTAATTGTGGTAAAATACACAACATCCAATTCACTGTCTTAACCATTTTTAAGTGTACAGTTCACTGGTATTAAATACATTCACATTGTTCTGCAACGATCACCACCATCCATCGCCATGACACTTTTCATCTTGTAGAACTGAACCTCTGTATGCATTAAACAGTAACTTCCCATTTTCCCCTTCTCCCAGCCTCTGGCAACCACCATTATACTTTTTGTTTTTATTATTTTGACTACCCTAAGTGTCTCTAAGTGGAATCATACAGTATTTGTCTTTTTTGTGACTGGCTTATTTCACTTAGCATAATGTCCTCAAAGTTCACTCATCTTGTAGCATATTGCAGAATTGCCTTCCTTTTTAAGGCTTAAAAATATTTTATCGTATGTGGTAACATTTTGCTTATCCATTCATCTGTTGATAGACACTTTGGTTGCTTCCACGTTTTGGCTAATGTGAATAATGCTGCTATGAATATGGGTGTACATATACCTCTTTGAGTCCCTGCTTTCAATCCTTTTGGCTATATACCCAGAAATGGAATTGCTGGATCATTTGGTAATTCTTTTGTAAATTTTTTGAGAAACCGCCAAACTGTTTTCCGTAACAGCTGTACCATTTTATATTCCCACCAACAGTGCACAAGAGTTCCAGTTTCTTTACGTCTTCATCAACAGTTGTTGTTTTCTGTTTTTTTGATAATAGTTATCCTCTGAGGGTGAAGTATCTCATTGTAGTTTTGATTTGCATTTCTGTAATGATTAGTGATGTTGTGCATCTCTTCATTTGCTGATTGGCCATTTGTATGTCTTTTTTGGAGAAATGTCTTTTGCCCACTTTTGAATAGAGTTTTTTGTCGTTGTTGAGTTTTAGGAGTTCTCTATATATTTTGGATATTAACCCCTTATCAGATACATGATTTACAAATACTTTCTGCCATTCTGTGGGTTGCCTTTTTACTCTGAGTGATCTTTTGATGCACAAAATTTAAAAATATTCAATAAGTCCAGTCTGTTTATTTTTTCTTTTGTTACCTGTGCCTTTGGTATCATATCCAAGAAATCATTGCCAAATCCAGGTCATGAAGCTTTTGTCATATGTTTTATTGTTTTAGGTCCTACCTTTAGGTCCTTGATCCATTTTGAGTTAATTTTTGTTTATGGTTTTAGGTAAGGGTCTAGCTTCATTCTTTTACCTGTGGATATCTAGTTTTCCCCTCACCATTTGTTGAAAAGACTGCCCTTTCCCCATTGAGTGGTCTTGACACCCTTGTCAAAAATCATTTGACCACATATGCGAGGGTTTGTTTCTGGGCTCTTTTATTCCATTAGTCTCTGTCAGTTTTCATCCACATGTTTTAATTACTATAACTTTGTAGTGAGTTTTGAAATCAGGATGTGAGTTCTCTGGTTTTGTGCTTGTTTTTCAAGATTGCGTTGGCTATTTCGGTTCCCTTGAGATTCCATGTGAATTTAGGATGAGTTTTTCTATTTGAAAAAAAAAGTCATTGGGATTTTGATAGTGATCGCATTGAGTCTGTAGATATCTTTGGGTAGTACTCACATTTTAATAAGAGGTCTTCCAATCCATGAACATGGGATGTGTTTCTGTTTATTTATGTCTTTTTAAATTTCTTTCAGCAATGTTTTGTAGTTTTCATTGTACAAGTCTTTCATTTCCTTGGTTAATTCATAAGTATTTTATTCTTTTTGATGCTATTGTGAATGGAGTTGTTTTTGTAATTTCCTTTTCAGGTTGTTCATTATTTGTGTATAGAAATGCAACAGATTTTTGCATATTGACTTTGTATCCTGCTACTTTGCTGAATTTGTTTATTAGTTGTAAAGTTTTTTTGTGGTGTGATTAGGATTTTCTGTAGGAAAGGTCATATCATCTGCAAACAGATATTTTTACTTCTTCCTTTCCAGTTTGGATGCCTTTTATTTCTTTTTCTTGCCTAATTGCTTTGTCTAGAACTTCCAGAACTGTGTTGAATAGAAGTGGTGAAAGTGGGCATCCTTGCCTCATTCCTGATCTTAGTAGAAACATTTTGTCTTTCATTATTTGATATATTCACTGTGGGTTTTTTGTAGATGGCATTCATTATATTGAGGTAGTATCTTTCTAATCCTAGTTTGTTGAGTGTTTTTATAGTGAAAGGATGTTGAATTTTGTCAGATGCTTTTTCTGCATCAATTGAGATGATAGTTTTTTTTTTTCCCCTCATTTTGTTGATGTGGCATATTACCTTGACTTTTATATGTTGAACCATCCTTGCATTCCAGAATAAATCCCAGTTGGTCATGGTGTATAATCTTTTTAGTATGCTGCTGAATTCTGTTTTCTAGTATTTTGTTGAGGATTTTTGCATCCATAGTCATCAGGGGTATTGATCAGTAGTTTCTTATGGTGTCTTTTTCTGGCTTTGGTATCAGAGTAATGCTGGCCTCATAAAATGAATTTGGAAGTGTTTGCTTCTCTTCTGTTTTTTGGGAAAACTTTGGCATTGGTTCTTTAAATGTTTGGTAGAATTCACCAGTGAAGCCATTGGGTCCAGGGTTTTCTTTGTTAATAGATTTTTGATTACTCATTCAATCTCCTTACTAGTTGTAGGTTTATTCAGATTTTAAGAAACATTGTTTTTTAACAATCTTTGTTTTAAAAGTCTTATTATTAAAACAATACAGCATTATTGTTTTTTGAAAGAATGTACCCATATTTTACTATCCTAATTATTTGGTAATGTTTTTATTGATATGTATTTATGTATATGTATTTTAGTGAAGTCATAATGTGTGTAAATTCTTTTTGTGGTCTGTTTTTTTATGTTATTTACATATTTTTCCTCATTATTAATGTATAGTCCCATCTATTTCCCTTTTGCCTTTCTATAGAAAATTATGCCATATGATGTAGCATCATATCACAAAGATATGTAGGCCTGAGAAGTGTTTTAATTTGGTCTTTTTTTTGTTTTTTGACTGGTGTCAGTAGGATGGTCAGTGGCTTTATGGACATGACACCCTGTGACTTTGTGGAGCAGGGTTCTAATTTGGATTCAAAATTAAATTAATTAAATCATACCATCTTGTGTTACATGGAATGCACGAAGAGGTTTCTTTTGTAGCCATAAATACCAAAATCTGATTAGGACTTTGTGGATACATGGTCTGTTCCTCACTGGCAGTGAAACTACAGTACGTTTTGGTTAGTTCATAAAGAGGCCTAGAAAGAAAATAATTGTTTATCTGAAAATAAAATGTCTAACATCCCACTTTTCACAAAATAGTAAGCAATGTTTCAGACTTTATTTTAGTAGTAGGTAGGTAAGTGAATTTAGATAGGAAAACCTGTAATTGTTTTAAGAACAGATTCTTAGTTTCTGCCTTTTACCAGGGCTGCTGACAATAATAAGCAAATCAGTCATTTTTGATTTCACTCAGACTTTTCAAATCTTTTTAGTTTTTTTGTAGACATGCTAACATGATTCGTAAATGAAATAACTCTCTTTTGTTAATTTTATATTTGCTTATTTTATATTGTTGTAATAAATGCTTTATTTTCTTTTTTTCTTAAAGACTGGCACCTGAGCGAATATCTGTTGCCAGTCTTCTTTTTTTTCTTCTTCTCCCCAAAGGCCCCCAGTACGTAGTTGTATATTCTAGTTGTAGGTTCTTCTGGTTGTGCTATGTGGGATGCTGCCTCAGCATGGCTTCACGAGCAGTGCCGTGTCCATGCCCAGGATCCTAACCGGCAAAACCCTGGGCTGCCGAAGCGGAGTGTGTGAACTTAACCACTTGGCCATGGGGCGGCCCCCATGTAATAAATGTTTACAAACTTGAAGTAGGAGATCACAATTTTTTTAATGGTATAATTAATATACAGCATTTGATATTAGAGATTATAATGCACGTGGAGACCTGAGACATAACACAGTTAGGACTCCTCCAGAGGCTGGGTGGCTGCCCAGTTTGTCCCTCTGTAACACACTCCTCCCCCCAATCAAACAAAAGAAAACTTCTTTAAATTTCAAGAACTCTTTAAGATTCTTTGGGAACTCAGTTTGGAAATGTGTATTTGGAAATGTGTTGCTTAATGTCACATAAGAGTGTCATAAGTTTGTCCCTCCTAAGCCTTCTCTTACTTTTTTTCCCTCTCTGGCAAACTTTCCCCTCCCTGTTGTCCCCCCAGTGTGTGTGTGTGTGTGTGTGTGTGTGTGTGTGTGTGTGTTTAAAGTTTACTCCTCCTCAGTTTCCCCTCCCTGTTGTCCCCCCAGTGTGTGTGTGTGTGTGTGTGTTTAAAGTTTACTCCTCCTCAGTTTCCCCTCCCTGTTGTCCCCCCAGTGTGTGTGTGTGTGTGTGTGTGTGTGTGTGTGTGTTTAAAGTTTACTCCTCCTCAGTTTCCCCTCCCTGTTGTCCCCCCAGTGTGTGTGTGTGTGTGTGTGTGTGTGTGTTTAAAGTTTACTCCTCCTCAGTTTCCCCTCCCTGTTGTCCCCCCAGTGTGTGTGTGTGTGTGTGTGTGTGTGTGTGTTTAAAGTTTACTCCTCCTCAGTTTGGAAGCACTTAGTGTATTTTCCACGGTCTGGCCGATTTGATGCACACCACTTGGTGTTTTGTGCACTAGAACTGACTGGGGAAAGGTTCCTGTGCTGCCGTTAGTCTCTAGTCTGACAGGACCCCGGTGAGTCAAGGAGAATTCCCCTTTTCGGAGCAGTTGTGCCGATGCTCCGTATACTGAAGACTGGGAGAGCAGAGCAGTTAAAAGCTTAACTCGGGAGCCTTGTTGCTTGGGTTGAACTCTGGCTCCGCCATTGTGTACTTGCAGCTTATATTTATTTTCCCATTGCCTGTAAAATGAAGTTTATTAATAGTGCATACTTCATAGGGTTGTTTTAAGGCTGAGTTAATACAAGTAAAGTACTTCAAACAGTGCCTAGCTCATGGTAAGTGCCATATATAGGGTTGACTATTAATATAATTACTACATGATATTTGTAAAGCACTTGTGACAGTTACTGGCTTATTATTATTGTTGTTCCACTGTCTGTATCTTCCTTGTGTCTGGAGGTATTAGTAGCATTAAGGCCATTTTTAAAAAATTAGAATACTTTCAACATTATCACTATGAAAATAATATCATATTGGTCAGATACAGTTAAAATTTTTAATGATTTTCCTTCACTTTTGACCTTTTTTTTTTTGAAATTCACAAATAAGATGGTTATATTTTCTAACTCATTCTGAACAGTTGACATCAGTGGCCATTTAAAGCCAACTATACATGTAAGCACCTTTTTTTCTCCTGCCACTTCTCATTCATGTTGCTGTTGGCGCTCGCAGGGCATAGCACATTTACTGTGTGGTTTATAATATTTCATTCGTACCTGAGTGAGCATTGAAATGCAAATTCTGTCAAAATGATCACTAAAAACAAAGGTAGTTTAAACATCTAGTTAGGAGTTTACTTAACCACTTCCGTCAACTTAGAGTATGATTTGGATCATTTTACTTGACTTTTTTGTGATGAGTAGCATTTTAGAAAATCTGAATATATAATGGCTTACAGCTTCACAATATAACAGTGGGAAGCAAAAGGCAAATAAATTAACTGTTAATAATAATAAATTATACAGATATGTTTATTGGTCAAAAAAAGGTTTTGTAGTAACTAGTGATAATTTGTCTTTCAAAACCTGAAGCTACTTATTGAGATGAGAAATTATGAGCTTCTGTTTTACTGTTAATGAAGAGAGCAGTACATTTTCTGTGTTTTTTCTCACTTTCCTCCCACACAGGGAGGGGGGAAAAGCAGACACCCTAGTGGTTTAGTTAATTTGTTAATTCATAGTTCTGAAATACGCTGTGTATTGTTTCCAAATCTAACCCATAGTAAGTATAAGTACCTTCATAAAATATTTTTAAATTTTAAAACTATGTTTCTTTAACAGATTTCTATAATCCAGGAGCTTGTTACTAATTATGAAGCCTCTCTTAAAATGTGTGACTTTTTTAGCCCTTATGGTAAGTTTAAATTAGATCGAATTGGAATTTGATTACTCATTTCAATCCCTTTGTAGTCACTTATAGTAAAACTATCTTGTTACGTACGTGCTACATGATTAGCTGTTTACTCAATAGTTTTTGAGTTAGTGAATGAAATGAGAAGAGCACTTTCAATCTTATTTAATTTAAATTTTCCATGATTTTGTGAGGTGGGAGTTAACCCTATTTTAACACGAGTGAACACACTTGAGAGTTTGAGTGGCTTGGCCAAGATTGTGCACTTAATGTATTGAAACCTGTTTTTCCTGAATCCCTACTTCTCTCCTCTTTCTACTCTTATTACTTTAAACCGTGTTTTGTTTCTCTGTTTGTAGGGGCATATGTAAACCAGGACAGCTTGATTTAGAAAACACGCTGGAGTGCTCTCAGCCATGCAGATGCCACTTTAGTCTGGTTTCTTGGTGTATCTTTTGATACATGTTATTGTCCTTTTGTTTTTGTTAGTTTGAAACAAACTTCATAATAAAATAACAGACACAGAAGTAAATAAGATTGATCAGGGTTCAGATGTTGTCAGCCTCATCTGCCCATTAAAAAGTTCCTCATTGGCCTCTCACCTAATAATTTTCACAGCCGCTGAAGATCGTTGCCTCAATCCTATCATCGTTTCTTCTGCATTTATTAGCTGTAATTCTTACAGAGAATTTTCCCTCATCAAATGTTTGGTTCCCTTGAAATACAGTTTATATAAACAGGAGCAAGATAAATGCTTGGCTTTTTGCCTTTATTATTTGTTTTAATTTATGCTAATTTGTGTGTGTGCATTACTATCTTTTCATTATAGTTCAGCTAGCCTAGGAGACCTTCTACTTTTTTCTGATGTAGTGCGGGTAAATGCTCCTTTCCACTCTTTCTACCGTATTTTATACCTGTATGTCTTCCCTTCTGAAATCCATTTTGGTAGCTTGATATTTCTTACCTGCTCTTCTGTAGCTTGAGGGTACAAGGGGGGAACAGGACAGAGCTCAGCTGATGAGCAGAGTTAATATCACCCTGTCAGAAACGTATCCTCCTCAAGCCCTTCAGCTTTGAGTTTCCTTCACTCACTGTCCAGGCCTCGGCACTGCTAACCCCTGGCACTTCCTGCCTCTGTGGAATTTGTAGTAGTGGTTAGGGACACCTTTTCTCTGAGCTGTTTTCCTTGACTTTTCCTGGGCCTGCTGCCTTATGCTCTCAGCCTGAGAACTCACAGAGTTAGATTAATTGACCTCTCTTCCCCAGCATTCTTTCTTTGGAGTGCGGTAGGAGTTAGAAGCCTATGGAACTAGCATCTTGTTTCTGTGCTTGGCTGCCACTTTTTGAACTTTATGGCATGAAGTCATATCTCTTTCTGTTGAAATTGATCGTTTTTGCTGGGTTTTTACTGTTTATTATTGTAATAATTATTAATTTCATTATGCATTGGGAGAGAGAAAGTTACATGATTTGCTTTACTTTGTCTTCTTCCCCATAATAATTTTATGTTTGTTTGATTGCAGAGAAGGGGGAGAAGGAACCACCAACAACACTACTCTGGGTTCAGTATTTCCTGGCACAGCACTTTGATAAACTTGGGCAATATTCTTTGGCTTTGGATTATATTAATGCTGCAATTGCTAGTACTCCAACTCTAATAGAATTATTCTATATGAAAGCAAAAATTTACAAGGTAAAATCTTAGTCATGTTTTTTGAATAGTTGAAGAATTTGGCCACTTTTAAGAACCCGTGGAGGGGCTGACCTAGTTGCATAGTGGTTAAGTTCACATGTTCTGCTTTGGCGGCCCAGGGTTTGTGGGTTCAGATCCCAGGTGTGGACCTAGACACTGCTCATCAAGCCGTGCTGTGACAGCATCCCACATACAGAATAGAGGAAGACTGGCACAGTTGTTAGCTCAGTGACAATCTTCCTCATCAAGAAAAAAAAAAACCCTTGGAGTTCTTTCCATATAGAAATAACTTCGGGGCACCTTGGTAATCTATTTCTAATACTCTAATAACCCTAAGGAGTTTTATGTTGCATAGTTATGTAATCAGTGTTGATCATTTGATTCAGCTCTTAGTAAGTGTAAATTGTAATTTACCCAAAGATTTGTAGATAAGTTTGACAGGAATGTTACCAAATTTCTGATTTGTCTTTATAAACTTTTTCCATTTATATTGCACCCATATTCTCTTAATCATAAACTGTGATTTCTTTAATACTTTGATCTCTTAAAGCATATAGGTAATCTCAAAGAAGCTGCAAAGTGGATGGATGAAGCGCAGTCTTTGGACACAGCTGATCGATTTATCAATTCTAAATGTGCAAAATACATGCTTCGAGCAAACATGATAAAAGAAGCAGAGGAAATGTGCTCCAAGTTCACAAGGGTAGGAAATAGCTGTAATTATCTGAGTTAGTAAAAATTAAACTTAAGTTCTGTGGTGATTTATGAAGTTTGCCACAGGCATTCTTAAGAATTCATTTTTGTACTGTTTTTTTAACCCCATGTAGCTCATATCCGAAGTACGGTTTCTTTCTGTGGTTGAGTGTGTGCGTGCATGTACTTCTGGTGGAGGATGGTTAAAAAGCAGTATAAGGAGCAAAATACTTTTATGCAAAGATAGGCAACATGCCATACCTCAGTGATTGTGTGTAGTATTCAATTTACAGTTCTTTTGTCTCACTAGTAATTTGTGACTGCTGTTTAATCTCTCTTTTACAGATCTTCAGAATTGTTCATAGAGTTCTTTCTATGTAGAACTAACTTTTTTGGACTACTAGTCTCTGTGACATTCAAGAGTTTAAGTTCTCTGAAATTGTTGGTCTAAACATTTGTTCCTTTCTTTTCAGTCCTTCATCATCCTTTCATGTCCTTTTTCACATAGATTTTCTGTTATATTATTAAAATAATACATGTTTATGGTTAAACATATAAGTAGACTCATGGAACAGAATAGAAAGCTCAGAAACAGATTCACACATATTTGGACACGTTGTATAGCTAGAAGTGCTTTAAAAATCAGGTGAAAAGATGTTGCTGGGACAATTAGTTATTTGTGTTGAAAAAAGTAAAATGACATCCTTATCTCACACTGCACACATATCAGTTCCAGGTGGATTAAAGATCTAAGTATGGAAAGTAAACCTTTCAAACTTTTAGAAGAAAATATAGAAGTTTATCTTTAGGGCTTGAGGTAGAAAACATTTCCTAAGACACCAAAAGCATCAAGTACAAAAGTAAAATTGATATACTTGACTATTTTAAAATTTATGATAATGTATAACAAAAAGTAACTGTAAGTAAAGTGGGAAGGGGCCAGCCTGGTGGCATAGTGGTTAAGTTTGTGTGCTCTGCTTCAGTGGCCCGGGATTAACAGGTTTGGATCCCGGGTGCGGACCTATGCGCCACTCATCAAGCCATGCTAAGGAGGCATCCCACATACAAAATAGAGGAAGATTGGCACAGATGTTAGTTCAGAGCGAATCTTCCTCAAGCAAAAAGAAGAAGATTGACAATAAATGTTAGCTCAGGGCCAATCTTCCTCACAAAAACAGCAAAAAAAGTGGGAAGATAAACCATAGAATTGGAGTTGATATTTCCAACTCATACAACAAAGAAGGAATTTATATTGAACTCCAAAGAATTCACTGTGAAATAGTTATATAACACACTTTGAATGTGATATTGAGGCATAATGAGGAAACCATGTTTACGAGTTTGATTTCCAAGTTACAGTTAAGATACTTTGAAATTCTATACAAAGCAGAGGGCTTTAGTGATGGTGTTTGCTAGTAAGATGTTAAGGATGAAAATGAGTTATCGCTGTGCTCTGTGAGGCTAATGTATTGCTAACATGGCGCCAGTGTACCACCTTCCTTAGGTGTTGAGATTTCTAGTTGTGTCTGGGTGTTAATGGAAACCCCTTATCATTTAGAAGCCACAGAGTAGCTTGAACTTTTACTATGAAAATTTACTTGCAAGAGTGATGTCATAAAAATATAAATGTACCCCACACACACAAAACTCAGTAAAAAAAAGACAACACAATACAAAATTGGGCAAAGGATATGAATAGTTAGTTCACAGAAGTGGAAAATGGAATGACCAAAAAAGATGTCTATATCAGTAATCAGGGAAAAAATAAGGTATCATTTTATGCCTATCAAATTAGCAGAAATGTGTACCTGACATTACTAGGTATTGACAAATGGTATGTCACATATATATCATATATAGTACATATATATCACATATACGTATATATATGAAATATGTCATATATTAATGAGAAACAAGATATGGTCTATAGATAGTGGCCTTTAATAGATATATATATCCATTTAATTTATATATATATATTTATAGGTATATACACTTCTCATAAAAAGGTTTTTTCCATCTGAGCCTGCCTGACTTTTACTTTCTGATATTTAGAGTAATGCTAATAGTTTGTATATCATTTGTATAGGGAAATAGAAAGGTGGCTTTAACAATTATTAAGCACTGAGCCAAATACTTTATTGATGTTATTTAATCTTAATGATCCTATTATACCATTACCCTCGTATTGCAGTTAAGGAAATGTTTAGAGAGGTCAAGTACTGTGCCAGTGGGAGATCACCCAGCTAGTCATTCATTTGGAGCCAGGATTCCAGCTTGGGTGTCTCTGACTCTAAAACCCGTGTTTTAGAATCGTCTAGTAGGAACAGAAGCTACAGTGACTGATGTTTCTAAAACTCAGATGCTATAGGATCAACAGCAGATGCAAAGTGGAAGATGTAATGTTGGGCAAAAGTATTAGCAAGAATGATGGGTATTAGAAAAAAATTACGAAAATAGTAATACTTTTGTGTAGCACTGAATCACGTTCGACATTTTACAGCAAGGTGATTCAGGCTGTGAAGATGTCACTTGAATCATCTTTGGTCCCGTAGTAAATAGTGCTGGGGTTCAAACTCTTCAGTGCCCTTTCCACTGTATCTCGATTTTGAAGATTAAAAGACAGTATAAGAGTAGATGTAAAAGCAATGATGTTTGTAGAGAAAAGTACCACCTGGCAGGCTAGGGTAGAGATTATAAGTAAAGTACAATTAAAAATGAGTGTACAAAACTTCTGTAGTTAAATAAGTCCAGTGATTAAAAAAAACCAAACACAAGCACACACACAATCACACACACATATACGCATACACACACATACACACACATACCCCCACCCCCACCCCCACCCCAAGCCACAGACAACTAGGACGTGTCTGAAAAGGCACAGGAGAATGAGAAAGAAGAGCAGAGGTTCGCTATTTGAGGAGAGTACTCACTAAAATCTGTGGCTCAGATTGCTCATGACAGTTGCCTCCGGTCATTTATTCTTGAAGTTGTCATGCTGTGTGGAGAGCTTATCCATACTGGTTCATTGGCTGGGCATGTCTGTAATGTGTGGTGGATAACATAGTGAGCCAGGGGAGGAAAACTGCTAATGACCTTGACTAAGAGGTTAATATCTGCTTGCTAATAAATGAGTAAAGTGCTCATATTTCCTTCTTGCTAACTTTTCACAGTTGTAAATTTTTGTACAGAGTTGCTGATGCAAGTTGGATAGTTCTAGTGGGTAAAGGTTTTGATATGAAAAATAATGTCGATTTCTTATATATAGTCATCAGAAAATGAAAAATATTTGCAACTGTAAAGAAGAAATAAAGTATGCCGATAATACCATCCACTCAGAGATAACCAGTTTTTATACTTTTAATGAGAATTCTGAAAATTGAACTGATAAAATAGGTGTGAAAAGGAACTGAAGACTGACATTATTTATGTAAATACACTTTTGCCATCATTCCTCGACTCACAGAAAATATATTTGAAATAACTCTTCTAAATTGTGACAAAACCTCAGTGTCCCTACACTGAAACTGAGTATTTTATGTCTTACAGTCTTCTCAGAATTCACATTGAGCCTAAATTAACACATTTCATTATTTGGTTTTGTCAGTCTGCTGAAAAGGAAGAGTGTTGGCATGGAGCAGGAGATGCTGTTAGGAGCAGACACATGGGTACAAAGACAGTGACAACTGATAGCCTGCTGTGCAGGGAGGGGACTGGGAGACTGAATTATTAGTAACAGATTTGACAAGAATGGATGAACATAATGGTGACGCTGAGTCAGCAAGGAAAGGTTAAGTAGCTTTTACTTAATAGGCAGAAAGTAGGCAATGTTTCATAGGATTACCGTCTTAAATAGTTTAAATTAGAAACTTTGGTGTTTAAAAACGTAGCTTTAGTAATCTGGAGTCTTTTCTATGTAGAGTGTTGAGAACCACAACAGAGCTGGATAAGTAAGATGTTATATAATTTTAAATTGGTTGGAGCCTTTTGGAAGCACATTGATATATTTGTTAAGTGCCATTTATTATCATAATAGTACTTGGTAGTCATAGTTGTAAAAGAGAAAATGAGATTTTTAGGATCTCTTTTACTGTTTGTTTCCTATAGTTATGAATGCTTCCGTTTCAGGAAGGAACATCTGCCATGGAAAATCTCAATGAAATGCAGTGTATGTGGTTTCAAACAGAATGCATTTCAGCTTATCAGCGTTTGGGGAGATACGGGGATGCCTTGAAAAAATGCCATGAAGTGGAAAGGGTAAGTTGATAGACTTTTGACTTTATTTTTCTCCTGTAAGGTGATGAAAACAGGTAGATTTCTACACAGGATCATCTACCTCTTCTAACTACCTCGGAAACTTCGTTGTCAAGAAAATTCTTGATCTTTAGTCTTCCAAAAATTCAGAAGTTGTGAATAAATGATTGCTTTCTTTTGCTCCTCAAATGGTTGTGATTTTGACAGGTCTACGTATTTTTGTCTGAAGGAAGAAGGAAAAAATTTATTTAGTAAGCCATTATTGCTATTACCAACATATATTCAAAATTTCTCTTCCCTCAATGGGCCATTATTTGATTTTCATCACTAGCCTAGAAGGATACACAAGCTGACGGCCACCTCTTTCCCCTTTGCGTCAGGATCTGCTCCGTAGTCAGCCTCTCTCCAGTTTGTCTTCCCAGGCTGTTTGTTCTCACATTCAGTACTTTGAGCAGCAACCTATGGCTGGTTTGCAGGCTTGTTTTATTACTTGCTTTTAAGATGATGAGTGTGATGTGCCTTAGTGAGGGGACTTTTCTTTTCCTTTGTGTGAATTTTTGTTTTCCTGTTCTTTGTCATCTCTGAAGCACTCTCCTTCCAAATGGACACCAGGAGGAACAGAGCCACAAATGCACCCCTAAGGCAGTCCTCAGCAGCCCTCAGTTGTGGGGTCGCTCGGCACACAGTTCCCACGCTGCGCAGTATAAAACCACAGGCATCGTAGTCAGGTGAGCCTCATGTCTGCTCTCTGGCAGTCACTTTGGCCTTTTTCCCATGTGAAACTTCTGAGCTTACCCAAAAGAAAGGCTGAATCTTAGGGGGTGGCTTTTGATGGAAACTGAAACTAGGATTATACCTGAGCCCTTTTAGAAATAACCTAGTTTTTTGCTTTGTTTTGGGTTTTTTTCCTTTTTAAGCCTGGGCTTGATGGCTGTGTCTCTGGGGAAAATCCTTCTCATCTTCTCCTTGAAAAACATAAAGCCCTTGGATGATAATGTGAAATATTCAGTCAATATCCAAGCATTCTAGTTTCAATCAGGCTCTTATTTCTGTGGTAAAACTGTAGATCATTAGTTTGTTTTGACACTCCTAGATGACTGTCACTTTAAAAGCACTCTGCTTGATATTCGGGAAAGGTGTGTTTTTATTAACCAGGACATGCTCAGTGAGTAGTAGATTGTTTTCTGAATGAAGAGGCTGCCAGGCACTTATGGGTTAGTAATTGCAGCAAGACCATAGCTAGAAATATATCAGATTTTCTGTGACAGTGAAGTTTGAACATACTTAACATCATTATAATTGCAAACTTCTCCAGCTTCAATCCCGTTCCTCCTAACATTAATAACTGTATTACTGTATTCTTTTTAATATTTTTTGAGGATTGTTAGACTATGATTAATAGCTATTCTGTTGCTAAGTTTCATTTAGATTATGCTTTCCCTTAAATTGTTAAAATTGGCTGAGTAACATGAAATAAAACTATAATGTTGGATAAACTACTTCTAGTTCAAGAAATATGATTTGACTGGTGAAAAGCATTTTGAAGGAAAAAAATTTATAGGAAATCAGTGGTTATCAGAGATTAAAACATGGCAGAAATCATGTCACCGTCTAGGTCACGTTACATAATTATTGTTAGAAACTTTACTGTCTTTATTTAGAGCTTGCTCTGAGAATAGAAAGAACTAGAAATAGACAAACAAGAAAAGAGCCTATTCTTAGGCCACTTGTAAGCTAGTCTTTAGAGTGAGTAGTTTTTACTAAATGTAAATAAGACTTTTCTGGTGGTTATATGTAGAAATGTGAGTGCTTAGTACAAATAGGGTGATTAAATATTTGCAGACTGATTAATACTTCTAAAATTGATTTGTAATAAAGTTAATGTACTCTAAAAGAAAACACATTCACAGTATAATGGTAAGGATTTAGGAGTAATTGCAGAATTCAGACATCTCCCTGAGTTACTTTTGCCTGGGTTTTAAATATTTTAGTAAAGAAATGAGCACCTTTTAAAAATAAAACTTTGCAGTTTACCTTCTAAATAGAAGGTCAGTGAATAGAGAAATATGTTCAAATAAGGGCTGAGTCTTCCTTCTGCCTTCAAGAAATCTTTGTTGCAGGCAGTTTCGGCTGGGACCCACCCTGCTCTGCACTCTTAGTAGTTGGGTTTGGAATGTTAGAGTTCTGGACTGGCCGCGCTTTAGGACTTTTTCTGTCTTCACCTCGCCTCCGTCATACGATTTTAGAATTGTATGTAAAGATTATGTAGTCCAACCCAATCTGATGTTTAGAACTTGAGTTTTATTAAAAATAAAACAGCTGTCTTCAAAATATTGGATATAACCTAGTGTTCAGAATAACAAACTATTTTATCTTTTAAGAATTGTTTTCTTTCTTATATTTTTTTCCTGGAGATTGGTTTTTCATTATTTTAGTGTGCTGATTTATATCTGAAATAGAGCAACAATACTTATTTCTGAAACTTTTTGATAAGATCTAGGGTTTCTGATAGGTCAAAACCATAGGAAGTTCATAACTTTGTCTTCTAGTGCATCTTAATCTTTATGAAATTGACACATGCTTTATAAGGACAGATATTCTATAAAAGAAATAGAATATTTTATTACCCTAGTTCGGCTGGTTATTATTTGTTAACTCCAGAGGCTTTTGTTCCCTTTCTATATGCAAGCTCTTACCGGTCTCCTCCAGAACTCTGAGAAGTAATGGATGGGAGAATATGGGTCAGAAGAGAGAGCCTAATAGGAAATTACTAAAGAAAACCATGCCCTTAAAGCTGTGAATAGCATTTCTTAATTCTATGCTGACTTGTCTTACTTGACTTAAGCCTAATTTTGACAATGTCAGCGATTTGTGCTGGTATTAACCCCTCCCCCCGCTCCCCCGCCAAATAAGAGAGCACTACTGTTTATGATGAAAGGAGGGCGTTAGCTGTGTGTTAAAATTTGGGTACCCACTTTCTGTGGCGAGCTGATGTGACCTTATGTTCATTTGTCTGAAGTGCAGAGAAGCTAACTTTACCTGTTTGTGTTATTATCTAGTGTATTTTTATGTTTTATAAGTTTGGAGACTTAAAAACTCACCCCAAGGTAGTACAAAGGAGATCTCTGTGGTGATGGAATAGTTCTGTCTCTTTTTTTTTCTATATATTTTAATTTATTAGCATATATAAGCTAAACTTTTGTATTAATTTTCATTACATGGCTATATACATGTGAATGACCAGTGACCACTAGTTTTTTCAAAGTTTGTGTAAAAATTTTTTAAATAATACTTTTAGCTAGTAATATTAAAGCATTAATTTTTGCTATATTTTTAAGTCAATCAAACTTTAAACAAAAACAGTAGATTGTAACAACTTCAAAGGGCTTGGAAATTGGCATTATAAACAATCTTATAATTCAAGTTTTATTTTTACTAATCATTTCAGTTGTAGTGTTCTTTTTTTTTTTCTCTGCTTTATTTCCCAAACCCCCCCCCCCCCCCCCCCCCCCGGGTACATAGTTGTATATCTTAGTTGCAGGTCCTTCTAGTTGTGGGATGTGGGATGCCACCTCAACATGGCCTGACGAGCAGTGCCATGTCCGCGCCCAGGATCCGAACCCTGGGCCGCCGCAGTGGAGCGTGCGAACTTAACCACTCGGCCACGGAGCTGGCCCCTAGTTGTATTATTCTTACATGGTTCGGTTTATTTTATTTTGGTGAGGAAGACTGGCCCTGAGCAAACATCTGTTGCTGGTTTTCCTTTTGCATGAGGAAGATTGTTGCTGAGCTAACATCTGTGCCAATCTTCCTCTATTTTATATGCGGGATGCTGCCACAGCAGGGCTTGATGAGCAGTATGTATAGTTCTGTATCTTGGTTGAAGTAGTGGTTACACAAGTCTACACATGATAAAATCACATAGAACTACACACACATGTTGTACCAACGCCACTTTTGTGGTTTTGATATTGTACTGTAGTTATGTAGGATGTAACATTTGGGGGGAAACTGAGGGAAGGGTACACAGGACATCTCTATACTACCTTTGCAACTTCCTCTGTATCTCTAATTATTCCAAAATAAAAAATTAAAAAAAGAAGAAAACCTAAGATTATTTAGTTGTTTTTGAGTAGGGTTCTGCAATACAGAATATGGCTAGATTAAATTAGAAAACGTAGGATACTAATTTAGCCATGTTCTGTCCACCACAATTAGCTTATTATAGGGTGATCAACATCCAGATTTGCCTGGGGCTGAGCAGGTTCCTGAGTCACAGAGCTTTCAATGGAAAAACTCAGAAAGCCTCAGGCAAACTGGGGTAAGTTGGTTATCCTATTTATGGAAGACATTAACTGGAGAGAGGCAGCCTGTGGGCTGTTACTGATAAAGAGGCGGCTTAAATGTTTGTGGTTCCCTACGGCTCCCTCCAAGACTTGACTTAAATTCTGTGTCTCCTAGGAATGTGCTGCTAGGAATATCTCTTGAAACTGATGTCTGCCTTTTTACGCACAAATGTTTCTCAGCTTAAAAAAAGCTTGTAAGCTGTTAGATATTTTCAACTCATTATGTGTTCCATCATTTTTGGCTTTGCCATTTTTCCTCAGTCAGTTGTATTGAATTTTAAGATATTATGGTGCTAGACATAATTCGATTTACATTAACCATGAACACCTTTAGGAAATACGGAATCCTTTGATTAAGAAAAGTAAAAACTAAGTTTATGTTATTATTTAAGAGTTGATTTCTCTTCTTGATGGGAGGAATGCAGTTTTCAAATCATTAAAGCATAATTATTGAAGTAATAAATATAAACTAATGTGAAACGTTCATTTTTTAAAAATTTTAATTTCCTGCTACACTGTGTACTTTTATTCTCTTATCTTAAGAATTCTTCCCTGAAAGTCTCTGGTACTTAATGTAGTTCTGCGTACAGTGTATTTCTAATTACCAAGACAACTAAAATTATCAGATGACTTGGGCAGTTACTAATGTGTCCTCTCCACAGTGTGTTCTGGGCCCCCAGGACGCAGAGAAGGTGAAGCAGTAGAAGAGCTTAGTGTGTGTTTGTGTGTGAAAACATTCATTTTCTATATGTTTTTGGAGAAGCTGCAATAGAGGAAAAGAAAGAAGATAGTGTTAGAGATATATGTAGGGAAGAAAACAAAAGTATTATGAACTGTTTTTTAGGGGAGTTAGTCATTTTCTTTCCATGTAAGGGATTAGTTCTTAACTCTCTTTGGACCAGGGACTCTGAGAATTGGATAAAAGCCTTGAGCTCTCCCCTTGCAAAAACGCTGTCATGCTTATATACACACAGACTCCAGATGAAGAACCTTGGCTAAAATGGAACATAGGTAGATTAACGGAAGCTTATTGAGTGAGAGAAAACCGTAACGCTCTGCATTTGTGTAATAGTAATGTTTAGAGTGAACTTTAAAATAGTTCTTATTTTGTCCCTTAACAGCCTTATGAAATTGGCTATATAGTTTTCTTTATTCCTAAATTCGATTAAATAATTGAGGCTCTAGGAGATTAAGAGGTCGCATGCCTGAGAAGTAGCCTATCTCTTGAGTTGGCAAATAGCATGCTTGTTGAATGTCTGCTACGCTAGGCTCTGTCCAGGCAGTGGGAAGGCTTGCTTGCCCTCGAAGCGCTCAGAGTTGAGTAGAACAGTCTGATTTGTAAGTATTTAGTGTGAACCTGTATATATTTAGTTTTAATTCAGAGCTCTGTGTAACTCTGCTGTGCTGATTTTTGAGGAATACTGAGGAGAAATATTTTGTTAAAACTAAAATATCAATATGTACTAATTTCCACATTTACAAAATAACTTGCTTGTCTGACTTATTACGTAGAAATTGAGTATCATCACAAAACATGATTTATATGGAATAAGCATGGATTATGTGTAGTGAGAAACTTTAATCGAATACAAAGAACAACTTGTTGTCCTTTCAACAGTAGAGAGGGCAACTAAGTGAAATTGTGACTGTTTATTTGTTTTTCTTATTCTGAAAAGAAGTCTTTCTATGATTTTCTTTTCAAAAGTAGACATTATTGACATACATGTAAGGGGTAATTTTGTGGTTTTGTTTTTAAGCATTTTTTTGAGATAACTGACGATCAATTTGACTTCCATACATACTGCATGAGAAAGATGACCCTTCGGGCCTATGTTGACCTTTTGAGATTAGAAGATACACTCAGAAGACATGCTTTCTATTTCAAGGCTGCTAGATCTGCAATTGAAATATACTTGAAATTGTATGATAATCCCTTAACCAATGAAAGCAAACAACAAGAAATAAATTCAGGTAACTGAACAGGTACTTGCTTAAGAAGATTTGAAAAGAACACTAAATTTGAGAATGTCATTGACATAAATAATTCATAGAAAAGTGTATTGTCAAATGGATGTGAAGACAGCGTTAGATAAACTGTTATGCTACCAAAAAAAAGTGGAGAAACTTAGAAAAAGTCGGCAGGATGATGTTCTTTCTGTAGCTGATGCTTCTAAATCACCCTGATGGAATGACTCATAATCGTTTTTATTTTTATCCTTAGTAAGGCCAATTCAGGAATAATAGAAGTGTCTATGGGCTAGGGTCTTTCTTTTTTTTATTGTAACTAAAAATAACTTTGAGCCTCTTAGGGAAAATTATTTAGAGAAAGATGTTTCTTAAAACTGCTAGTACCTTTTGATTGGAAATAATAATGCCAATGAGAATATCTATACAGCCTTTTATTCACTATAATATCTAGGAATATTTGAGAAACAGCGTGGAGGCAAATTTCTGATCTTTCATTCCTAATATGTATCTAGTGTCTATATACATTGTCTCACCTATCCTTGAAATAGCATTCCAAGAGGGTGCTTGGTGATCTCAGCCCCACTTGGCACACTTTGGGACTTGAGACTGAGTGATGAAGTGATGTGCCTACAGTCATGTATGGTGTCGGTGGCAGAACTGGGCTAGCATCAGTTAGTTTTGGTTGATGCAGCATTTGCTGTTTGCCTTTTGTGTGCCAGATTTTGTGCTAGTCATTAGGAATGCACTTTCTAAAACCTTTTATGGAGTTGCCTCTTCCTCTTTGCCCTCCAAAAGCTCTACTAATAGTATGTATTGCAGAAGAATATACGGAAAATGGAAACATTGACTCAGAATTTTCACTTATTTGAATATTTATAGAAAACCTGTCAGCCAAAGAATTGAAGAAAATGCTCAGCAAGCAGAGAAGAGCTCAGAAAAAGGCTAAATTAGAAGAAGAGAAAAAGCACGCAGAAAGGGAACGTCAACAAAAAAGTCAAAAGAAAAAAAGAGATGAAGAAGAAGAAGAAGCCAGTGGTCTCAAAGAAGAACTTATGCCTGAAAAATTAGAAAGGGTGAGATGAGTTTACTACCTTTATTTGGTAAAATTTATGTTACTTGGTTCTATTTTGGTCGTAAACATGATGCATTTAAATCTATAAATCAGAAGCCATTTGTACTATTTCAAGGTCATTAAGATAGTCATCAGTTATTTTTGAGCAATAATATACAAATGTTGTCTAATACTAATTATTCATAAAATTATAGTAGTGGTAGGCAGAACAGTGGCTCTAAAAGGTGTCCACATCCTAATCTCTGGAACCTGAGAACATATTGTATTACATGGCAGAGGGGAATGAGGGTGGCTAATGGGGTTTAATGTTGTACTTAGCTGGTCTTAAGACAGGGAGGCAGCCTGGACGGTCCAGGTGGGCCCAGTGTAATCACAAGGGGCCTTAGAGGTGCAGGAGGGAGGCAGGAGAGGAGGTCAGAGTGGTGTCAGAAGGACTCATCCTGCTTGCTTCGAAGAGGGCCGGGAGAACCACAAGCCTAGAGGTCTGTTAGGCAGGCTTGAGAAGGTGAAAAAGGCATTGAAACGCCTTCTCCTGTAGAGTCTCCAAAAGGGAACACAGTCCTGCTGACACCGTGATTTTAGCCCAGTGAGGCCCAGGGGGGGCTTCTGACAGAACTGCACGAGTGTTGTTTTAATACAATAAACTTGTGTTAATTTGTTACAGCAGCAATACAATTGTCTGTTAAATATGAAAGCATTTTATATATCTTGCTAGATATGTTTTAACTGGAAAGAGATATCACTTCATTTCCAGGATTTTCTCAAAGTATTAATAGTTATTTAGGGACTAGATTTAGGGAAGTACTTAGCTTTCTGGTTTATTCACTGAATCTAGGATAAGTATTTTTTTACATTTGTCATTACTTTTTTTTCAGTTACATGATGCAATTATATTTGTCTCCTTTAGATTTTTTTTAGTGTAAGGGACTGTCAGTTCTTGGTGTACCATCTCCTTAAGTCTATGGAATAGTTTTCTGTACTTTTTTGGATTTTTATAAAATTATATTGATTTTATAATCAGAAAAAAAGAGCTATTTCCATTTTGATAGTTGTTGACTATTTACTTTGAATTTGTTTATAGATGATAGTTTTAAAATGTTTTCTTGCTTGTTGGTTATATAAAGAGAACTGTCTAAATTACTTTAGATATGTATATAAAATTTTAGGGGAAATTTAACTTGTGTAGCTGTTTTTGAAATATAATAATTTTCCTTTCTGTTTCAAAATAGATAGAAAATCCATTAGAAGAAGCTATCAAGTTCCTTATACCTCTTAAGAACCTTGTCGCTGATAACATTGACACTCATCTGTTAGCATTTGAAATATATTTTAGAAAAGGTAATAGTTTGAATTCAGTTTTTAATCCTTAATTATGTTGGAGACCATTTTCAGTGTAATCTTTGTCACTTAGAGCTATTTTTGTTTCTTAGAGTTCCATTTCAGTCTTCCACAAAGGTTCTTAATCCCTTTTTCCTTTGCTACCCAGAACTTTCCTGGGTAATAAATTAGAATATTATGGTCAAATACATTTTAAGCATAGTTTGAACAGTCATACAAACTGTTGACCTGAAGCAGTTCTTCATGAGGTTTCAAGCTTTTCTTTAGAAAATAAAAATTGTCTTTGATAACCACAGTCTGCTTTGAATTTTACTTATGAATGTTACAGGAAAGGCAACATTTTGTTACTGAATTTTAAGTGAGGCTAAAATAAAGTGAAGGAAATAACATAAATGTTGATGCTGTTACTTTTGTATTTTTTTGTAACACAGGAAAGTTTCTGTTAATGTTGCAGTCTGTCAAACGAGCTTTTGCCATCAACAGTAATAACCCATGGTTACATGAATGTTTAATTAAATTTTCTAAATCTGGTAAGTATAAAAAAGATAATATTTATGTAAAAGCAAATATGACCATTCAGTTGTCTTCCATTAAACTGGATGTTAAGGAGATTTGCAACAATGTAAAGCAAAAAAAGAGATAATGTTTAAAGTATTTAAATGAAGATGTTTCTATAAATTAAGTATGTTATGAAAGACATGCTATAAATTAGTGCATTTATAAGCTAGAATGTGTATATTCCGAAGGAACAGTATTTTTACTATGTAAAATCTATCGAGTTTAATAATAAATAAAAATGTATTAATTGATTTTGTTTCGAAGGATAGATCAAAAATTTTTTCATTCCAAATGTTTTATTTTTACAGTGTCTAATCATAGTAACCTTCCAGACATTGTTAGCCAAGTTCTATCTCAAGAAATGCAGAAAATATTTGTCAACAAGGATTTGGAAAGTTTTAATGAGGATTTTCTCAAGCGCAATGCTACCTCTCTTCAGCATCTGCTTTCAGGTTGGTATTTAGCTCCCAGGGTTAAAATGTTTATGGAAAAAAGAGTGCAGTGAAAAAAAAATCAGAAAGATGTTCAACCTCACTAATTATCAGAGAAGAAGAAATGACTACAGTATCATGTTTGATCTTTCAAATTAGCAAAAAAAATTTTTTGGTTTGAACAAAAGAGATTCAAGTATGGTAAAGATGTGGCAAATAAGTCCTCTTGTATTTTGCTGCTGAAAGTGTAAATTGGCCCAGCCATTTTAGGAAAGCAATTTGTCATTCTTACCAAGAGCTTCACGTTAGCCGTATCTTTTGCTTTAGTTGTAACTTTTGTAAATACTTTTAAAGAATTAAGCCAAAGCAAAGAAAGAGCTTTAAGTGCAGAGATGGTGACTGACACGTTGTGGGTAAGTATGGGGAGAAGAATGGAAACAAAGTTATTGTATGTCCAGTAACAGGGGAAACAGTAGGTTCATAGGATGGAATACCAGGTAGTCATATAAAGTGATGTTTATTCCAAAGATTTGTAATAACAGGGGTGAATACTTCTATAATGCGTATGCAGAATTAACATGCGATATAATCTCAACTGTGTAAAAATAATATACATGGGGTAAAGGCTGAAAAGAAGTCTGTACCAGAGCTTTTAGTGATTGCTTTTGGGTGTTGTGGTTATGAATGATTTATTTTTTTCTTGTGTTTTTATTACTTTACATATTTTTGTATTTTCAGGATTTATTTCTATCCTGCCTTGTTACAGGAAGGATTTTAGGCAGTTTATACAAATTCACAAAATGATAAGATGGCATAAATGCAAACTGGACAAAAGATTGTGGAAAAAGAATTGGGGACAAAATGAAGTGCCTAGTATAATTAAGTATGCTCCTACTTTATGCCATATGTTTAAATATTTTAACCTAAGCTTTCTTGTTGTAAAGGGAAACTTTTAGGTTCTGATAACTAGGAAAAGAAGTTAATTCCTGGGAAAAATTACAACACTTCTTGGTAGTAAGGGCAGATAATAATTTCTCTTCAAGAACACAGGATAATGGAAGAAAACATTTATTTATTATAATTATGGGAAACGCCTTTCCAAACATAATATGAAATACTAAGAAGATAATTTTTGCCACCATAAAGAAAGTCAAGACCAATTGGGGAAAAAATATTCACAGATATGTAACTGATAAAAAGCTAATAATATACATAGAGCTCTTAAAAATTAACAATAAACAATATAAATTAATAGCAGTCCAATAGAAAAATAAAGATAGACCATGTAATTACAGGAGAAATATAAACTGGGTTTTATTTAAAAATAGCTTTAACAATTACTTTTTTTCTTGGTGAATACGCAGACATTTTCTCTTGTCCTTCCATGATACTCCTCTGTAACAATAATTTGTTAGATGTTTTATTTTATGGTATCATGTTTTTTAATAATTGAATGATTCTAGCTGAAATAATGATTTGATGCCACAGGGCAGCCCCTATTTACATTTTGAGTTCTAGAGTTGGTGGGGTGGTTAAATCTGGTCTAGTGGTAAATGTTTAATAACCATCTCTTTGTGACTGAAAAAGCCCTGATTTGTAGTGTTTTGCCATAATATAAATACTACCATTGTGGCCTCAAGGTGTCAGTGGGATGTCACTGAAGAAGGAGTTGGGAAGAAATGTCACACTTGGCTCAGCAGAGCACCACTGATTAAACACTTGGAACCATATTTTAAGTCACTGGGCAATATAAGTCAAATCAAATGCAAGACATGGGAATTTACTCATTTTGAAGTGTCTTGGTATTTTAGGTGCTAAAATGATGTATTTTCTGGACAAGTCAAGGCAAGAGAAAGCAATTGCTGTTGCCACTAGACTGGATGAAACTATAAAAGATAAAAATGTAAAGGTAAGAATTTTCACAGACCGATATCTGCAAATTTACCGATAGTGAGTGATCTGAGAAAACGTATCTTTATGGCGTGATTCTTGAGCAGGCCTTCAGTGTTATGCCTGGGTTTGAATCTCAGCGCCACCAGTTCTGAACTGTGTCACATGCGGCAAGTTACCTCTCGTAGCTTCCTTTTCCTCATTTATAAGATGAGGATGAAAATACTGTCTGTCTCACAGAGTTGGTATCAGAGTTAACTGAAATAATAAACTGTGAAGTGCTTAGTACCTGCCTGGCACATAGCACTCAGTAAATGGGAACTGTTATTAATAAAGGACACTTTCATTTTAGTGATCACAGTTTCAGAGATTCACTTTTTCAAGTATATGAATTTTACTGCTTTTTTAAAGCTTTGCAGAATTGATTTTTAAAATGTTCCTTTTTTGAGTGATTACTTACCATAGATAGCAAGAAGTTATTTTAGACTGAGGCCTTGTCAGTTTTCTCTTGCTTAGTTAATAGATTGCATCTTTTGATTAAAGTGATTATTAACCAAACTTTTTTTTTTTTGATAATTTTTATTTTCCCCTTGTTTCAATAGACTTTAGTAAAGGTTTCTGAGGCCCTGCTTGATGGCAGCTTTGGGATCTGTAACTCCCAGTATGAAGAATACAGGATGGCTTGTCATCACCTGCTTCCTTTCACGTCTGCGTTCCTGCCTGCTGTGAATGAAGTCCACAGCCACAGTGCGGCCCTAAACCACACGTCTAACTATGATGTCCTGGCAAATGAAATGTGAAATCCCGTAGAAAGTTGACTCCTATAAGACTCAAAGCTGAATTCAGATCAGGGTTTCTTTTCCAGGGTATATTTTAATATAGATATGAAATGAAAAAATTGGCTAGAATTTTTAAATGGAATGTTCTGTAAGCTTATTTTATTCTTTATCTGATTCTGCCAATTTATGTAAACATCTATTAAAATTACCTGTTTATACTTGTACAGTTTTCTTAAACTCTCAAATTATCGGCATTGTGATGGGTGCTGTCACTTCTGTATCATGAATATGATGATTTCTTAGTAAGCTGAGTTGTATACAGCCCCATTGTAGTATTTTCTTTATATCCTGGTTGTAGGATCTATGTTTTGATCCCTTACTGGTTTGTTTTATTGTTTATTTGCTTGCTTTTTAATTCACAAGAGTTTTAAATGTTAACTGTATGCTAAAAACAATATGGAGCTCCTTTTGGCAAATACTGAGGTTTATTTAGAAATTCAGTTTGCCCTTTTTTCCACCTTAATTTTTTCATGATTTACAGTTTCCTTTTCACTATCTATGAAAATGATACTTTCTGTTGAATAAGGGTACTCCACTTTTATGTAGCTGATTTCAGAAGGTGGGGGTTTGTTTGCCTCTTAATTATGGATATTCACTGGTAAATTTGTTGCATATCTCTAGATCAGTCTTAAAGACCCACAGGCAAGAATTATGCTCTCTCGAGTTAATTGCTTTGTGTGTTAACAAGGTTTATATCTGAGTAGTGTGCTTCAAGGGAGCTAATAGGGCAGCGTATAAGTTATAGTGAAACATTCTTATAGCCATGTGTTGACTATTAAATGTGTTTTTATATCAGCAAAATGAGAATTTAAACTATCATTCATTTGACTATTAAAACAGTATTGTTGGGCAATATTTTTTGGAGGCGATAGCTTTTTGTTCTGTCTTGTACAGAAAACAGTAATGGAATCATTTAATGTTTCAGAACTTTGTAAATATGTCTGTAATATTAATACTTCCCCTTTAAGGAAAACATAAATTCAAAAAGGGAGATTTTATTTAGAGAAACATAGCTAATTAAAATGATTTTCCTTCACTCTAAGCTATTTAGATTCATAGTTGTTGAGAGGAAAAAAACTCACTGTAAAATAATGCCAACCTATATAATGCTGTAATAAATTATTTTGTACACAGTTGCTCATTTGTATTTGTGTTTTGTTGTCACTTAACGGTATCAAGATATTTTTGCAAAATGTTTTTTCTTTGTGGGAGTAAAAACTTAATCATCTTAATTTCTTTCAAGTTTGTAAAAAAAAATCCACCTACCAATATATTCTGGTGCCACAGCAGCTTGACTTGTTTTTAGTGTTTTAGTAATTTTAGAACTAATCAATCTTCATCACTGAATATCCTGGCAAACATGTAATTTGTCATGTTACTTTCAGCAAGATGACATTTGCATAAATTGACCTGGGGATTTTGCTTTCAGTGGCATTCTTTTTAAAAAGTATTCCATTGGGATCATTTAGAGTTTCTAAGAGTTATAAGGTGGATACAATTGAGATGTGAGGCTTTAGCTTCAAGGTATGGGAAGCAGGATAAAGGCCAACACTGGGATCAGTGAAATCCAGTAGTGTGTCACTCAGTGTTTCAAGGTTGCATCTATTCTCCTCTCTCCTCCCCTTCTACTTTGAGTGTAAACATGTGAACCCGAGACATGGGCATCAGTCCTTTTTAGGTAAGGGAGGCAGGGTTGTATCATGTCCCTCCACCCCCTACCTCCATTCTACCCTCCTATTTGGCAGAGGCCCTTTTAGTTTCTGAAAGCTGTAAGGAGAATAAAGACAAGCTTAAATGAGAGGCATTTGAGAACTAAGTACTTAAAGAAGTCTCTAGTCTCAAGGGAACAAACAGCAAGAAGTCCTTTGTCCTGGTGATCCTGCCAAGTTTATCAAAACAGCTGGAAAAGACACGAAGATTCAAGGCATAGTGTGATAATTTAGGAATTTGGTTTCAGATTTCTGTGATTTCTTTTTTGAAACAATGAATTGAATGGACAAGGCCTAGAGGGTAAAGAACCATAATTCAATCTGTATTTATTGAGCACCTACTAAGTTTCAGACACCATAGTAGGTATGATAAATACAATAGTGAACAAAATTAAGTCTTTATTCTTACAGAGTTTATCTTCTATTGGGGGAGAGAGAAACAGATATGTGATGTATCAGGTAGTGGTAATTACAATGAAGAAAAATCAAGCATAGGATGAATATAGAAAGTTGTGTTGGTTATGGTGAAATTTAAGAATATCAAAGAAAAAGAGTCTAAAAGCTAACGGAGAAAAAGAGCAGATTATTCTCGAGAGAGAATCAGATTGACATCAGATTTCTCAAAAGCATTATTGAGTGTAGTAAGATGAAGGGTTTTTTTTAAGTATGAAGGAAAAATAACTTAAAATTTTATATCCAGCCAAATTAGCATTAGAATGTGACAGCATTTTAAAATATCCTTAAGCATACAAACCAAGATTTTCCTTACAAAGTTTCTCACAGAAAATACTTTTGGAACAGTATTAAGAGATGCAAAATCTGGAAGATGCTGCAAGAGATATGAGAAGTAGGTGACCAAATATTTTTGTAGTGTTTACTGTTATCTTAAAGAGAAGCTATTTTCATTATAACAATTCTAGGCACTATCATGATTGGAGTTAAAGGTATAGACTAAGACAATAAGAGCTAAAATGCCTCTTGTTAAGACAAAGTTATAGACATTGAAAAGATTAAGAAATTGCATAAGCAAATATGAATATGCTTATAAAAACCACCATAAGAAAACAAAATGTAAAACTCAAATCAGAAGTAAACTCAGTTTAGTGGAAAGCAGAAAAAGGAACAAAGAAAGATTACAGTAAATGGAAAATAAGGTGGCAGAAATTCTGATGTAACACTGATTAGAATAAGTGTAAATGAGTTGTTAGCCAGTTAGAAGACTCAGATTGTATTAAAATTGTTTACAAAAGACACTTAAAAACAGAAACATTGAAATAAAAGGATAGAAGTAGATGTAGCAGGCTAATATGAACGAGAATTAAAGTGGAGTAATAGTCCAATAGAATAGAAAATGCAAAATATAATGGCAAAGAGACATTATTATACATTGGGTTAAGAAAATACAAATTTTAATGGTAAAAATTTGTAGCTGTGTGGTAATGAGTTAAGTAGATGTGATCATTTTGCAATATATACGTATATCATGTACACCTGAAAGTAATTTATGTCAGTTATATCTCAATAAAAAAATAGAATAAGATACATCCATCATTGACTTATGTGCACTTAGCCTTAAATTCTATCAAGCAAAAACAGTCAACTGAAGAGAGAAATGCAAATATCAACAATTGGAGATTTTAATGCACTTCTCTCCCCCTCAAAAACTGAAAGATCAAGTAGATAAAAAATAAGCAGTAATTATTGAAGACAGTGCAGTTAGCTTGAGTTAGTATGTATGTAGGCCAGGCCAGGCCTGGTGGTCTGGTGGTCTAGTTGTCAAGATTCAGCACGCTCACTTCTGTGGCCTGGGTTCATTTACCAGTCAAAGAACCATGCCACCCTTCTGTCAGTTGTCAAACTGTGGCGGCTGTGTGTTGCTGTGATGTTGAAAGCCATGTCACTGGTAATTTCAAATACCAGCAGGGTCACCCATGGTGGACAGGTTTCAGTGGAGCTTCCAGACTAAGGTAAACTAGTAAGAAGGATCTGGCCACCCACTTCTGAAAAAATTGGCCATGAAAACCCTGTGAATAGCAGCAGAGCATTGTCGGGTAATAGGGCTGGAAAATGGGAGGATGAGGCAGAAAAGACGGGAGCGTTCCACCCTGCTATACAGAGGGTTGCTAGAATCTACTAGCAACAACAAAGTGCGTATTTAGAACTTTACACCAAATAGAATGATTGGGAAGGGTTAACTATTTTTAAGTAGGATGGTCCAAGAAGGCATTTCTCATGAGATGACATTTGAATGGCTTTGTGGATCAGATATTTAGGGGAAGAACATTCCAGAAGGATTAGAAAGGCACAAGGTCTTGAGGTGAGAATTGTTAATAGATGATGGGTGGCAGTGTGTCCCTTTAAATTCTTTAATTTGTTGTAGAATAAAAACATTTGGACAGTGTAGATTTAAGTAACTATGAAACTTAGTATCTAAGAATTATAGTGGATTTCAGTGCCTAGTTAATGAGAGGGTAGCTAGTGGGGTCTGAGAAGTTTTTATCTGTGAAATAGCTTAGACTTGTGGATAGTCTCATTAATAGATTTGGTTCCTAACAATTTGTTAAAGAAAATGATTATAATCACTGACAGGAGCCTACTAGCCCTACCTCCTTCCACCTGAACACATAGATGTTGGTTCTAGAACACAAATTTCTGTTAATTTTCTAGCTGTACTTTGTGACTTTGCACTTTAGGATAACTATTGTGATAAGTGAACATTTTTTGTCTCCAAGTAACTAAGTGCCTTCATAGCACCAGTTGAATTGTAGGTTGCCTTTGGTTCCTGGGAGCTTGTGAACCTACAGCCATATAATCCGTCCACCCTACAGCTGATTTAGGACCGGTTGGAGTTTTTCTAATCATTGGAGACTAAGACTGCCTTTGAAAGGAATGCTATCTGGGCCATTGCTGAATTCTGAAAGCCTGAATGCCTACTCCGCTATCCTCACCCTACTCCTAATCCACCAGGAATGTGCTGGGACTAATACTCTTGGCAGACTCCTCTCTGATTCACAGACTTTCTCTTCTCTCCAGTCATGCTGAAATTCTGGGTGGTTTTAGCATTTGGTCCACCATTCAACACTGGCCTGTCAGTTCCTTGGTCTGCCTTGCTTCAGTGATTTTTATCTTTATCTTAATCAAACTAACCAATTCCCTGGCCACATCCGCTCCTTGTCATCAGTAGAAACTTGCACTTCTGAAATAACTCACACAAACCAGTCTGACTCTGATCTCCTGTTCCTTTTAACCTGTTCACTTTGTTGTTCCTTCCATAGCGGTTTCACTTCATCACAAGCACCCATGACTTTCTCCCAATTAGCTTCTACTACCAGTCTCTAATCCTTCCTGTCTCTATCTTTGGTTTCATTGTCCCATCAGTTCAACAACTCTCGTCAACAACCTCCTTGTTCCATTGCCCCTCTATCCCATATTTCAAGAAAAAATCCCAACCTTGGTTGAGTTCAACATGTTCTTCAGCTACTCTAAGGCTGCGAACAGGGATTATCCAATTTCACAGACTGATGCCTGTAGATTAGTGGGCTCCAACCTCAATGAGTGCATTCTTGGTTTCCCAGTATGCAGTCTCTTTCTCAACTATTTCAAATATTCTTCACTCACTCTCAGCAGGTGTGGTAGGCTGAATGTCCATGATCTAATCCTCGAAACCTGTTATTTTATGTGGCAAAGGGACTTTGTAGATGCGATTAAAGATCTTGAGGTGGGAGAATTATTCTGGATTACTGGAGTGAGTCTAAATGTAATCACAAGAGTCCTTTATTTTTCTACCACCTATCTATATCTTTCAAGGAACTGGTCCATTTCATCTAAGTTATCAAATTTGTGGGCATAGAGTTATTCATCACATTCCTTTATTATCCTTTTAATGGCCACGGGATCAGTAGTGATGGTCCCTGTTTCATTTCTGAATCAGTAATCTCTGTCCTCTTTCTTGGTTAGCTTGGCTAGAAGTGCTATCAATTTTATTGATCTTTTCAAAGAACCAACTTTTGGTTTCATTAATTTTCTGTTTTTAACAATGCTGATTACTGCTCTAATTTTTATTGTTTCTTTTCTTCTGCTTACTTTGGATTTAATTTGCTCTTCTTTTTCTAATTTCTTAGGGTGGAAGCTTAGATTATTGACTTTAGGTCTTTCTTTTTTTCTAATATATGCATTCACTGCTGTAAATTTTTCTCTAAGCACAGCGTTTGATGCATCCCACAAACTTTGATAAGTTGTATTTTTCTTTTCATTTAGTTCAACATATTTTTAAATTTCTCTTGAGCTTTCCTCTTTGACTCACGTTTAGAAGTGTGTTGTTTAATCTAATATTTTGAGACTTTCCAGCTATCTTTCTGTTATTGATTCCTAATTTAATTTCCATTGTGGTCTGAGAGCATACTTTGTGTGATTGCCATTCTTTTAGCTTTGTTAAAGCGTGTTTTATGGTCCAGGATGTGGTCTATCTTAGTCAATAGTCCATGTGAGCTTGAGAAAAATGTTTTCTTGTTGTTGGACGAAGTAATCTGTAAATGTCAATTAAATCCAGTTGATTGACAATGTTCAGTTCAACTATATCCTGATTTCCTAGCTGCTGGATCTGTCAATTACTGATAGAGGGGTTTTGAAGTCTCCACCTATAATAATGGATTTGTGTATTTCTCGTTGTAGTTCTATAAGTTTTTGCCTCGTGCATTTTGGTCCTCTGTTGTTAGGCACATGCACATTAAGGATTATGATGTCTTCTTGGAGAATTTACCTCTTTATCATTATGTAACAATATTTGTTAGTCCTCATAATATTCCTTGCTCTGAAGTTTGCTTTGTCTAAAGTTGACATAGCTACTCCAGCTTTCTTTCGATTAGTGTTAGCATGGTATATCTTTCTCCATCCCTTTACTTTTAATCTCTCTGGGTCTTTATATTTAAAGTGGCTTTTTCATAGACAGCATGTAGTGGGGTTATTTTTTTAAAATCTGTTCTAATAGTCTATGTTTTTTTAATTGGTATATTTAGACCAATCACATATAAAGTGATTATTGATATAGTTGGATTAATATTTAAATTCATGTCAGATACCAAACCAAAGATCCAGGAAGCTCAGAGAACATCAATTAGGATAAATATGAAAAAGCTACACTAATCTTATATTCAAACTGCAGAAAATCAAAGATAAAGAGAAAATCTTGCAAGAAGTCAGAGAAACAGAAAAATCCACCTTATTTGTAAAGGAACAAGGATAAGAATTACATTAGACTTCTCAGAAACTATGCAAACAAGAAGAGAGTAGAATAAAATATTTAAACGATTCAAAGAAAAAAACCCACCAACCCAGAGTTCTGTCTCCAGCAAAATTATCCTTCAAAAGTGAAAGAGAAATAAAGACTTCTCAGACAAGCAAAAATTGAGGGAATTTGTCACCAGTAGACCTGTATTGCAAGAAATGTTAAAAATTCTTCAGAGAAAATGAAAATGATATAGTCAGAAACTCAAATCTACATAAAGAGAGGAAGAGTGTTAGAGGTGGAATAAATGAAGGTAAAATAAAATTTTATTTTTCTTAATTTGTTTTCATTCTTAATTTTTTATTCTTAATTATTTCTTAGTTCTTTTTTTTTTTTGAGGAAGATTAGTCCTGAGCTAACTGCTGCCAATCCTCCTCTTTTTGCTGAGGAAGACTGGCCCTGAGCTAACATCCATGCCCATCATCCTCTACTTTATATGTGGGATGCCTACCACAGCATGGCTTGTCAAGTGGTGGCATGTCCACACCCGGGATCTGAACCGGTGAACCCTGGGCCACCAAAGTGGAACATGCACAATTAACCACCGTGCCACTGGGCTGGCCCTGTTCTTATTTTTAACTGATGTAACAGACAGTTTTTCAGAATAATAACAGCAACAATATATTGGATGATTATGGCGTATGGATAAGTGGGATGAATGTCATAAGAGAGAGGAGGGAGGAACTGGGAATACTCTGTTATAAGGTGCCTGCACTGTCTGTGCAGTGATGTAGTGTTGCTTAAAAGTTGACTTAGATTAGTTGTAAATGTATATTGCAAACACTAGGGCAACCATTTAAAAATTTTGTAAAAGAAGTATAATTAATACACTAAGAAAGGAGAGAAAATGAAATCATATAAAATGCTCAATGAAAACCAGAGATGGCAGAAAAAGAGTAGACCAAAACAACAGCAACAAAGAACAAGGACAATGGACTGAACAGTTGCTCTCATCTCTCTCGCTCTCTCTCTCTCGTCTATCATCTCTCTGTCTGTCTAATCTGCAATGTCCAATTTGGGAACCTTACCCACAGGTGGCTTTTGAGCACTGGGATGGTGGCTAGCTTACCTGAGAAACTGAAATTTAAGTCCTATTTTATTTAAATTTAAATAACCACGGGTGGCTGGTGGCTACCATATTAGTGACGTCTGTACAGTAGTTCTGTTGATAAGGGGCAATCTTTTTGCAATTTGTCCACCCAGAGGGAGGCCTTTTTCAAATCCCTCAAGGCGGCTGTGTGTCCTGGCAGTCGCCCGCTCCTTAGGGCGTTCCATTTATTTAGCTTGATTGTGAGCTTCCTCGGGTCACCAGCCTGGTCTGTCTTGAGTATGAAGCATAGAGCCCAGTGCTAAGTAAGTATCCATAATATTGTTGCTGAATGCTCACAGTCACTATGTACTGTCACTAATCTCATTTGACCCTCACGGTTGCCCTGTGGGAGAGGCATTATTATCATCCCTGTCCTACAGAACACTAACCTAGTGGGGGTACAAGCTTTTCCTAGGGCCACACAGCTTCTCAGTAGCAGAGCAGGATCCAAGACTTCTCCTTTCAAGTTTGCACCGTGTTCCTTCCTCTCTCTCCTGATGCTCAGTAGTCATGTAATATCTTACTCATTGGTCTGCCCTGTTCTCTGAGGGCAGGGCCCAGGCTAAGCCCATCACAGGTACTCAGATTCCTTCCCTGACTTATGTTTATTTCCCAATTAGCACACTTCCATGTGATTCAGGACAGTAATTGTTTTTCTGCAACTTTGAAGTATGTGGTTAGTTCATTGTTTCCCCACTGGAGGGCAAACTTTCCAATTCAAATTTATTTACTTTTCTGATTTTTTGAGAATTGAAAGAACCACTGTGCACGGGCCTGAGTTGCTGTCTGTGTTTTAATCGTTACGGGGCAATTAGATCTTTTCCCTGTGTTGGAAGTTGTGTAGTACATGCATTTCTGATTCACTATGTCCTGACAGTTGCCTTCTGTAGAGAATAAAAATCCCAGAGGCAGCTTTGGTTAAGTGTAAAGCCATTGCCCAGTGGCTCCTTAGAGTGGTGGAGTTTTGTGCAGGAGAGGGCCCTGATCTGAGACTGGAAGGATGGGCACTGCTCTCAGGCAGGTCACACCTTCCCTGTGCCCCCTCCTCTTTGTTTGTGGAGTGAGGAGGGTTTTCAGGTGACCAGTATCCCATGGTTCTGTATGCTCAAACTGCAAGGCCCTAAGAGTCAAGAATTGTGTCAGACCCATTTTTCTTACCCCACAGGCACCTTCCCTGGAACGCAGGAAGCCCCAGGGGCCCAGGGGCGCCTGTGCTCAGCAGCCTTCTCCTAATTAAAGGGGCGGAAGCAGTCATGGCTCTGTGCACCATTTAGTCAACTCAGCCCTCTTCCTGGGCTCAAAAGGCTAGACAGTGGGAGTTTTGAGTGTGGACAAAAGTGAACTAAGTCTTTTAATGCACTTGTTCAACTTGTTCCACATATTAGAATAACATGTCAACTCCATATATATGAATCTAGCTGCCTGTTCTTGTGCACAAGAGGGTTCCAGGTCCCCTCCTTGCACCCACAGTTCTGCCTTTAAGCATCGCTGCAAGACCTCTGTCTGCAGACCCCGAGAACGTGTCGCAGCAGACCCGCACCTCTTCTCCCATGGTCACTGGGGGAATCTGAGAGTCGTGTGAACATATCGGGCCTCTTCCAAACACGATATCCATCAGCTACTATGCAGGGCGACCGAATAACTTGTCTTCAGTGGCTTCTTAGATGTCTTCACCTATCTTGGCTGGCGGGGGAGGTTTAATCGGCAGCCTGCTGCACTATGTTAGGGGAGGTTCTCACTAAGTCAGGGAGAGGCAGCTGGAGTCAGAGAATACTTTGAGAGCATCATAAGATTCTGATTTATTTGGTTCTACACCTACAAAGGGGATTTTTTGTTAGCAGAAATGATGACTATCTTCTGTATATATTGTGAAATGGCAACCATTGATAACCAACAAACAAAACAAGTTGGGGAACTCATGAAGGACTGTGACTTCCGTTAATATTAATTTGTTCCATGTTCTTTTTCTTTTTTTCTCTTCTCATTTATAAGTACATACATATTAACAGGCATTAAAGCTTAGGAAAAATTTGGGACAGAACAACTCGAAATGGAAAAAATACCAATTGCTTAATTTTCCCACCAATGGAATAAGGTTGCTATTATTCCATTTTAGTGGCAAAACACTTGTGTCTAGCTGAAGACACAGCCAGACCTCCCAGGAGCAGAGTTTGAGGACCACTGCTCTAAGGTTTCAAGACTGCTCTGGTGTCAACACCTTCCTGAATGCTTCCTCGTTTTCTCTGATGAAGCTAATCTGCCTGAAATGTACCTCAAGCCACCTTCCAGCATGTATCACACCGAATTTACCACATTCTACCCTGCTGGGGCGTTATTTGGATGCATGACTCAGCCCCTGTACTGACTGTAAGCTCCTGGAGCCCAGGGATGAGCATCACTGCCTGGGTTTGAATCCCTACTTTGCCACTCAGCAGCGGTGTGGTCTTTGGCAAGTTAGTTTGTCTCTCTATGCCTCAGTTTCCTCATCTATTAAATGGGGCAATATTATCTTCTTCATAGGGCTGCAGCAAGGATTAAACGAGTTCAGAAGCCAAGCACTGAGAAAGTGCCTGTGCACAGTCAGAGCAGTATCAGTGTTTGCAGTCATTGTAATTACTGTCTTTGTATCTCCCACGGCACCTTGCTAGGGCTTCCTACCAGGCCTTGGGCTCCTGATGGATTCTACAGAGTAAGATGGCTTTCCATTGTGCCTTGAGGAATTTCTTTTTAGACAATAGGAGCTTTGTGGCCAGCACCTCTCCTGGGACCTCTATGCTCTATTCCCGCCCCCTGCAGGAAACAACGCTGCATTCAGCCGCTCCCCACTAAGCGCGCATGGCCATCATGTGGGGAGCTTAAGAAACCCATACCAGGCCCCTCATAGAGATTCCTGTTTTCTTAATTATCAATGTCCAATAATGTTCTAGATATATCCCACAAGTCAACTCATGTAGACAGATTTACGAAGTACGTATGGCAATTCTAACAGTACCCTATGTTAGTCTAGAGTGATGTAGTCTAAAAGATACACTCAGAGATTCAGATTTGATTGGCCTGGGATGGAAGCTGGGAAATAGCTCTTTTGAAAACCAGTGCAGCCCAGGCAGAGAACGACTGTGTTTGGCTCTGGGACAGTGGTTCTTCACCCTGACTGCACGTTAGAATCACTTGAGTTTAAAAAACACGATGCTCAGGACCCATGATTCAATTGATCTGAGTGGGACATGAGTGCTGACATTTTTTTTAAAGATCACTTTTCAAAAAAGGAACCTAATTTTGATGTTGAGACCTTCTGCTCCCGGAGAGGATGAGTTAGGAGATGAGCTTGCAGAGCATGGGGTGGCTGTGCTGGAGGGAAGCAGTAAGAGGATCCTGGGACCATGCACTGCTTTATTTGAGAAGAACGCCTTCCTAAGTTCTTCACAAGTCTCTTCTCAGCACATGATCTGAGACTAGAGCATCAAGGAAGGAACATAGGTTTTGGAGAAAGGGGGTTTGGTGATGCTCTTCAGATTGGGTGACTTTGGGCAAGCCATGTATCCACTGTGCCTCATCGGTGATGCGGTGAGAGTCTGATCTGACGGTGGCCTGCCTAGTGGTGCTCTGTAAAAAGGAGCTGTGATCTTTGGTTTAGTACACATCTGAGACTCTTCTTTTTTATTTCTCTGCAAAGTAGCTTCTAAGCCCAAAGAGGCATTTGCTTCTTCAAAGCTCATCCAACTTGAATCAGAACCTCCAGCCAGCTCCTCCAACAGCCCACCAGTGCCCTGGATCAGGACTGGTCCTGATACAGTGACCGTGTTTCCTGAAGCAAAGAGTCAGACTAAACCTCATAAAGCATATTAAAAATTATGAATGTTTATATGAAATGGTTATAGAAGGATAAAAATTCAATGACTTTAGGTAACATTTCATAATTTTCTTTTAATGCAAAGATGTACAGATTTCAGATTTTGGTACAGTATTTGATTATTTAAAATTGGAGCCAGCCTGGAAAGTTCAAGTCAGGGGTTCTATCCTTGCATCTTTATATTTCTCACAGCACCAAGGTGCTCAGAAAATGAAAAAAAGAAAGAAATCAAATTCAGAGATATATGGAAACAGGTAAAGAGCTCAAGGCTCTGAGTTTCTGGTCTGTTGCTTTCTCTTATCCACAGTCTCTGTTGTTGGAAATATAAATGATCTACTGCTAACACACTTCTAATTTCCTACTGGTTTTTAGAGTTGCCAAAATTCACCCTTTTCATTACATATTACAAAATCCTCAAGACCAGCTTGTGAGCGTCCTAATTAATAATGGAACCCATTACGAGTGCTGTTTTGCAGCTTGTATGCTAGCCTGAGGGCAGAATCCTTTTCTTCTAGCCAACATCATGTGTGTGTGTATGTGTGTGTAACAGGTATTGAGTGTACTTCTGGCTTGCCATCTCCAAGATGGACAGAACTTGGTTTACTTTCTTTTAGTAGAGAGATGCCCTCCCACTAGCTCTTTTTACTCTTGTGTTTACAATTCTAAAATGATCTTGTGACATAAAGACCCATGAATCCCACTCCTGGGAATTTATCATAAATAATTAATCAGAAGCAAAGAGAGCTGTATAAGTTTATTTTTGTAAAATTGGAAAAGAGAAATGGTCCAGACATCTATCAATAAAGAATTGATAGAGTAATTGTGGTGTGTGCAATGGAATATTATGCAGTCATTGAAAAGGATAATGGAAAATTATATCAGTGAGGAAAGAGTTCCATGGCATATTGTTGAATGAACTAAGTTAGTTACATAAAAGCATATATAATATCTCATTAATATCATATGGCATACATTTATACATCTCCAGCTGTGTTCATATACACACACATATGTGTCTTAGCATTGGATAATGTTTATTTTCTTTGTAGTTTACCATATTGTTTTGTTTACATGAAACATGGATTATTATTCATACAAAATAAAGTTGTTATGTAAAACTAAATTCATAAATATATTTACTATAACATTCTTTATATTAGAAAAATTTATAGAGGACTGTATTAGTCAGGGTTCTCCAGAGAAACAGAACCAATAGGATAGATAGATAGATAGATAGATAGGTAGATAGATAGTTAGATATAAGAGGAGATTAATTATAGGAATTAGCTCACCTGGTTATGGAGGCTGAGAAGTCCTACAATTTGCCGTCTATAAGCTGGAGAACCAGGAGAGGCAGTGGTATAATTCAGTCTGAGGCCAAAGGGCTGAGAACCAGGAGCTCCAGTGCTCGAGGGCAGAAGAAGATGGATGTCCCAGCTCAAAAAGAGAGACGAAATTTCC
Organism: Equus asinus; assembly: GCF_041296235.1. Classification (NCBI taxonomy): domain Eukaryota; kingdom Metazoa; phylum Chordata; class Mammalia; order Perissodactyla; family Equidae; genus Equus; species Equus asinus. Next base: position 32,730,268 of record NC_091800.1, on the reverse strand, counting down.
TGCTCCTTTGCCTCTTTGATCTGTTTGGGTCCTCAGTGGCTTAGATGATGCTCATCTGCATTGATGAGGGCAGGTCTCTTTCCTCCGTCTACTGAATCAAATATTAATCTCTTACCCAGAAGTAATGTTTGACCAGCCATCTGGGCATCCTTTAGCCCAGTAAAGTTGACACATAAAATTGACCATCACAAGCACTGTATGCCAGGCACTTTACTAAGCATTTTTCATACATTATAACTATAATAGCCAAAACAACTACAAAACCAAAAACCAAATCTGAAAACAACCTAGAACATTACAGTAGGAAAATTGTTTAAAAAGTAATGGTACATTCATATGATAGAATTTTATGCCCTCATTAAAATTCTAATTATGGATCACTGGAATACCTTTAGCATGATGTTCAGAAGGCAAGGATGTTGGTTGCAGTTGTGTAAGTTATGTCTGCATGTGAACCAAGTCTGGAGGATGTCAGAAGAAAGTGGTGGTATATTATGGGTAACTTTTAATTTTCCTTTTAAAAACTATTAATGTTATTCTACCATCTGTCAATTTTAAAACATCAATTTATTCTTGCAAAGTTACAAAACCCAAACAATTCAGCCTGACTTCCACACTCTACCCGAAATCTTCCTAGCCTACCTCACCCCTCCACGTTCCCCTTTGTGGTTCTCTGCTCCAAGTTGTTGCCGTCAAAATAAATCTCCTAACTCATTACTTTGAACAGAAAATTTACTAGAGTAATCAATTTATTATTTTTTCCTCGGTTGAGAGGAGAAGGTGAAGATAACTTTTAAGGGTCTTCTGTTGAACAAAACAGCTTAGACGTGAAATACTTTAGGAGTAACAAATGTCTCTCTCTCCTCCTTTTTTTTTTTGTGAGGAAGACCAGCCCTGAGTTAACATCCGTTGCCCATCTTCCTCTTTTTGCTTGAGGAAGATTGTCGCTGAGCTAACATCTGTGCCAATCTTCCTCTATTTTGTGTGTGGGATGCCACCACAGCATGGCTTGGTGAGAGGTGCGTAGGTCCATGCCCAGGATTCAAACTTGCTAACCCTGGGCCACCAAATTGGAGCACGCAAACTTAACCACTACGCTATGGGGCCAACCCCCAAAAGTCTCTTAAATGCATTTTAAATGCATTCTGGCACATCAAGCTACATGATCATCAATTAGGCAATTTAAAAATGCTTTAGGGGCTGGCCCCGTGGCCGAGTGGTTAAGTTCGCGCGCTCCGCTGCAGGCGGCCCAGTGTTTCGTTGGTTCAAATCCTGGGCGCGGACATGGCACTGCTCATCAAACCACGCTGAGGCAGCGTCCCACATGCCACAACTAGAAGGACCCACAACAAAGAATATACAACTACGTACCAGGGGGCTTCGGGGAGAAAAAGGAAAAAATAAAATTAAAAAAAAAAAGCTTTATTATTTCAAATAAAATTTAAGTATTAAAATTTCAAATTTACACAAAAGTAGAGAGCATAGGATAACAAATCCCCATGTACCTATCACCCAGCTTCAGCTGAGTGAAATGAATTGGTGGAGGGTTAAGAAATGGGGTCCAAGTCCATCTGACTCGGGCCCAGTGGCCACCAATCCGATTTCATCTGTTCTCTTATTTCCCCCATCCCTTTTCTTAGGGAACATTGTAAAGGAAATTCCAGACATCTTGTCCTTTCATGTGGCTTTTCTTTGCTCTATACTCACCATACCATTGCCACCCTGCATGTAATGTTTTGAGATTAAAAGTTTATGCAATACAGGAGAGCACAGTAAACTTTAAAAGGCCACATGCTTCTAGGGGGATTTGTCACAGGCAATCTTGCAAGGATCGCTTGATGGATACAAACTATACAGCAGGGTGGTTATGAGCACACATTTTCCAGGCAAGGCATGGCAGAAAGACAAGCCGGTAGGAGCTTTTCTTCTATTTTCAGCCCCCAGATTTAACCGGTTTTAAACAGCTCTGGTTAGCATTTCATGTACTTATTGTGCCTCTATCAATAGCTTCTCTTGTCCTTCAGTAGCTCTCTTTTTTTCCATATTTTATTTTACTATTATTTTTTATTAAAGTATAGTGTACATACAATATCCTGTTAGTTTCAGGCATCCAACATACTGATTTAACCTTTATATACATTGTGAAATGATCACCATGACAAGACTGGTTACCATCTGTCACCATCCAAAGTTATTACAATATTATTGACTATGTTCCCTACGCTGTACACTACATCCCCACGGCTTATTTATTTTATAACTGGAAGTTTGCACCTGTTAATCCCCTCCACCTATTTCACCCATCCCCCGCCCTCCCTCTGGTGACCACCAGTTTATTCTCCGTATCTATGAGTTTGTTTCTGTTTTGTTTGTTTGTTTGTTTTGTTTTTAAGATTCCACAGATAAATGAAATCATTCGGTATTTGTCTTTGTCTGACTTATTTCACATAGCATAGTACCCTCTAGTTCCATCCGTGTTGTCACAAATGGCAAGATTTCATTCTTTTTTACGGCTGAGCAGTATTCCATTGTGTATAGAAATATATATGTATATACCACATCTTCTTTATCCATTCATCTATAGATGGACACTTAGCTTGCTTCCATATCTTGGCTATTGTGCATATTGCTGCATGTCAGTAGCCCTTTAACAACTGCCAACTAGAAGACCACGTAGACTCAAGGCTACAGTCAGGATTCCATCTGCCAACCTGAATCAGAAATACAGGACCTAAAGGGGAGAAAAGGAATTAATTGATTTTTCTAAAGAAAGAACACCAGGTTTGTAATATTCTGCTTCCATACTGCCTTCTCCCGCCTCATGCCCACCCTCCGTCCCACCAGGTACCTTAGCTCTCCAGCCTCCCCGCCCATCCCTCTTCTGGAACATATGCTCCTTCTCCTGCTTCACTAATGTACCAGCTACTAGTTCTCTATCTTTCCCTTGAACTCATACTAGATGTCACACATTGGGACCCATCCTGTGTATATATTTGTCATGACGTGTGGTTGATCTCCCCACCTGGGCAGTGAGGTTCCAGGTGCAGGTTCCTGCATGTCTTCCCTCCTCTGTACCCCACAGTGCCCAGCTCAGTCCCGAGGCCTCAGGAGGGGCTCAATAGCTCTTCACGGCTTGAATGAGCTTGTGGTTTTTCAGGGACTGATTATGCTCAGTTGGGATTTTGTGGCCCAGGGATGGTCTTGGCACCTTGTTTCTGCTTCTTAGAATCTGCCACCAGAGGTTGGGAAGAGGAAGGGAGTGGGACAGACCATGGCTTCTACTACTGTCCTTAGGAAGGTTGAACTTTTGGCAGTGTGTTTGGATTCTCCATGCTTTTAGGTTTTTTCTCCGTCATTCATAAAACCAAATTCCCTGAGCCTTCAGAGGACCTTGGGAATGCTTGTCAGAGGTTGTGTCTTCAGGAATGGAATGGATTCAGATTCAGCTGGGAAAATTCACCCCAGCCAGTCTGTCAAAACAGAAGTGAGAGGAGCTGTAGAGACCCAAGGCAGGTTGACGGGACTGATCCCCAAACTGTGTGCAATGGAGTCACCAAGTTGGGGTGAGGATGGCTCCTCTCCCAGGGAATTCTGATGTCACTGGGCCTCCCTCCACATTTTGGGAAACTCTGCTTGGGTACTGGATTCTCTGCTTTTCTGGAATTGGCAAGAACACCAAGATGGCACTCACTTTTTGGTATGCCTACCCTGTGTTGGACTGCCTTCCATGTACCATAATATTGAATCCTCGTACCACCCATTAGGAAGAGATTATCTACAGCTTAGCGAACAAGGTTCAGTGAGGCCAAGTAACCTGCCCAGATTCAGGCAATAAGTGATGAGGCTGGGATCAAACCCACGGACTCCCTCCCTAGCCCAGTTCTTTCCATTACTGGGACATAGGGAATTCCCTATTCACCTCGACATTCATACGGACGCCCTGATTCACCTCAAACCACTCAGGGAGACAAGGGTTTCCTTTTTAATTCCTTCTTTGATCCTTCTAACTACGAACATCTCAGTTGGGTGCTGGTTTATCCCTAAAACCTCCCTGACACTTGCTGATCTCCCTTTTTAACAAGTAAGGAGGCCTTCAGCAGTCATCTGTATTTCTCAAATTTTATAGTGTTGTTTTGTTTTCTTAGTATTTGTATTTATGTTCTCTCTTTTTGTGACAAATTATAATTGTTTTACATTGATGGTAGTGCTATAACAATTTCTTTTAAAGTAATTTGTTTACATGAAAAAGATTAGTTGACTTCAGGCAAAATTAGGTAAATAAAAGCATAAGTTCTTATGCTGGGTCAATTAGATAGCCACGGGCAAAAAAACAAAGTTAGGTTCCTTCCTCACGCCACACACGAAAATTAACTCAAAATTAGACACAAATATATGAGCTAAAACTATGAAACTCCTAGAGGAAAACATAGAAGTACATTTTGAGACCTTGGGTTAGGCAACATTTTCTTAGATATGAAGCCAAAAGCATAAGCAACAAAAGAAAAATAAATGAATAGATTGGACTTCATCAAAAGTAAAAACCTTTGTGCTACAAATGATACCAAGAAGAAAATGAAAAGACAACCCATGGAATGGGAGAAAATATTTGAAAATTGTATATCAGATATGAGACCTGTATTCTAAGTATATAAAGAACTCTCGCAACTTAACAGTAAAAGAAACAACCCAATAAACAAATGGACAAAGAATTTGAATAGATATTTCTCCAAAGAAGATATATAAAAAGCCAATCAACAGTGTATGAAAAGAGGCTTGATATCATTAGGCCTCAGGGAAATGAAGTGAGATACCAGTCACATCTACTAGAATGACCATCATAAAAAAGACAGATAACAACAGGTATTAGCAAATTTATGGAGAAATTGAAACCCTCATACATTGTTGGTGGGAATGTAAAATGGTGTAGCTGTTTTGGAAAACAGTTTGGCAGTTCCTCAAAATGTTAAACATAGAGTTGTCATTTAACCCAGGCATTTCATTCCTAGATAAATGAAAACATATGCCCACAGAAAAATTTGTACGTGAATGTTCACAGCAGCTTCATAGTAATCAAAAAGTGGAAACAACACAAATTTCCATCACTCGATGCATGGATAAATGAAATGGTTGTGATGGTTAATTTGAGGTGTCAACATGGTTGGGCCATGGTGCCTAGATACTCGGGCAAACATTATGGATGTTTCTGTGTAGGTATTTTTTGGACGAGATTAACATTTAAATTGGTGGACTTTGAGTAAAACAGATTACCCTCCATGATGTAGGTGGGCTTAATCCAATCAGTTGAAGGCCCAAATAGGACAAAAGACTGACTTCTCCTGAGTAAGAAGGAGTTCTTCCAGAAGACCGCCTTTGGACTCGAACGGCAGCTCTTCCTTGGGTCTCCAGCCTGCCAGCCTACTCCACCAGATTTGGGACTAGCTAAGCCTCCACAATCATATGAGCCAATCCCTTAAAAATTAAATCTTGCTCTCTCTCTCTAGACACACATCCTGTTGGTTCTGATTCTCTGGGGAACCCTGACTCGCAGAGTGCCATATCCATAAAACAGAATACTACTTGGCAAAGAAAGGAATGAATTACTAATTCATACTACAACATAGATGAACCTTGAAAACATTATGTAAGTGAAAAAGCCAGTCACAAATTTTGTGATTCTATTTATACAAAATGTCAGAATAGGCAAATCCTTAGAGAAATAAAGTAGATTAATGATTCCTTAGGGCTGGGAGTGGGTGTATGGGGGAAGTGGGGAATGCCTGCTACGGGTATGGACCTTCTGCTGTGGGAGATGAAGGTGTTCTAAAATCAGATTATGGTGATGGTTGCACAACTCTGTGTATATACTAAAAAGCATTGAGTTTTACACTTTAAATAGGCAATAGTACCTCAACACGGCTGTTTTTTTAAAAAAGTACAGGTAGTAAGCAGATATGATAAAGTTCATGAAGAGAGTACGGAAATGTCCAAAATGCTTGGAAACACTGATTTGGAGACTGACGTTCCTCAGAGAATCCTGTGACCTCTCTGGAGACACACTGTCTGAACATGTTTCCTTTTTATTCCCTGTTGTGTTATTCATAGTCACAAGCAAATCAATCCAATTTTGGCCTGGACTGGTAACTGCATTACTCAACCTGATTAAAAATATAAGAGCAAAATATAGGTTGGCTTATGAAATAAGAGGTAGAGACGCTGACGGGTGCCAAAGAAGGAATCTAAAATACACGTTGGACCACTGCCTGGAAGGAGGAAGGAAATTTATGTCAGGAGGGAAGTTTATGCGATGCTTCACGTTCTAGTATTTCCATCCGTGAACAAAGAGCCTGATCTGCTTGTCATCCTACAGGGAGAAAAACAGAGGTGGTCGGGGCTAGCCGCCTGTCCTGCACCCTCAGTTGTCTCTGAAGGTGAGTGTGCCTCAGAGAGTTTTTGAAGAGTTGGTGTCAATACATTTCCGAGTGGCCACAGTCCATTCCCCTCAAAAAAATATTTTTAAAAGAATAGATTCAGCATAAAAATCAGTTCACTGGGTTTCTATTTATAAGAATACTTGCATCTTAAATAAAACGTTTATTAAGTAGTCAAGTTTTCTTGGGTGCCACTCTCTCCTCTGAGAACTACTGAGCTACATACTACTCAACCTCTTGTTGGCCCTGTTGAGTGGACAGCAAGCCTTGAGACCCCACCTCACTGGCTACCTCTGATTCCACCGGGGTAGATATCTGACCCACACTGGGCCAATCAGATCCTCTTACCTGGGAATCTGGGATTCCGATTTAGAGGTTAGTTAATAGGCTTCTTAAAAGAATTTTAGAGTGACTTCTAAAACTTTTCATTGTAAGTGTACAGAATTGCAAAGGATGTTGTTTCCTGGCTTCCATAAATACATTTTAAAGTAAAATAATTACCTCCATCCATTAAAAATAGAAACCAAGCACTTTATTAACAACAGAACATTTTATGTCACTCTTTTTTTTTGAGGAAGCTTTGTCCTGTGCTAACATCTGTGCCCATCTTCCTCCACTTTATATGTGGGACACCTGCCACAGCATGGCTTGACATGCAGTGCATAGGTCCACACCTGGGATCTGCGCTGGCGAATCCTGGGCCACTGAAGCAGAATGTGCAAACTTAACAGCTGTGCCACCAGGCTGGCCCTATGTCATTCTTTTTTCTCTTTAAACTTGTTTCCAATCCGAATTCTCCATTTTTTATTGATCACAGTATCATATTTCTCCAGAACAAAAGATACCTATAAGTTTGTTAAAAACAAGTTAAATATGCTACATATTTTCATAAGTATTCAACATAAAGTAAAATTTGATTGCCTTTTAAACTCTTAGTCCATGTATCCAGTGAAAAATATTACATATTGCTGAATATCACTTACTCCTACTAATCTTCATTTTTTATCAGATATATATAGCTGTAATCATATATAATGATTAACTTTGTTCAATTAAGTGTACAGAGGAGACTAGAATTTGACTAATGTTACTCAATTCTTTGAAATTCTTCTATTTTATGCCAAATATCACTTAGTGATTTTCCATCAAATATTATTTTAATGATCTGTCAATGGACAACTCTAGTAGCTCCTTCTTCAGTTTTGATATAAGCAATGAAGCGGAAAGTACCTGACTTGCCCAAGCAACAGATGCTGTTAACACCCCACCCACATCCCCAAGGCACTACACACTTCAGGAGAGGCAGGTGGTGTCCTACTGCAAATATATACAACTGTCCCCCTTCTCCTTTGCCTGAGTGTGAGGGAGACAAGTGTCAGGGAGTTAATGCCCCTGAGGACAATCTTCAGTCAATGAAAATGGGATTCTGGACATAAACACCCCAGCTTCCTCGCCTCTCAGGTGGGATAGTCTTGAGGTGACTACACCATCTCCCAAGGCTTCCCTGTTGGAAGCCAGCCCAGTTTCTCACAGTGGTAACTTGCTCATTAAGGCACTTTATACTGGCCTCCTTCTCTTTCCTGTCATGCCCTACTCCCCTGCTGGTGCTTCTTGGGATCACTTCTCTAATATAGCATTTGCACTCTAGATCATGGCAATGCTTCTGGGGTAACCCAGCTGCAGCAGGTTGAATTGTGGCTCCTGAAAAGATAAATCCGTGTCCCAACCCCCAGAACCTGTGATGTGACCCTATTTGGAAAGTCTTTGCAAATGTAATTAAGAATCTCAAGATGAGTATTGTCCTGGATTACCCCTGAGGAGGGGCCCTAAATCCAAAGATAAGTGTCCTTATAAGAGAAAGAAAAGAAGATAGATAAAGAAGGCCATGTAAAGGTGGGGGCAGAGATCAGGGCAATGCAGCCACAAGCCAAGGAATGCCTGGCATCACCAAAAGCTGGAAGGGGCAGCATGGCCCTGCTGACACCTTGATTTTGGACTTCTGGCCTCCAGAACTGTGAGGGAATAAATTTCTGTTGTTGTAAGCCACTAGATTTGTGGTGCTTTGTTATGGCAGCCACAGGAAAGTAAGTTCTGGAGATGGATGGTAGTGATGGTTGCACAACAATGTGAATATACTTAATGCCACTGAACTATACACTTAATGCTTAGATGGTAAATTTTATGTTATGTGTATCTTACCTCAACAACAACAAAAAAGAGAGAAAATAAGAAAGAAGGAAAGAAAGAAAAGAGTGGAAGCTAGAGATTAATAACAGAATCAGGTTTAGTCAGTGCTCAAGGGATCCCACGGATTGGGAGGGAATACAGGAGGGGTTCTGTCAGTTATGTGATAAGGGGTGGGGGCTGTGGTCAAAGGAGGGTTGTATTTCTCCTCTTATCTTACATTGCCCAGCTGTGTCCCTCAGTGTGCTTAGAAGAACAAACCAGAAAGCATGCTCACATAGTAAAACAAGCAAACCAAACAAACATGGCGTGATTTTACCTGGAATACAGCAAGCTTTTGCATTCTCTAGACTTGAAGGAAAGTTCTAGCAAAGCTCTTTCTCCCCTCACTCCACGTGTCCAGATGTGATGACTGCTATCAGTGAAACCGGGCTGAGTTTGCTAGGCACAGCCTTTAGACCAGCGAGAGTTCTTGAACTTTCTTGGTTTGGGAATCCTTTGAGCATCTGATGATAACTATTAACTTTCTCACCTGAAAAATCCATATATGCCCATTTACTCAGGGATCCCCCTAGGAGTTTGTGGATGTAGGGTTACATACACCTGCTCTAGAAGCTGAGCAATTTACTCTAGGCATTATGCTGCTATGTGAGCAGCTGCCACCAGGTCAACGTTGGTACCAATTAGGTCCTTGTTCATAGGTGCTCCTAGAAGCTCAAAATCTCATAGAGGAGACACACCCAGGATTAGTGGGGACTTTCCCAGGTTTAAGTGATAAAAAACTAACCTAAAGACTCAAGTTAAAAGTCAATATATTGGTTCTTTTATTTGGAAATTCCAGGGATGTGGGTTTCAGGCACTGCTGGATTCAGGCTTAAAGAGTGTCATCAGGATTCAGTCTCTCTCTCCATCTCATAACTCTCCTCTCCTCTAGGTTCTTAGCTTTTCCCATGGAGGCAAAGCTCTAGGCATCCATGGTGTTAGTACTAGTAATTTTAGGAGGAGAGACAAATTCTTTCTCTTCCAGGATCTGAATCAAGCCTCCAAAAAGGGTTCTGCTTGGGTCACAGACCCATCTCCTCTGTGTGGCCAGCCGGCATCTTGTGCCTGCCTGTGGATGGGGGAGGTGGTCCCACGTAATTGACAGCTTTAGAAGTTGGGGAAAGGAGGTCCAGAGAAGAAAAGACCCCGAAGAACAAAGGACCACATATCTGCTGCGGTCATGTATACAAATGACTGTAAGTCAGTGTGATAAATGCTACAAAGGGAGCACAGCAAGGTCCAGTGAGGACAGAGAAGAGGTCATCAGCTCTGCTGGATGTGTTCCAGGTAAAGCCAAGTAAAGCTTAATAGTCGATATCATGCATGATATAATTCTTTAATTAAAATAGGAATATATATATGTATATTTTTTACTAAACATTGTTTATCAAGATCTCCATGGCTATTGTCTTTCTTGTTCACTGTTTTATTCTGAGATCCAAGCACAGTGCCTGTGTATTTTAGCAATTTAACAAATATTTGTTGAATTGGAGTTTCAGAACAACGGTAAAATAACCTCGTGTTTAGACTAACATTTAAAGAAGTTGAAGCACGAAAAGATCACGCTGATAAATTTGTGTCTCATTTTTTTGGTATGCCTTTAGTTAACTCTTACCTACAAAGACTCAGCTTCAAAATTACACCAGGACTTAGTTTCATTTTTATTATTATTTTTTGTTACAGACATCTGACAGCCTTGAGTTTGTAAATTCTCAGGCTCTTTGTCCCGTTATCAAATGAAGTGTGTCTATGAGAACATTATGCAAACTATGAAATCCTAGAAAAACATAAGCTGCTTTTATTATTAAAAATTTGGAAATTTCATAGTCTTTAGCTTATTCTTGTGATATAGTGGAAGTCCTTAAAAGAATCTAGGGGGGCTGGCCCCGTGGCCGAGTGGTTAAGTTCGCGTGCTCCGCTGCAGGTGGCCCAGTGTTTCGTTGGTTCGAACCACACTGCTCATCAAACCACACTGAGGCAGCGTCCCACATGCCACAACTAGAAGGACCCACAACGAAGAATATACAACTATGTACCGGGGGGCTTTGGGGAGAAAAAGGAAAAAAATAAAATCTTTAAAAAAAAAAAAGAATCTAGGGTGTTCTTGGTCAACTTGCTTCTCTTTCTCTCCAGTCCCTCCCTAGAGTAGTTATTTATTTTTTCACTGTGTGCCAGATAGACTTGAAAGATCATGGAATTTAGGCAGGCTGCACATTTATTAACTAACTCCTAATCAGGATCTGGTGAAAAAAATACTATGGTGAGGAGTTTGGATTTATTAATACCTAATGGTTGCTTATCCCAAATAGCTTTTTGATCTTTGTTTTTAAGCATCATCACTTCACATCTTTGGCCAGCTCATTTCTCAAAGGGTCTGTGCTGATTTCCCCCCCCAACTTTATTTTCAATGGACCTCAGGTGCGCTAAGTTGAACTCATCATTTTCGGTTTACCTCCCACTCTCATCATTGGTCTATGCTAAGCCCTCTTTTATTTTATCTACTTGTGTGTTTATTTTTAAAAACATAATGAACACCCATGAGCTCACTATCCACTTGGAGAACAAACACATTGATAATAACTGACATCTTCTATGCGCTCCTGTCCTAGCCCATTTCCCCCGCCTCCTCCCACTTGTGTAGCCACAATTCTGAATTTTGTGTTTTTATTTGTTCTTGATTTAAAATATTTTTTATCACACTTCTACACTCCCAAATAATATAATGATTAATTTTACTTGTTTTGACTTTTGTAAAAAAGGATATCATGCTACATGTAATCTTCTGGGACTTTTTTCTCATCTAGTTTTCTATTACTGAGTCATTCATACTTTTGTGGGCTGCTGTGGTTCATTCATCTTCACTGCTGTAAAGTATTTCATTGTGTGACTACATCAGGCCTCCTGGACACCAAAGTTTAGGCTTTCACATTTCTTGCTGTAATGAATGGCGCTGTAACGAACGTTCTCACATGTGGTTCTCTCGCCTGGTGCACACCTGCTGGAGTTGTCCTCAGTTTATACCTAGGAATGGAATGCGGGTCAGCTGTAGGAGGTGTGAATGTTCAACTTTGCAATATAGTACCAGACCATTTTCCAAAGCAGTTGTAACAATTTATACTCTCTCACCATTCTATTGATCTATCCTCTTCAGCACTTGGTCTTGCCAGACTTCTCAATTTCTGCCAATCAAATGGATGTAAATTGGTATCTTTTTATGGTCTTGATTAGCATTTCCTGGGTTATTTATGAGGAATTCAATAAATGAAATGGGGAAAAAAATGATTATCCATATGAAAAGTAAATCAGATTCCTATCTCACGTTAGACATGCAAATCAACTCCAGATGGATTAAGGATTCAAATGTCTAAAGCAAAACTTTAAAACTTTTAGAAAAAATTATGAGTGAATATCTTTAGATCTTGAGGGTACGGAAGGATTTGCTAAACACTGGACCCAAAAAGCTCACTATAAAGTAGAAGTGTGATGAATTTGACTATATTGAAATTAAAAATTGTGTTAATCAAAAGAGACGTTAAAGAAGGTGAAAAGATGAGCTATAGACGGAGAGAAGATGAATCATACACAACAAACAGGGAATCTGTCTCAAGGATGTTTCAAGAACTCCTACAAATCAATACGGAAAGGACAGCAACTCAATAGAGAAATAACAAAAGACATAACTGGACATTTCACAGAAGAGGAAACACTTAACGCCAATACTTGTATGGCAAGACACTCAATCTCCTCAGTTTAAAAAGCATCTTTTGAGGAAAAATCAGATACTTAAAGAACATAGCTACAATAGACTTCTTCCAGACTGAGAAAAAATAAACATTTAAGAAGAAGAAAAGGCAAACTTATACATTCATCCAATATTCTGGGAAAAGCAACTAAAACTAAAGGAAAGTAGAATATTTACCAATGTATTTTAAGTTTACTGGCTGATTTTGATGATTCCTGCTGCCTTACACATTGCTGGTGCTCCACAGTGGTTAATTAATGGATTGATTTACTGTGCCTGATCTTTTGTAAGCTTAACTTTGATTTCTTTCAGATTTGCAACAGATGGGCACATACTTTTAAGACATTAATAAAGATTAGAAAATGTGATCTTCTTTCTCTGAACTCTGTGTCCTGTTGGCCATAAGAATAAAGCATCCACTTGAAGATAGAAATCAGATGTAATCTAAAAGGCATGGTATAGCAATGCAGCGCCCAGACCCTGTGGTTGAAAACAAAGTGCTTAATCAGCATTGCTAGGGTGAATCGGAGTACAAAAGAGGATTGGGATGCCCCCAGGGCCGGCACGTACTGATCTTGAAATCAAACAAACGTGCTTTTCTGAAACAGGCAGTGCATTGTAAGGTGCCCTCAGAGAGCACTGGTTTAATAAAGGTGACACTTCAGAGAGTAGTTTCTTCCTTTGTATCAGATTGCTAAAATGTGTTCATAGTATTTCGTTTATATGTTTTGTTGAGGAAAATAGCTCAAAATATTAATATTTCTGAAGATTGGTTGGTAAGAGAGTATCTAAGTAAAATTGATTGATGTGATAATATTGTCTTGTGTTTTCTGCAGAAAGCTATACCCGAATTGGTATAATCTTTGTGTAGGCAATGTGAAAATAAACACTAAAAGACGTAGAATTTTATATTTTCTTTGGCTAAGCAACTTATGAATTTATTCCAGGGAAACAATTATGGATGATCCTAAAGATATAACTGCTAGAATACTCATCACAATATCATTTATAGAGGCTGGCCTGGTGGCGTAGTGGTTAAGTTCACACAGTCTGCTTTGGCTGCTCAGGGTTTGCAGGTTTGGATCCTGGGCGCAGACCTAGCACTGCTCGTTAAGATGCGCAGTGGTGCGGTCCCACATAAAAAAAAACAAAGAGGAAGATTGGCACAGATGTTAGCTCAGGGCCAATATTCCTCGCACATACACACACACAAAATATATATCATCTATAAAAGTGAAAACAACGTAAAAGTTAAAAATGGGGAAGTGATTAAATTGCAATTCACCCACATACCTATTAAAATAATGAGAATATTTGAAGACATGGAAATGGATCATATGATTACAGGTTACAAACAGAATATAAGGTATGATCTTATTTAAAATATAAACACCAATGTATGGCTAAAGAAAGCAGACTGAAAAGATATATGCCAGGTGGGAGAAGAGAAAAGGCAGCACAAATGATCAGAGGGCCACAGGAGGGCCATGGGTTGCACAGAGAGAAACAGACAGAAAGCACAGGAACGAAAACACAAACACAGCAACGAACGAACAAACTTTGGAAGATATTGGTTTGAAGCAATGAAAAACATGAGCTTGAATTAACTCTCAAAGAAGAAAAGTAGTGAAGATTATGTCTAGAATATGAAAAATATCTGGTCCAAAGTGGTAAATGTGTCGATAGTACACTAAAATTGAAAGGCTTGGATGCTCTAAAGAGCATATTCAATGGGAGTAAATCACATTAGAAGAATATATGTTAGATCTGGGGCTCAACGTTTCTGAGCATCTCCTATGTGCCAAGTGCTGTAGACGTGTCTTATTTAATCGTCTCTGGGATGTGATGCTTAGAAAGGTCATGTGGCCTGCTCAAGGTCACATGGCTATGACAAGGTAGAGCTGGGATTCTGAGCTGGGTCTGGATATTGCTAGTGCACCACAGCAAGAAAGAAATGGTTGCTAACAATAACTTTTAGTGATTTTGAACTTAAACTCCAGCAGTGGAAGAAAAGGCTGACAAATATGGTAAATTATGAACGCCTTATCAATGTCTAAAAAATAACAATATTGATGGCTAGTTCTTTAGGTCAGATTGTATATATGACATATCATTAAGCGGAAAAAAGAGAACCCAAGATGGTCTACACATACTGATTACAGCTCTGTCATATGCATGTGCTTGTGCTGACAAAGACTGGAGGTGATTTTACTGATGTATGTTGATGTGTTATTGAGTGTATAAGAAGCTTTTGTTCAAGCAAGGATCACTCCCTTCTATTATGCCTTATTTAACGTAACAATATATTCTTCCTACAAATATTTTGAACAATTAGCATTCCTTTAATCATTAAAATTTACATTCCTTTAAACATTTACACAAGACTTCTACAACTAATAAGTAAAAACATTGAATTTTAACGAATTAAATTTCCCTATGCATTTCAACATTAAAAACTGTTTTACCAAAATTTTCTCAACATTTGATTAAACCACCAGTCCAATAGAGTGACTCTTCATAAATGTTTTAAACAACTAAAGAATTACTCAACACACATGAAATAACACAAAGATCATACCATAGGTATTCTTTCATATCTAGCTTCTTTGGCTTATATTATTTTTGAGATTCATCTATGTTGTAGCATGTATCAATATTTCATTCCTTTTTATTGCTGAGTAGTATTTCATAGTATGGATGTACCACAATTTGCTATTCATTCACTAATTAATGGGTACTTGGTTAGTTTCCGGTTTTTTACTATTATGAATAAAACTGCTATTAGCATTCATGTGCTAGCCTTTGTGCAATGATAGGTATTTATTCTTATTCTGTTCTTATTCTTATCTTATTCTTATACCTTCTCAGTGGTATGTACTTGGAGTTACAGTAATTCGACCCAATTTTATTTCTGCTTTTTCCAAAGGTTGCAGTAATCTTACCTGATCTTAAAGGTAAAGACAAAACAAAATCAGACCTTCTGTGTTGTCAGCTGATTGGTTCTTGGTTGAGACCAGCATTTGGTTTTATACTCCAGGGTACTGCAAACTTGAGTCATTAGCTAAGTGCCTTTTTTTACTGAAGTTGCACCTTGTTTTCTCAGTGGGAATTTTACTTTCTCATAGATTTTAGCTTATAGACACTTCATGTCTTCCTCAGAGATGATGTCAGTTTAGATCTCACACGGATGGCTTTGCCAAACTCTTTGTCCTGCCATTTGATATATTAACCTCGTTTGATATTTTAATTGAAAACATATCACTCCCTCATGAGCATCTCATTACAATGAAGTGTTCAGAGGTTTTCTTTTCTACGAGATGAGGGACTGAGTTAATTCTCTCTTTTGGGCCATTTGGTAGGTTTATCCTTTTGGACACAGGATTTTGATTGGTTATTGTGTGCTCTTGGTGTGATTGAGGACCCATCTTCCTACTGTGTTATGAAGGTAAGCAGCTGGTACTGATTGGTTTTTCCTGCTTTGGTACAAATCCTACTTTTCCTGGAGTTATTTCATTAACTTGTGGATTTTTTGGTGTATTCGCTCATCACTTACATGGATTTTAAGAGAACTATGTTTTATAAACCAATGTGCACTTAAAAGGTGATACAAACAACTGTATATATTAAATATACGTAATAATTTTTTTCCAACTGCCTTTCTGTACATTTCATATTGACTTTTTTCTTTTGAGTATCATAACAAATACATAGATGCTCACAGACTCTCACAGTTCAATTAAGAGAATTTATACCAATGGTTCTCAAAGTGTAATCTCTGGACCAGCAGCAGCAGCAGCTTTACCTAGGAATCTGTTAGAAATGCAGATTCTTGGGCCCTGCTCCAGACCTACTGAATCAGAAACTCTGGGAGTGGGCTCAGCAATGTGTATTTTAACATCTCCGGGTGGTTCTCATGCTCTCTCAAGTGTAAGAACCACTGATTTACACTGTATATGAAGATGACGATATTTAAACTGTCATTACATGGCCAGTGGGAGCCCACTCTGAGTGACTCTACTTCAAATTTTTTAAAAAGCATCTTTGCTTTCTTGAGAAAACAAGATATTACAGATTCAAAGTAATTTTTTCCCCTTCCCTAAGACATTCAATCATCCACTCTCCAAGGAGTCCTTTTTCCATTTAGTGAAATTAGAGAACAAAATCCTAGTGTTAGTGATGTTCACATGTACTGGGGATGATCCAAAGAACAGCTGCTCATGTTGGGCCACATTTAATGAAAGAGTCTACAGATTCTGTACTTACAATGATCTTTTTTCCCATTTAACATATCAAGTTACTGTATTCTACTATAGTATGAGGTTTTATTGAAAACTGAACTTTTATACTATGTTGACAACAAAGAGCTTACTTTCATTACTTTTTTCATCCAAAGTTACCCAAACGCTTAATTATTAAAAAGTTATTAAGTTAGACTACATTTCCTTCTCAAAAGGTCATCCTCTCAGAGAGTAGTTCAAGAGGATGGACGTGTCATGTAGGGAGAGATGGGGATGGCTTTACAGTGAGTTCCTCTCCCTCACTCTGAGTATGCCAAAGGGGCTCATGAGGAGTGTGGCTTCCACAGCACTAGGAATCCCTGTAGCTGGTCTGTTTTTTATTATTGAAAACATATCATTGTCTTATTCGTATTTCATTATAATTAATTTGGTCATCTCAGTTTCCTCTACCTGGAGATTCTGGTAAAGGATGCTGCTCAGAAGGGAATTTTGCATTTTTCTCTCTACTTCTCTCTCTCCACACACACATGATGCTGGTGGTGTGTTAGCCTAGTTTGTGTGTTTGTTCATTTATTCATTCCTACTCATGTGAGCATTTGTGTTAGAACACAGTGAAGAGTAAAGTAATCCCATTGGAATGTACAAAACTGTGCCACAGAATGTAGTAGATGGAGAATCCACTGTCTAGTCCTCAGAAGGCCATGATTTAACACTTCCCCCAACCCAACCCAACCCAAATCAGATGTTCATCCAGAAGAAACTCTGGATGGTGGGAATGGGCAATGTGAAGGAGGAGGCAGGGGAGGACAAATAAGGGTCAAATGAAGACTGGACCCATTCTGAAGAATTTTAGATCTCTATGTATCTTTTTTTTCTTCTAGCAGTAATGGAAATAATCTCTTGCATTAATAGACTGTTAGTTTTATTGTATTCTAATAATATTGGACTATGTATTTGAACTAGCTGCCCTTTATCTGAGAAGATTTAACTAACACCACTTGTAAAATAATCAAGCACAGGAGTTAATCATCCTCTATGGTGCGAGGGAGAAATTAGCATTGGCTTTCCAGGTAGACTTACTAAGCCGACTCCACATCTAGGAATGTCGGAGATGGATAACAGTGCAGAGAAACACTGCAGGAAATGTGGAGGCAAAGAGATGAACTTATCCTCAAAAAGGAGAGCCAAATTAAAACTTGCCTGAAAAATGACTCCCTGGGTGATCTTTGGAAACTCAGTTAACCTCTCTGCAGGTCAGCCTCTTGGTTTACGAGGATTGGCAAAAATTTGCTCTTCCTTAACTCACTAACAACATAGAGCTAAATGTAGAGACAGATTTGAGTTTTCGGAAGACAATGAAAAAAAAGACACACTGTAATAATTGTTTCTATTTGCTAATACATTGTAAATAAATTTGTAAATGCAGACGTTTTATATTTGTAGCACACTGACAGTTTATAAAGGATTTTTGCATGTGTCATCTTATTTAAATGTACCTAAAGCTAAAGAAGTCAGGTTGTTTTTCTTTTCTTATATAGTATAGGGAAATTGAGGCTTAGAAAGGTTCCACGTTGTGCCCGCAGTATACAGCTGGTTTAACGGCAAGGCAAACACCAGAGTCTGGGTCTCCTGACTCCTGGTTCACTGAGTGCTCTTGCCATGAACCAACTGCATCTTTACTGTCACTGTGACTAATTAGAGGACTATGTGAGATACTCACTCTTTCAGTCATTCAAATGCAAATTAAGTAGGTGCCATGTGCCTGGCACTAGAGAAAAAACACCTTTGACATAGTTCACAACCTGCAAAGCTGGTTTGGGTTGCAAAGAGAGTGCTAGCTCATTTCTAGCATTTGAAGTTCTTTTTTCCTCTGTGACATCAGGATGCTGCCTAGGGCTAGAAAATAGATTTAAGCCCGTGTTCCTCTTCCTCCCCACTGAGTTATGTTTGTGGCTTGAACCACTCCGAAATTCCTCACCTGTAATCAAGTTAGTTAAATGGCCCATGAATGGGCTGTAGGCTGTGGGTACGATGGCGTTGGGGGCAACATTGGTAGAGAGAGCAGAGAAAGCAGGACAGATCCTGGTCTTGGGAGTGGACTCCTAGGGACAGCGCTCTCCTCTGTTGGCTCCCCAGATGATGGCAGCAGAAAGTTGTAGAACCTGGCTGTAGGGAAAATTCTATTTTGAGACTGCTGAGACTTGCTGTAGGTTGTTTTGGTTTAAAATCATATTAAAGCAATATTCTTTCTTTAGGAGTGAAAAAGTTAAAGGTATTTACCTAAGAGAAACAAAAGCATATGTCCATAGTTGCATACAAGCTTTATTTGTAATAGCCTAAACTGGAAACAAATCAAATGAATAGATAAACACGTTGTGGTACATCCAGACAATGGGATATTATTCAGCAACGAGAAGGTGTGAGCTCTTGATACACACAATGACATGACATGGATAAATTTCAAAATAATTCCAGAAGGAGAGTACCTACTATATGATTCTGTTTATGTAAAATTCTAGAAAATGTAAACTACTCTGTAGTGACAGAAAGCAGATCTGTGGTTGCCTGGGAATGGGGAGGGGACAAGAAGGGGTGAGAAGAGATTGCAATGGGGCAGGAGGAAACTTTTGGGGGTGGTGGCTATGTGCACTATCTTGTGGACATATGCCAAAACTTATCAAATTGCACACTCCAAATTTGTGCAGTTTATTGTATGTCAATTATATTGAGATAAATCTGTAAAAAAATCACATTGAGATATTTTTCTTTCTTTGAGTTTCCTTGTTTTCTCTGCCATGATCCATTTACTGTTTTTTAAATACACTTTACTTTTTAGAGCAGTTTTAGATCCACAGCAAAACTGAGCAGAAAGCACAGTCTTTCCACATATTTCCTGCCCCCACACATGCACAGCCTCTGCCATTATCAACATCCCCCACCAGAGTGGCACATTTCTTACAACTGATGAACCGACATTGACACATCATAATCACCCGAAGTCCATAGTTTACCTTATGGTTCACTCTTGGTGTTGTGCATTCTATGGGTGTGGACTAATGTATCATCATTGTGTCGTAAAGGGTATTTTGACTGCCTTAAAAATCTTTTGTGCTCCGACTATTTATCCTTCCCTCTTCCCTAACCTCTGACAACCACTGATTTGTTCACTGTCTCCAGAGTTTTGCCTTTTCAAGAATTTCATATAGTTGGAATCATACAGTATGTCGCTTTCTCAGATTGGCTTCTTTCACTTAGTAATGTGTATTTAAGGTTCCTCCAAGTCTTTTTATGGCTTGATAGCATATTTCTTTATAGCACTGAATAATATTCCCTTGTATGGATGTACCAGTTTACTTATTACTTATCACCTACAGAAGGACATCTTGATTGTTTCCAGATTTTGGTAATGATGAAAAAAGCTGCTTTTTTCAGAGTCTCAGCTGAGCCTTCTTCAAGGAGGGATCTTAATCTGGAATATTCTGGTGTCTTATAAGTCACTGGCGACCCCTGCCCAGGCCCGGTGCTGGGGGCCAGGGAGGGAGGATGGGAGAGGGTAACGGGGGTCATGGAAAGGGGTCCGATGTGGAATGAGGCACTGTCTCCCATGAGCTGAGTCATGTCAGGAAGACTCTTTGCTTTTTGACCCTCAGTTTCCCCATGTGTAAAATGGATATTCTAATACCAACTTCACAGATTTGTCAAGAGGACAGAATGAGAGGAATCAGACAGAACCTGACATGTCAGGTACCAGGGGTGCTTCTCTTCCCTCCTACAGACTGTGCCAGGGACATTTGTTTGCTGGAGAAATCCTAGGCCTTCTGGGGACTTTTTAGGATGATTAAAGCAGTGGCATTTGGGATTGAAGATGGTGATAAGGTGGGTCTGGAAGTGATGAAGGGTGTGTGCTTGCTCCTGAAAAGAACGATAGAATGGAACTCATGAACAGGAGAGCCTGGTCATCAGGGAAAGCAAACTGCAGACTTGCGCCTGCTTTTCACACAATCATTTGCTGAGGTACGTTTATGTAAAGGGCATAAATTTTAAGGGTACCATTCACTAAGTTTTGACAAAAAAATACACCCCTGTAACCATCACCCATATCAAGACACAGAACATCTCCTGGAAGTTCTCTGTGGCCCTTTTCACTGGGGCTTGCCTCTCCCTGGGGGCAGCCATTGCCCTGACATTCAGCTCCATGGATCCTTTTTTCAGACTTGGACTCATATAAATGGAACCATCATTATGCGCTTTTATCAGTTTTCTAGTTGCTGCTATAACAAATTACCACAAACTTACCTGCTTAAAACAACAGAAACTTACTATCTTAGTTTTTTCATGTTAGAAGTCCAACCATGTGTTCTTCATGGGCTAAAGTCAAGGTGTTGGCAGAGCTATGTTCCTTTCTGGAGTTTCTAGGAGGGTCTGTTTCCTTGCCTTTTTCAGCTTTAAAGACCACCCACATTCCTTGGCTCATGGTCCCTTCCTCCATCTGACCATTCCTCTGTAGTCACATCTCCTTCTGACGACAGCCAGGAAAGTTTCTCTGCTTTTAAGGACTCATGTGATTAGATGGGGCCAACCTGGATGATCCAAGAGATCTCCCCATCTCCAGGTCCTTAACCCTCATCATGTGAATTTTTGCCATGTTATTATGGGGATTTGGACCTGGCCATCTCTGAGGAGCTGTTATTCCACCCACTACAGCATTCTTTTGCAAGAGTAATATTTCTAAGATTCATCTGTCTTGCTGTGTGTCAGTAGTTGGTCCTTCCTATTGCTGAGCAGCATTCCGCTGTATGAATATAGCACCGTTGTATGTCTATTTTGTTGATGGACATTTGGGTTCTTACCAGTGTTTGGCTGTTATGAATAAAAATTCATTCTTATATTACTTTTTATTTCTCTGGGGTAAATATGTAGGAGAATTCCTAGATCACACAGTATTTGCATGTCTGATATTTCTTGTGTGTATTGGTCATATATATTCTTTTGTGAGGTGTGTGTTCAAGAGTTTTGCCAATATTTTGTTTTTACTAGGTTGTTTGTCCTTTTATTATTAGTTTGTAGATGGTTTTCTGTGTTCTAAAAACAAATCTTTTGTCAGATATACATTTTGTCATATTTTCTTCCAGTCTGTGGCTTGCCTTTTCTTTTGGTAATGGTGTCCTTGATGAACAAAAGTTTTAAGTTCTGATGAAGCTTGATTTCTCAATTTTTAAAAAATGATTAATGCCCTTTTTATCCTATCTAAAAAAATCTTTCCCTACATCAAAGTCATGAGGATATTCTCCTATATTTTCTCCTGGAAATTTTGTAGTTTTAGCTTTTATGTTTAGGCCTATGACCCATCTCAAATTAATGTTTGCAGGGTCTATAGTGGGTGTTAACAGTAAATTTTTTTTCTGTGCAAGTATCTAGGTATTCCAGCACGACTTGCTGAAAAGACTTTTATTTGCTCATTGAATTGTATTGACATTTTTTTCATAATTCATTTAACCAAATATGTGTGTATCTGTTTCTGAACTCTGTTCTGTTCCATTGATCTATTTGCCAGTCCTCGGCCAATACCACACTGTTTTAATAATTGTAACTATACAGGAAGTCTTGAAATCAGGTAGTGTAACTTTATTCTTCTTTTTTGAGATGATTTTGGCTATTGTAGGTCAATTTTGGGCTTATGTCACTATTGTGGATTGAATTGTGATGATATGTTGAAGTCTTAACCCCTAATATCTGTGAATGTGACCTTATTTGGAAATAGGGTCTTCGCATATGTAATCAAGTTAAGATGAAGTCCTACTGAATTAGGGTGGACTCTAATCTAATATGATCAGTGTCCCTATAAGAAGATGAGATGATACACAGGCAAAGACACGCAGGGGAGACACCATGTGAAGATGAAGACAGAGGTCAGGATAATGCATCTACAAGCCAAGGAATGCCAGAGATTGCCAGCAAATCACCAGAAGGTAGGGGAGAGGCATGGGACAGCTTCTCCTTCACAGTCTTCCGCAGGAACTAGCCCTGCCAACACCTTGATTTTAGACTTCTAGCCTCCAGAACTGTGAGAGGATAAATTTCTGTTGTTTTAACTACCCAGTTCGTGGTACCTTGTTACGGCAGATCTAGAAAACTAACACAGTCATTGAAACTCAACTCAGACTTGCTTAAGCAATAAGGAAATGACTGTCTCTTAAATTTACAAGTCCAGAGTTGAGGGGTTCCCAGTGAGATTTACGTGAGGTATTAGGATTAGGTTCAATTGTAAGGGTCAGACACCCCCAAGATAATGGCTTACACAAGATGGACATTTTATTTTACTTTTCTCTCATGTAGGTGTTGGCAGCCCAGGGTTCATTGGTAAAGGGGCTCCATGACCTCAGGGATCCAAGATTCTTCTATCTTTTTGCTCTCATTCTCAATACATGGCTTCCACCTCATGATGTGAAATCAGCTTTGTGTCTGTCTTCCATCCATCTGGAAGAAGCAAGAGTGAAAGTGCCTGCCCCCTTCCCTTAAGGATACATTCCAGAGGTTTGTATAGGATACCTCTGCTCAAACCCTATTGTCCAGAATTTAGTCACATGACCATTAATACCTGCAAGGGAGGCTGGGAAATATCGTCTTTATTTCAGAAAGCCATGGGTCTACCGATTTATTACCAAATAGGAAGCGGAGATCTGATATTAGGAAACAAGAAGTTGTTTCTTCCACATGGTGTCTGTAGGGGAATGCTAGGGGGTCTTACAGGTGATTGGATATAAGAAACTGGAAGGAAGAAATATCAGGTCTGGAAATAAAGATTTACAGCTTATAAATGTTAGTTACATTTATAACTACATACAAATACATATAAATGTTAGTTACAATCTTGGGAGGGGATGAGATGGCCCAGCAAGCATGTAGAGCGAGAAGAAAAGGTCAAGGAGAGACCTGTAGGGAACTTCAGAGTTTAATTAGACAGAGAAGGATCCAACAGGGCCCTGAGAAGAAACGGTGGGGCAGTTAGATGGATATTCAGGATGTTTTAAGGAGAGAGAGGTCAACAGCGTACAGCGGGAAGAGATGCCAATGAAGGTAAAGGACTGGTCTTTAAAAGTGTAAGAAATAGCGACTGTCCTGTGTTATAATCATAAGCCACCTGAAATCTTTTTCTGGAAGGAGACCTGTGTGACTGAAATGACCTTCTAGAACCTGAAATGTGTGTAAATCCCAGTGTAAGGATGTTATAGTTAATTTAGGTTCAGGGCTGGTGAAAGTCACAGCTCTCCACCCCTCCTCTGCAAGGGGCAGGGTCGCATCTTAACAGTGAGGTCACTTACCATCTTTCTCACTATGGTCAGGTGGCTGGGGACCATAGGAGGCCCTGGAATAGAAAATGAAACCCAGCCAGAAGTCTCAAGAGACTAAGGGTTTAACTTTTGCCTTTTGTCTGGTTCTAGGGAAGGACTCAAGATGAACACAGAAGTGGACTCACATGTGCACTAAGAGATAAGTCAGAGCATGTTAACTGAAGTATTGCTTGTGATAAAGGCAGACTGGAAACAACCCAAGTGCCCATCAACTGAAGAGTAGATAAATAAATTATTCTGTAGTCATTCAATGGAATCCTATTTGGCAGATAAAACGAATAAGCCAGATCTGTGTGTATCTACACATGTAAGAACAATGTTGAGTGAAAATAAAGCATGTTGCAGCATTAAAGTAGTTATGTAAATTTAAAAACCACATAAAGCAATACCATACTTTTTTATGTAAACATATCAATATAGTTTAGGTACAAAACCTGGACGGGGAGCGTACTTACCAAATTCACACTAGTGGTTGTCTCTGGGGAGGGAGCAGGACAGGACTGGGAAGGACAACCAAGGAGATTTCAACTTTATCTGTTTTGTTCTAGTTCTATTATTAAGAAATAGTTGAAGCATATGAAAAGGTGGTCAATTTACTTACTTATTCAGGAAATGTGAATTAAAGCCACAGGGAGAAGAAAAAGAACCACAGTCTGATACCAGTACAGTCACCAGAATGACTAAAATTAACGAGTCTAACAATATCATATGTTGACACAAATATCGAGCAACTGGAATTCCTACATATTGCTAGGAGTGTAGATTCATTCAACCACTTCAGAAAACTGTTTGGCAGTATCTTCAAAAGCTAAACATGTGCCTATCTTGTCATTCTGAAATTCCACTCCTAGGTATCAACCCAAGAGAAGTGAATATTTATGTGCACCAAAAGAACTGTACAGGGCTGTTCATGGCAGCTGTATTTATCTTAGCCAATGTCTAGAGATAATCAAACCAATTTGGTTATTCCACTTCTAGATACACATCCTAGAGACTCTTAATCACGTACCCAAGGAGACAGGTGCAAGAAGACTCATTGCAGCACTATTTACAGCAGCAACAGCAACAAGAACAACAACAAAATAACAACTCAAATGCCCACCAGCAGGAGGATGGATTAACACTGCAACAACACGGATGAAGCGCATCGACGTTATGTTAAGCAAAAGAAGCCAGGTATAAAAGAATACATGCAGTATGATTTTGTTTAAGGAGTTTTAGAATCGGCAGAACTAATTCCTGGTGACAGAATGCAGAAGAGGAGTTATGATAGAGTTTACTTATGGGCTAGTATTGACTGGAAAATGGCATAGAGACATTTCTGGGTCCTTTCTTGGGTGATGATAAAATACCAAACCTTAATCTGGATGGTGATTACACAGGTGTTGCTTCAAGGACCTGGGTTATCTGCTCCCTCATTTGGAGCCTCTTCCCCCTGTCTGCTCACTTCTCCACCTTATACGGTGGAGGAAGGGAGTGGGTGGTGAAACCCAAGGCGGCTCTGAAACCAGACAGACCTGCCTTTCCATCACCACCTGCCTGGCACCCTACCGCACCCCTCCGTGCCTCAGTTTCCTCACCTGTAAAACAGAAGCAGTAATTTCACCTCTCAGGGTTGCTGTGGGACTGGATATGGTGCCCGCCAAGACCTGACCTAGGGGGCCCTCGAAAACCGGAGTAAGATGCCTCGCTTCCTCCCGAGGCCAGTTCTGTGGGTCAGAGACCCTGGCAGCGTTGTCCAATAGAACCTTCAGCGATGATGGCTGTTGATATGTGTCTAGTGGGACTGAGGGACTGTGTTTTTCATTTTATCCTATTGTAACTGCTTTACATTTAAATAGCCACCTGGGGTGAGCGACTACTGCGTTGGGCACCGCAGCACTGGGCAGTTATTCACAGCCACGACTGCCCCCCGCCAGGCGACTGGACAGGGGGGCTCCGTGTGGACACTGAGAGGCGCCGGGGCCGCGCTGTATCCACGCAGTCATTTCTTCCCCTAACAAACTCCTCCCGAACAAAGTCGGGGTGGGCGGGAACGCCCGGGACTGCAGTCAGCCCCCGGCTCCGGGATGGGAGCAGTTAAGGCTCGTGAACGCGTGGACTCCACTGACTTCTGTCCTTCTCCACTCTGTCCGCCCCCAACCCTTAAGTCCCTTGGGGACATGGGTGGGGACGCGAGGAAGACTCCCTCTGTGTCTCCACGACGCCCATCTGGGCCTCCCAGGGCTCTCGGCTACTTCATTCTTCGCAACAAACCGGGGAGGCTGAGCCTTTCCACTTCACGGATGAGGAAACTGAGGCCCGAGGAGGTGAAGGGCACGCGGCGGGGAGCAGCGGAGTCCAGCCGAACCGTCAACTCTGGGGCTCTGGAGACGCCACGAGCACTGTCGTGGGCCGGGTTGTCAGGGCGCGCGGGGAGAGCGGCGGGTAAATATTTGGAGCTGTAACCCAGGATCCGGCGACTCCTCGTCACTGCGGTCCCGGCGGGCGCGTGGCGAGGGCGGTGCCCGGGCCCGGGGGCGTCCCCGGCGGCTGGCACTGCCCCACCCCGCCCCGCCCCGCCCCCGCCCCCGCCCGCGGCTATAAGACGGCGCGGCCGGTTGGCGGCCGGTGCATGAGCGCGGGCGGCGGGGCAGGAGCGCAGCCGGGCGGAGGCGAGCAGCGCGCGGAGCGGGAGCGCGGGGCCGGCAGCGCGCGCCCCGGAGCAGCCCCGGCCTCGGCGCCAGCATCCGCCGGGGCCCCGGCCGAGGGCCTCGCAGGAGCCGCCGCCGCGCGCGCCGGGCCCAGCCCGCCCATGAAGCCTCCCGCGGCGCAGGGCAGCCCCGCGGCCGCCGCGGCCGCAGGTGAGTGCGGGTCCCCAAAGCCCTGGCCTTGCAGGTGAGGCGAAAGAAGGGGGATCCCTTGTCGGCTCGTGACAGCCCCCTGCCCTCCATCCTCCTCGGCGGGCCCGTGCCCCTGGCGGGTCCAGCTTCCCTCCCCTCGCCGCCGGGCATCCGAGCCCGACACGTAGCGGGCGCATCCTGACTCAGTCTTCCCATCGCCCGTGGGCGTGAGAGCGGGGACAAGTACCTGACGGCGCGTGGGAGAGCTCGGCTGTGTGGATGCGCAGGGTGACCTTTGGCCTGCTGATTCATCCGGCGGGGCCTTAGTTTCTTTCCCTCTAGAATGGGCACAGTAACGGAACGCACCTCAGGGGGTGGCGGAATGTATTACAAGATAACAAGAAGCAAAGGGCAGCGACAGCGTGGCTGTCCCTTGGCGAGCGCGCAATGAGTGTTAGCCATCCTCGGGAATGGTGGCGGTCCCCTCCAGGCACCGGGACGGGATGGCCGCCCCGCCCCCATCACCTGAGCCCTCTGTCCCTGTCCCCAGCCCCGGCCTTGGACTCGGCGGCCGCCGGGGACCTGACGGACGCGCTGTGCGAGTTTGACGCGGTGCTGGCCGACTTCGCGTCGCCCTTCCACGAGCGCCACTTCCACTACGAGGAGCACCTGGAGCGCATGAAGCGGCGGAGCAGCGCCAGCGTTAGCGACAGCAGCGGCTTCAGCGACTCCGAGAGTAAGTGTGGCCCCGCCAGGGAAGGTGCCTGGAGCCCTGGGGACACCCAGTGCCCGGCTCCCTAAGGAGCACGCTCGGCTCGGGTCTCCGTTTATGTGTAAACCGAGAGGTGGGGCCCAGCGAAGGAGCCCTAAAAGCCGGTGCAGTCTCTAGGACCCCCAGGGCGCTGAGTCTCCAGGGTGGTAGGCCCAGCGGGGGCAAGACCCCCGGGGGTAGTCACCGTAAGGCTCCTGGAGGGCAAGCTGGTCTACCTGCCACCTGCAGGTGTCATGAAGCAGGACGGTTTAAGCAGATGGCCCCGACTCAGCCAGACAGGACTCCTGGGACCAAGCCAGGCCTACCCGCAGTTCCCTCTCCTCTCCTCCTTTCCCCTTCTCTCTCTCAGCAGTAACTTTCAAGAGGATGTGGAGCTAGTGCCACGGGGATGGGAGACAGGGGACATGGGAGGGCACAGTACTGAAACATTTGTGAAACCAGGAAAGGTTTCATAAGCTGCCGTCCTTGGGATTTTTAAAATAACTTCTTGCACTTTCTTCTGGCTCTGAGCTGCCGGACTTGCTGCTCCCTTGCACACAGTTTTGAAATAATCCTTGGCACTGCTGAGTTCAAGTATTTTAGAAAGTGTCCCTCTTCCTTCAGGCAGGTCCACCACAGGGACTGCTGGCTTTGACCCCTCGCTCAGGCTGGAGGGGGAGCCAGCTGCTTCCTGGTAACTTTTCTCATAATGGAGACCACCCCAGGGTCTCTTTGTCCTAAGCAACCTTGTAAGAAGAGAGACAACTTTTTCCAAGAACTCAAATGTCCCGTAAGGATTATGGATATCTGTTTAGGTATCAAACAGCAAATTTGGTGACTCTTCAATATTATGTGATTGTTGGTTTTCCAGTCCTGGATTACTTATTATTTTTCAAAGTGAATTTTAAACTCTTCTGGGTTATTCTTGAGACTCTCTCCCTACAAGGGTTCCAAGCGTGAGTGTCCCTCCCGTTGCTGTCCTTGACTCTGGAAGTAAAAGCAATGACCTTTCTTTGTGATTCTCTTCTTTTGAAATCTGCAGCTCTTCCTTGTGGCAGGGCAAAAATGCAGTCCCCGACTTAAACTTGAGCTGTCCTCCTGAAAGGGGATAAAGGGCACGGGCCACTCTGTTCAGGGTTTGAGGCAGAAACCTGAGTTCCAGCTTGACTTTCCTTGGCAGCCTTGCCTGAGGTTTAAATCTAACTGCAGCTTTTGAGGTGAAAGGGGATGGAATAGCGTGCTGTTAATTTTCCGTTTTGTGTTTTTGGACTTTGTTGCTAGTGACAGGACTGCTTATTTTCTATTTCAAAGGGAAGTCTGAAAAGTTTTGAAATTTGTCTCAATGCCTGTAACTTAAATATGTCTCCTTCTACTGGGGCATGGAGCAAGTTATTCATCAAGCACAGATTCTCTCCCCCACAGGAAGGAAAGCTGGGGCGGTCTGTCCACTGCTGCTCTATTGCAAAGAACAGCTCCTTTCTAAACCACAGGCACATTTGGCCAGAATACGGTCTGAGCTTGCCCATTCATGGGTGATTGCAACTCCCTCTGGGTAGGATTTCAGATCTGGGATCTGTTTCCAGGGGCCTCAAAGAGAAGGCACTCAAACACATTCTTAATGGTTTTGGGGGAGATATTTGGAATAGCCTGTAGTTTTTCTTAGGATATGTGTATGTATTTTGCTTTCTGCTTTTGTTGTTAACTGTTGAACTAACCCTTAGTTTGATGGTTAGAGAAGTAATGGGGAGGATATAAAGAAGGCTCAGAGGACATTAATCTTCTCTATAAATGTGTCGTTTGTCTTCCATGAGACTGGTTAGAAATAGTCTTGGCAGAAGCGGTGTTCATCTAAATAGTAATTTCTTCAGGAAGCGTAATATGTATATCTTAATTGCCGCCAAGAGTTGAGCACAGACATTTGTTATACTCATTTGTCTGTCTAATGCTTTTCTGTGGAAGAGAATGTTTGACAGAGGTAGGTCCTACTGAAATTTAGCCCCTTCAAAGGGAGACACACCAGGATAATGATAATAAGAGCAGCTCACTTTTTCCAAGTCCTTACTCTGATTACTATTATCATTTATTAGCTCTTACTATTAGGGATCTCTTTGCTGTACTTTAAATTTGGTCTCTCATATGATCCCTACCAAGTCCTGTAAGGTAGGCACTGTTATCTCCATTTTTCTGATAACATAGCAGGACCACATGGACCCTCTCTCTAAGGCCTTGCTCTGTCACCATAGATGGTTGGTTGGAATGGGAACCAGTTCCTCAGGAATAGATTTGAATTCCCATTGGACCTAGATCATGTGCCTGTTTATCAAAGGTGGTTGGGTTTGAAGGTGTCTCTTCAAGCCATCTGGCCAGGTCGGTGGAGGCCCGGCTGAGCTCTGTCAGGGCCCCAGGCAATGAGTGGGCCTCAGTTTCTCTAGTTGTAAAATCGAAAAGATGCTATTTTACGTACTATTAGAAACATCCATAAGCTCATGATTAGGAAGAAAATATTTGCTCTGCTTAATACTTTCAAGAAAATATTGAAATGTGTATACCACACTATATCACATAGATCAGATACCTTTGAGCCAGGGTCCTGCGTGAAAATGTGACGTATGAGGCTAGAAGGCAATGGCACCTTGGTTTTCACTCTACTTTCTACAGCTCTATTACTCTGAAGATGTACCCACCTTACAAGATAGATCAAAACAGCTTTCCTGTTTTTTGAAGAATGCTTCCTTTTCTCATTAAAAAAACTTTAAGTTGCTTGCATCCAAAGGGGAAGAATAGACATTCCTGCTTCCACCCAAAGAAGCAAGTTACAGATAGGAGACAAGAATGGCTATTTAATGAGGAAATACTCCTTTCTGTTCTCACTTACAGGGAGTCCTCCTACGACGTGAAGAGGATCAAAATAACAATGGCGAAATAACTTTGCATTAGGGGTGGCCTTCAAATGGGGGTTGATCAGACTAGACTTGTTCTTTCCCCCTGGACTTGGGTTCCAACAGGTCATCTCAGGCACTTCGTGGGCATAGTTTCAACTTCAGTAGGAAAAGGGCAGTGTGGTTGGGGGCTGTGTTGTTCAAACGTGATCCTTGAGTTTCAGGAATTGTAAACATCTTTGTTTTGAACTTACTAAAAAAAATTTTGCTTTTTCAGTATGTTCAAAACTAAAATGCACACTAGGACTTCTCCAATGTGTTTAATGAAATTTTAACTCATAATTACTGAGTTTTAACCAATGCGTTAATTTACATTTCCACTGATTGATTTTAAACAAAGTTAATAATATTAACTTGAACTTTAAAAGAGGTGGTATGAACTTATATCTATGCTGTATTGGGGTTTCACATACCTTTTTCCTTTGAGAGGGGCAGTGTTTTGTTACTTAAAAAAGGTCTGCAGTCTATTGTGTATGCCGGGGCTGTTATGATATTGTAGGGCCATTTTAGGGGATGCGGAACTGGCTTCTTTGTCATGTGTAAGACCTGGAACATCTGTATATCTTTGCCTACACTGTTCCAGCTTGAACCTGGGAGAGGGCACCTTGTAAGCCCTGAGTGCCAGCATGACAGCTAGCACGTCGGCTGATCTGTCCCAGGAGCCACTGAGTCTAGAACCTGAACTTTGTCAAGCTGTGAGAGAACGAGGAATTGAGCCCTCAGTTTGCCTGGTATTGTGTCAGGAATTCCAGGTGGGTGACAGGTTTCCTTCTGACACCTGGAGAGGTGTCTAGAGGGACTGAGTAAGTCCCAGGGGGGAAGCTGGGGAAACTGTGAGGAAACTGAGGAAAGGGGTCCTTTCTTACCCTATCCCACTTTTAGTGAGGCTGTCGGAATTTAGATTTTGAGGAGGTTCACCCCCCGCACACACACGCACACCCCATTCCCTGTGGCAGAGGGGACACAAGTCCAAGGCTTTCTTTTTCTCGGTTAATTACTATAGTTTGCTTGCCTTAAACGTGTGGGATTGTTCTATATTTACAGGAGCTCTGGGCAGGGTTTACTGTCTGTGGTTTTACTTCTCTCTGGAGTGGCACATGTTGACGCTAACCCTAAATTACCTTTCTCCCCACCCCCAAACTAAAAAAGCACATCTACCTTCTAAACAAACCTCCGTTTTTGCAGCCGAGTTTCTCAGCCTCTGCCGGTGCTCCTAAAGTTAGATGTTTGTATATTTAATATGCTGACATTTCTTTTGATGGTGTCTTAGAAAACTTGGCCCCTGAATTTGAGGCTCCTGGCTCCGGCACATGAAGCTGACTTGCCGAGACGTTTCTGATGGGGCTTTAGAGCTGATTGAAGTCGATGGTGTGAGGTGCTAACGTATCTAGTCTTGCCACCTGCCAGGATCCCCAAATCACCACTGTAATGCGTCTCTTGAGCCTCTATTAATAGCAGCACCTAATATCGGGGTGGGACAATAATACATTAATATGCTATCAGCCAGCG
This sequence comes from Equus asinus, assembly GCF_041296235.1. Lineage (NCBI taxonomy): Eukaryota > Metazoa > Chordata > Mammalia > Perissodactyla > Equidae > Equus > Equus asinus. The sequence goes on along the minus strand of NC_091800.1, from coordinate 32,698,261 downwards.
ACACATTGCTGTCATTTTATCAGACTCACTGGCTGTTATTTTGTAAGGAATAGAGTTCCCGGAGAGTGAAAAGAACAGAAGTCAGGCTTTGCTTTGCCTTTTAATCTACTACAATGCCTAGCATGAGGTCCTGTTCATTGTAGGTGCTTGATAAAAGTCCGTGGAATGAGATTTTATTGGATAAAGGGTAAAGAGAGGCCTAGAGCCTGGGGTTCTTCCGTGTCGGTGGTGTGTTCTTGGGAGGTTTGTTCTGGGGTGGCTCTGAAGATAAGGTGCTCTTAAACATTTTGCTACTATCTGAATCTTGATTCCTATTATTCTCTGTGGTGACCTTTCCTCTCCTGGGCATGTCATCCTCCGTTTTGCCAGGAACTTTTGAATAAAACCATGAACACCATAGGTATCATACTTGGAGCACCTAGGTCACTATTCCCATTTTGTGAAAGGGGAAACTAAGGCTGAGGGGTGGAGGGATTTGCACAGGGTCACCCAGCTCTCACACACATCTCTATGGGGGCAGCTTCTGCTGGACCCAGAGAAGCTTTGGGGCTCTTGAGGTTGTCCTTCCCATCTTTGTCACGGATGACGTGTATGGAATATTACCACAGGGTGGAACTAAACTTGGGCAGGTTTGGCTCAAGGATGCTGGGGATTCATTTCCTCCTGATGGTTGAACAATTTGGAGCCTGGAGTCAGGTCTGGCCCTGACTGCACACTGGAACTCGTGGAAAGAGAGAGGCATCAAGGTGTAGCAATGAGCCGGTGTGTGAGGTAATGTGTGTGTGTGTGTGTGGTTGAGGTGGGTAGGGGTGGGGGGCGAGAGGAAGTGAGCATACGCTGTGCTGACATGCCTCTGTGTGTGTGTGTTTATATATATAGATATTGTACCTAGGACTTTTTTCTCTCCTTCCCTCATTGCGGGAGTAGCGTGAGTTCATTAGCAGTAAGAGGCAACTTCTGATTATTTTAATAGTCTGATTTGCAATGAATTTATCGGTCAAATAACAGTCAGTTTGTCTATAAATTTTCTGAGTTTGAGGAAAATACTTGGATCAAAAAGGTGTTTTAGCACCAGGCTCTAAAGGATGAGAAGGAAGCCATGGCGACATCCCAGTATGATGACTCATTCACCACAGAATCTCAACACCACCTGAGTTACCCCAAGTTTTTCCTGAATCCTCACCGGATTCCTTTTTCCTACCATTTTGCAATGGCCTTTTCCATATCTAGATCATTCCTTCCCTGAAAACTGAATGACATTTGGTCTACTTGCCTGTGAGGCAAACAAATTGTGTGTGTGTGTGTGTGTGTGTGTGTTTTCGTCTCCCAAAGGATGAGTACACGTGGATGTAAACTTGCTGGAGAGTTGGGGCAGAATAGCGATGAAGTCCAGAGTTAGGGCAAGGACCTGCGGTGCAGGGTGGGGTGGAGTAAGGCGTGGCAGTGAAACTGGCTCTCGAGGGCCAGCTGCTTCTGGGAGATAGAGACCAGAGGTGTGGCCACCGAGATCTAGGCCAGCGAGTCTCTGGGCTTGGCGTTCTGGGCTGGGGATGGGACTGATTCTCTCGCGTGTCCTTCAGAGCCAGAGGTAATGTGCCGAAGGCCTCGTATTCCTTCCTTCTGGCTCAGGAGTCTGGGCACGAGGCCTGCCTCCACAGGGCTCTCTGTGGTTTTCCTGGCCTTAAGTCTTACCTCATCTTTTCCCCACAAGTTTCTCAGGTTCTATTTGTGGCGATTCTCCTGCCTCTTGCATGGTGACAAACAGTAGCCCTCTGCTGTGAGTCTGCAGTGGACATGACCACTTTCCTGTTTGCAGGGGAAAGCGTTTCTCTTGAGAAAATCCAGACTGCTCTAGAGGCGGGCTCTGCTGACAAGGCAAGCAGAAGGGCTTCCCAAGCTGAGTTCCACGGAGTACAAGTGTCCTTAGAAATATGAACAGGCTGCCACAAAAAGAGTGTACCAAGGTCAAATAAACTTGGGAAACAGGGCTAGACTGGTTCCTTTATCACAAGACTCCTCAGGGACGATAAAGAGGGAATACCCAATAGCAGTCGCTAAGGGTACTCAGTGTTTCTCTAAGTTAGTTGATCACATAGCACTTCTTTCCCAAGGACCAGTATTCTGAGGAATATATTTTTGGGAAATATGAGTATAAGGTTCAGTGTTGGGAATCTCAGTAGGCGTCCATCATCAAAGCCTGTAAAACGATTGTGGGCCTTTTAGGTGACCTCGGCTGGACTTCTGAAGGAGCAAAAGACTGGGAGGGCTGGACATGTTTGGGAAAGTGGATGAGATGGGTGCATAGGCCAGGAAGGCAAGATGGCTCTGGGGCCCCCTGGTCAGAGGAGGGTCAGAGGAAGGGAGCCAGTGAGGTGCCTGAGAGCTTGTGGCAGTCTTTAGGGATGAAGATGAATTCTCTTGGCACCAGAAACCTCTCTTTTTGCAAACCTTTTGTATTCTGGGCATAGCTTTTGTAACTTAGTCATGTCCATTTCAAGTTAAGGGGACCAAAGAAAGATGTTTCTGCTTCCTCCTGAGCTGGAGGTAATTGCGTTAGAGTGAGTGATCCCAAGGAGGAGTGCGGGCCTGGCCAGGCCCTCGTGATTCAGCCGCCCTGTCTCACCTGAAGAGCCTTTCAGAGCTCGTCTCTGCTACAGCTGTGGCTGGCTTTGTGTTTTGTTTTAACCAGGAAAGCTGTTCCCTTGTGACCTCAGAGGCCACATCCTGCTTCCGCTGCCTGCTCTGACTTTGAGCCCTTTGAGTCTGTGCAGCTCAGCCAGCAGCTCCTTTCTGTGTAACAGACACACACCTGGGCTGGCTGTGGGTTGGTTTCCCCTCCCCTTGGCAGGACTTAGAGAAATAGAATCTCAGAAAATCAGAGCTGGAAGAGACTTTAAGGATTATTTGTCCACCTTCCCATTTTATTGTTGGGTAAGTTGAGGCCCAGAGATACTGTCTTGCTCAAGGGCACCTGTACTTAGTAGCTGAGCTGGTTCCCTTGACTGCTGGTGCTACCCAGCTTCTGGGAACCTTGCTCTTGCTCTTGCTCTGGTCTTTGGGGTATGACAATAGAGGCAGCCATCAAATCACTTGAAGTGTCTGTGGTAGACAACCTCCAGGAGAAGAAATCCTTATCTTTGACCCACTAGCTTATCCCGAGTGTAGGCTCGCAGGAAAACCACAACAAGGACTGTCTCTTGAGCAGGCAGGGAGGGTTATTAAGTCATGGGATCCAACCTTGTGTTTGTCTTTTAGGGGGTTTAGAGGGCTGAAGGGACATTTTTCAGGAAAGATGATTCCTTATGTCTGAAATCCCATCCCCCTCCCTACCCCCAAGCCAAGCTTTGGCGTAGCTGTCAGTTAGACACCTGGGCAGTGGGCTCCTGTGTGTTGCAAAGGAGATGGGTCTGGTCGTGATGATCCCATCACCCCTTCTTCTTTAGGGAAGCAAGGGCGTTTGGTGTGCCTGTTTGGAGACATACACTCACACGCACCCACAGACACACTCTCCTGCCTCAGATCATTTTTGACCATAAGTATAACATCTGAAAAGCAACCTGTTTTCTTTGCAGCTTTGCTCCTTTTGGAGATAAGCTGTTGGTTATCAATAGACTGTAGACTGAAAACCATTTCTAATGGGTTACGTTCTGTTTCCTGAAAGGTGCAGATTCGCTTTATAGGAACAGCTTCAGCTTCAGTGATGAGAAACTGAATTCTCCCACAGACTCGACCGCAGCTCTGCTCTCTCCCGCTGTCGCTCCTCGGAAAGGTAAGTTCCTTAGTTGGAGTGTGAGATTTTTTGCTTCCTTATTCCCTTCCCCTTCTCAGTCTCTCTTCTCTTCCCTCTTTTCCCTCACCAGTCTTTCCCAAATGTGCAAAATGAATAGTTAAGACAAATATCTAGTACAGGACAGTGTGAAGTGGAATTTGTTATTTCTCAGACTTTTTTTGTTTTTTTGAATTCACCTTTCAGGCAAGGCTTTCTTTTTTTTCATGAGGAAGATTTGCCCTGAGCTAATATCTGTTGCCACTCTTCCTCTTTTATTGCTTGAGGAAGATTAGGGCTGAGCTAACGTCTGTGCTCATCATCCTCTACTTTGTAGGTGGGATGTCTCCACAGCATGGCTGATGAGTAGAGTAGGCCCACACCCAGGATCCAAACCCACGAACCCGGGCTGCTGAAGCAGAGTGTGCCAAACTTTAACCATTAGGCCACAGGGCCAGCCCCTTGTCAGGATTTTGATCAGTGTGAAAATGAAATCAGATAATTGAGAGGCAGGAAACCAAATTCACAAGGAGAAAGAAAAGCTATAGACTATAGACTCTGCTTTCCCTCGTGTGGTGTAATCAAGGCTGTGCCAAATGACAGTGCTCTCCCAGACAGGTTGGTTCTAGAATTTAAAACTCAGCGGTTAGGCATTGCAGAAAGTAGGGTTCTTTTCATTGCAATAACTATTTAACCAATGCTTTCAGATTACCAATTTAGTGATTAAATGGGGTCTTCATTATGAGACAAGCCGTGATCCAACATGATTCAAAATAGCAGCTAGCTCCAGCCTGTCTCTCTGTGATATTAATAGACCTAAAAAGTTTTTAAAGATGCATGAGCAGTTTCTTAGTTTTTGGAACTAGTAAGTGTCTCCAGCTAGAGAGCTGAATGTTCTGTTATATTGGACAAGCGCCCTTTTGAAAACAAAAGGGGTTTTTTTCCTTAAGAAACATTATGCTTGCTGGAAATAGTTGCAGAATGCAATAAAAATGGAACATAGTTAAAAAGAAATATGAAGAGTCCATCACTTTTCTTGCTCTGACATTAAGGCAGAATTTCCCTCTTTTTCAAAAGAGACATTTTTCAATTCTCCCCTCAACATGGCCCTGCTAGCAGCCACTGGGGACTCTGCCATTGTCCAGCCCTCCGCTGGTAATGGATCCACTGAGTTCAGAGAGTCAGAGAATCAGAGCAGTCTAGAAAGTGGCTTAAAGTGTGCCCAGATTTGCTACCTGATCCTTGAGAGGTAGGAATTAACGAGGGGGAAAAAGTCCCAGTGGGAAATTGACTTTAAAGGCTGAGAACAATGAGCTATTTGTAGCCAGCAGGGGTTAATTAATAAAGTACCCAGTAGTGCATTTCAGAGAAGGCATGAATGATGAACTCTACAGAAAAAAGTATATATCTCAGGATACAGAGGGAACAAGTCAGGATAAGGACTTGTTACCTTGTGCTAGCACCGGGATGGGAGGAAGCTATCCTGGACCCAGAAGCCTCATGTCACCTTCTCTGTACCATTTTGACAAGGAGCAGTGGCTCTTCACTCATTTCACACTGGAGGGACTCTGAGGGCTGCAGTATTACCCTGGGGTGATAATACAAACAGGAGTGCATCAGAGGAGAGTTTTAGCAGGAATTACAGAATCTGGGTGTCCATTCCACACAGTACCATGCTTACAAAATATTTTTGACTGATAACTCAAATCCTACACAATCAAAGCAATCAATTTTTTTTTTTTTTTTTTTTGGTGAGGAAGATTGCCCCTGAACTAACATCTGTTGCCAATGCTCCTCTTTTTTGCTTGAGGAAGATTGTCACTGAGCTAACATCTGTGCCAGTCTTCCTCCACTTTGCATGTGGGATGCCACCACAGTGTGGCTTGATGAGCAATATGTAGGTCCGCACCCGGGATTTGAACCCACTAACTTCAGGCTGCCAAAGCAGAGCGCATGAACTTAACCACTATGCCACTAGGCTGGCCCCCAAAATCAAAATTTTTTATCTTCTCTCCCTGCCCCTCACCTCCCTCCCGCCTCAAACTTTTTAGGTAGTGCGGGAAGATTCTTCTTCTGGGTTGCTGGAGTGGGGGTAGGGAGTGAGGGGTGATGAACTAAAAAAATAAGAAAGAAACGTTTAGGCTAATCTTCAGAATGGGTTCCTGAGTTGACTAAGTAAACGTTGGAGCAGACGCTTAGGGCTGGTACAGTACAGTCCGCAATAAAGTCTCTGAAGATAGAGAAATGCAAAATGGGTTCGCGTAATCCGGGAAAGCGTGGGAGTCATCAGCTGCCTTCGATATGGAAAGTGAACTCCAGCTCTTGTTTTCCAGCCAAACTAGGAGACACGAAAGAGCTAGAAGACTTTATTGCTGATCTTGACAGAACGTTAGCAAGTGAGTACATGCCTGCTATTAAAAAATCAGGTAGAAAACTAACCGACACGTCTGATAAAGTGCCATAATGTTTACAGCTTGCCTGGGGACGGGAAGTTACATCATAAGGCTTCTTTAGGTTCAGAAACAGGACGCTGGTGGCTCAGAAAGAAATTCCGAGGATAAGCTTACGTTAAAGAAGACTGTGTGCCTTTCCAAACAGTGAGAACAGGCTACCAGAAAACAATGGCATTTTGTTCGAGAAATGGAGAGTGAAGTAGTATTTAGAGCAAGATTGGAACTTTACCATCATGGTCGCCTGCCTGGCCTTTCAGAGAAGTGAGCAGAACCACACAAGTGTTATTTATGCTCACAAACCAGATGGTTCCATCCCATGGGCCAGGGAAATTTTCCCAGGTTACACCCAGGAGCTTGACGAGATCTGACTTTTAGAGGATGGGGACCCAAAAGAGAGAATTCGTTCAGGGAGACCTTGTAACCAAAGACCCACGCCAATTACTGAAAGGCCTGGATCAAGTAGGCAATACCTTGTTTCCCATTTGGCAGTTCCACTAATGGAACCACATTTTGTATGATCAAAAATGTTGACAACTGAAGCTATCAGACCATAACTGCAGTGGGAGGTCTGGAAGAAGGGACCCTGAGAATCAATCTGCACACTCTGTTTCGAAGGAACAGGATTACAAGAGCCAGAAGGACCAGCCTGAGCGTCTGGGATAGAAGTTTCAGCAGCTCTACCCCTGGGGGGCCTTGTTTAGTCACAGAGTGGGCTTGGAGAATTTGGTCCTAGTCCCTTAATTTTTCAGTGAAAGGGTTGATTTTTCATAAGAAATATTTTATGCTATCCTGTGCTAAATAGCTGGGTCAAATCTGAAAAATTAGATCCAAAGCTGGTTATTTAAAAAAAAAAACTCTGTTCTTAATACTATTTCAGACAGACCTCAATATTAGGTGGAAAGTCCCTGTGTATTCTCTATTTACTTGGAGATTTTATTGCCCATTTTCTTACGTGCTTTACCATCCTACATCAGAAGACCAAGGCCTGTTTTGACAGAGAGTATTGTAATTGCTGCACAATTTGTATTAGACCCATGTATCAAGCCTGTCTCCTTGGTGGAAATTGTAGCTGGCTGCCCACTCATTCCAGTTCATCAGACATTTCACGTGGGAAGCCTGCCATTAAGCTTGGTGCTTTGATGCCTGTCTGAGACAGTGTGATCTGGTTAAGCGCAGGAATTGTAAACTTGCGTGAGTGGATAAATTATCTATCTCTTATTTACAGGTATGTGAAACAAGGAGAAGTTCTGGGTTCTGTCATCATAAGGGAGAAGCTTCAGAAAGCTCTGAGGACCTGGTAAAATCAGCTACAGAATTTGCTGCCAGAGGAGGCGGAGATGCGTGCTCACCTGCCACCAGGCTGTTCTCAGGCACGTCCTAAAACCAGCCTTGGGACTCATCTCTGGGCAATTTAGACAGTGAAACTGACTTCGTTTACCTGCTTGCAGCGTATTAGAACAGATGACCCTTGCTAATATTGTATTTTCTCTTAAAACATAGCTTTCCTGTAATTTAAATTGCTTTTATGAAAATATTTGTAATTAATTATATATAGTTGGAAACAGTAATATGCTTTTCCCATTATAATATATTTTTGTATGCAAATAAAATTTGAACTGGAGTCTGTATTTTGTAAGCTGCTTTTTTTTTCTTAAAAGTTCATAATTTTCTTATTTATGCTTTTCTATCTTTAAAACCTCTAAAATAACCAGGCATTACTTTGATAATTGGAATCAAATTATTTAAAAACGCCAATCCTTATGTTCTAGAGGACACAAATCCAAAACATAACTACTTATAATTTTATTTAATCTTCAAAAGCTAACTACTCTATTTGAGATGTCTTTTAGGGCACTGGGAAACGAAACTGCTCTTTCTTTAACTTTTTTCTTGTCCCCAAGTTTCTGGGAAAGCTTTTAGGTTGAACTCAAATATTTTCTTTATTTCTTTATTGAGATATAATTCACCTACACGAATGTTCATCCTTTTAAAGTATACAGTTCGGTGGTTTTTGGTCTAGTCACAGAGTTGTGAACCCATCACCGCTATCTAATTCTCTGTCTCCATGGATTTGTCTATTCTGGATATTTTGTATAAATGGAATCATACAATATGGGGCCTTTTGTGTATGGCTTTTCTCCCTTAGCATACTGTTTTTAAGGTTCATCCATGTTGTACATGAATTAATATTTCATTCCCCTTTATGACTGAATAATATCCACTGTATGGATATATCATATTTTATTTATTCCTTTATTGGTTGAGGGACATTTTTGTTGTTTCTACTTTTTGGTTAATGAATAATGCTGTTTAAAATAGTCATGTTCAAGTTTTTGTGTGGACATATGTTTTAATTTCTCTTGGGTCTATAACTAGGAGTGGAATTGCTAGGTCATATGATAACCCTATGTTTAACTTTTTGAGGAATTGCCAAACTTTTCCATAGCAACTGCACTGCTTTACATTCCAACCGGCAATATATGAGCGTTCCAACTTCTCCATATCCTCGCCAACACTTGTCCATTTTTTTGAATATAGCCATCCTGGTGGGTGTAAAGTGGTATCTTATTTTGATTTGCCTTTCCCTGATGACTAATGATGTTGAGCATCTATTCGTACTTATTGGCCATTTGTGTATTTTCTTTGGAGAAATGTCTATTCAACTCCTTTGCCCATTTTTAAATTAGGTTGTCTCTATTGTTGTTGAGTTGTAGGAGTTTTCTATGTGTTCTGTATACAAGTCCCTCATCAGATATGTGATTTGCAAATATTTTCTCCTATTTCATAGGTTGTCTTTTCACTTTTTTGTTAGTGTTCTTTGAAGCACAAAAGCTCTAAATTTTGATGAAGTCCAATTTATCTATTTTTTCTTTTGTCACCTGTGCTTTTGGTATCACACCTAAGAAACCATTGCCCAATTCAAGGTCATAAAGAGTTACTCATGTGTTTTCTTTTAAGAGTTGTATAACTGTATACAACTCTTACATCATACAAATCTTACATTTGGGTCTTTGCTGTACTTTGAATTAATTTTTGTATATGATGTGAGCTGGGGGTCCAACTCCATAGGACTCTATGTTGGAAAGGCTGTTTTTTCCCCACTGAGTTACGTTGGCACCCTTGTTGAAAATCAGTTGACCATAAATGTATGGATTTATTTATAGACTCAATTCTATTCCAGTGATCTGTGTGCCTGTTCTTATTCCAGTACCACACAGTCTGAATCATTATAGCTTTGCAGTAAGTTTTGAAATCAGAAAGTGTGAGTCCTCCAATTTTGTTCTTCTGCAAGATTATGTTAGCTATTCTGGGTTTCTTGCATTTTCACATAAATTTTAGGATCAGCTGGCCAGTTTGTGCAAGGAACACAGCTGGGGTTTTCATAGAGAGGGCGCTGAATTTATAGATCAGTTTGGAGAGTGTTGCCATCTTAGCAACATTGTCTTCTATCCAATTCGTGAACATGAAATGTCTTTCCATTTATTTAGGTCTTCTTAATTTCTTTCAACTATGTTTTGTAGTTTTCAGTGTATGAATCTTGCACTTCTTTTGTGAAGTTTATTCCTAAGTATTTTATTCTTTTTGATGCTGTTGTAAATGGAATTGTTTTCTTAATTTTATTTTCAGATTGTTCCTTGCTAGTGTATAGAAATACAATTGATTTTTGTATATTGATTTTTTATCCTGCAACTATTTATTAGTTCTAATAGATTTTTTCTTTTTTGTGCATTCTATATACAAAATCATACCATTTGCAAATAGAAATAGTTTTACTTCTTCCTTTCCAATCTGAATTCTTTTTTCATTCATTCTGTTGCCTCATTGCCCTGGCTAGAACTTCTAGTACAATGTTAAAAAGAAGGCACATCCTAGTCTTGTTCCTGATCTTAGAGGAAAAGCTTTCAGTCTTTCACCATTAAGTATGATGTTAACTGTGGGAATATTTTCTTTTTAAGTCAAATGAGCCCTTGACTTGTTTTCTAAACATAATTTTTCCATTACCTGGAACTGTTTCTTGTTCATGCTTGGGAGCCTTTATCAACTTTGGATAAATCTCTTTTCATCAGGACACCAGTGGCTCTTCATTGTCACTATCACTTTTATTACAGCCTCTTCTGGAATTGAGGAGCTACCTGCATTTGACATCTCTTTCTTTACGGTCTCCTGGAACCTGGACTCCCAAAGTTAGAAATGCAGGGTCTGTAGCTTTGTGGCCTGTTGAGAGGTTAAGGTCAGCAGTTTGGGGAAAGAAATGGATTTCTTTAGATAAATGCTGAGGGAAGGGTAGTTTGTGCTCTATAAACCTCTGTTGGGTAAATAATTGGGGACAAGCAGACTGTAGGCTGAGTCACAGCTCAGGGTTCTGAGAATGTTGAAAAAAGTGTTTCCAAGATGTATTTCAAGGAGCACATTCCTATCCTGTTTTGAAGATTAGGTATTAAGCTTATGTGTACTTGAAAAGTTCTGCATGGTATGTACTCCACTTACAGATTTATTATGCACATTAGTACATAAATTACTTAGGGTTCAGTCTAAGTTGATGGATCAGAGAACCCAGAATATAGTGGCTTAAACAAGATGGAAGTTTCTTTCTCACTGATAGTCCAGAGGTGAGCAGTGCGGGGCTGGGAGAGAAGCTCTCTGCTTCAAAGTGGCTGCTATTGCTCTTGTCATCACATTTACATTCCAGCCAGCAGAAAGGAGAAAAAGCAAGTCAAATACAGCCTTACTTCTTTCAATGATATGACTAGAAGCGACACAAATCACTTCTGCTCATATTGCCTTGTCCGGATCTTAGTCAGCTGGTCATTCCCAGCTGCAAAGGAGGCTGAGAAAAAAGTCTCTTGCTGGCTGGATATGTACTCAGCTAAAATTAGCAAGTTGTGATATTAAAGAAAGGTGAAGAGAATGGGTATTGGGGGACACCTGCTACATGTCGTGTCTGCTATAACATATTGAAGTCTCTGAGAAATCTTGCAGCCAGAAGATCTGGTCTTTTTTTGTTGGAAAACTACCACTAATCCACAGCACATTTACAGCACATTCGAGTTCGTTGGCACTCGCCTTGGGAAATGGCTTTGTAGGGAATCTCAGCCCAGTGGGGTCCACGGCCCTCTGCCTCCTCCAAGCCCTGAGCGCCAACAGCACGGCCCTCACCAACTGCTTGATTGTTATGTGAAGAGTGTCAGTCTGTGCGGGCTTTTCTAGAACAGAACAAGACCACGTATGAAGCCTGTAGAGCTGCTAGGACGTGAATAACATGCTTTTGAGTTTAGGAATTTTCTGTTCTAACTTCTGGGAGGAGTAGCTAAAGCAAAACAAAACAAAAAATATGACGCACACCCAAAGTGAGAGGATGAAGTGCCAGCCCAAATATTCACACGGCAGCCAGCCTCTGGGACGGGGCAGAGGACCAATGGACACCTCTTCTTGGGGGCTGATGACAGAGGCAGCCACCTCGCGGGTCTGCCCCAAGCCTGAGAAGACACGTCTGAGCTGAGGGGCAGTAGGCGGCGGTGGGTGGCTGACTGGCAAACAGTTGAGGTTGGGGACCCTGAGGACGTTTCTCTACAGAATTATCCTTCTGGGTATGGGATGGGGAAAGGGGGAGAAAGTTCGGGCTTTCAAACTAGACCGGCTTAAAATCCCACCTTGCTTTTCTGTGTCTGGGTGATCTTGAGCAAGCCCACCCTGCTCTCAGAGGTTCTGTGTCCTCATTTGTAAAATACGGGTGTGAGGCCTTGTCTCCCAGGGTTGTTGTGAAGATGAAATGTGGAAGACATCAAGCGTCTAGTGCTCTTCTTCTCCTTCTTACCTCACAAGGACATGGGGCTCCTGCACCCAATGTAAAGCTAAGCTTCACCTACAGTGGTCGCAGGGGGCAGTTCCAACCCCATAGTTCCTTGTCTGATAGAAGAAAGCCAGCAGGTCTGGTCTAATGGGACCAGAGCGAGCGAGGCAGGGAGAGAACATGGAACACAGGGTGGGACACTGGCTGCAAGGCCCAGCCTGGCCATTGACAGGATCCTGGCACTTTCTGGGCCTCAGCTTCCTCCACATTAAGCCCAGGAGGGACTAAATATCCTGAGGTCCCTTCAGTCCATATATGGTCCAGTGGGCTCCAGCCCCCACCTCAGACACGCAGCTCTTCTCTGAAAAGCAGAGGGGAAATTTTTCTTGGTTTTTCATTGTGTGTGTCTTCCACACCCTTCTCCAAAATGTTTTTCTGTGCTAATTTATTTGGCTAAGAAGGTTTGTGGTGAGAGACACCAAACAGGAAATGGCTGTCATGGCTGCTGTCTGCCACTTTTTTTTTTAAGGCTTTCTCCTGCTTAGCTCACCTTCTCTGTGTCGTGCAGCATTGATTTAAGAGCAGGGGTAAGTGGAAGGTGAAAAGGAAAGGGAAATACATTTTTAGAAGGGAACATTTTCCTTCAAGTTCAAAGTTCACTGAAGGGTAAGGATAATGCACAATGGCCCTATTAGCTACTCCCTGACACCACAGGGCCTTTGCACATGCAGTTCCCTCAGGCTAGAATGCCTGCTCTTCTCTCTTTGTCTAGTTAGTTCTACTTCTTTAGGGTAAGCTCAAGTATCACATCTTCAGAAAGCCTTTCTGGCCCCTGGTCTAAGTTGGTTCCTTGGTGCTGTTCTTATAGAGCCCTCCTTAAGTGCACTCATCTCGGTTTGCAATGACGTGTTCATCAGTGTGACTTTTTTGAGTTAATTTCTCCCCGCCCTCTTGCAGGTGGACCATGAAGTCAGGGACCGTCTCTATTTTGGCTTGTCACAGTATTCCCAGTGCCTGGCATGGTGCCTGGCACGGCGCCTGGCACATGGTAGGCGCTCCGTCCATATCTGTTGAATGCATGAGTGAAAGAAACTTCCCACCTCTTCCACAGACAGGCAGGCTGGGCATGACAGTGTCTGTGGGGTGGTCGTTTGCCTTATCCCTTCTGTCCCCTCGCTGGGGCACCTTCCTCTTACAGGTCTTTTCTGCTTTCATTTCTCCAGCACCTTGCTCCCACCCCATGAAAGCATCTGAAAAATTGATCCAGGGCCAAGACTGGTGCTGGAGGCCTGTAACAGTCCTTTCTCCAGCTTCTTTTCATTTACAGGAGGAGAAGGGACCTCTGAAGACTGAGAGACCTTTGAGGTCAAAAAGAATGAACCTCGAATGGTGGAACTTCAGGCACCCTGACTGGCAGTAGGGAAAGAGGCAGACTTCTTAGTCACTCCAGAGAGACATCTGATGCTAGGCTGACCCTGATCCTCATAAAATATTAATACCTTTTCCTAGAACTCAAGGATTCTAAAGTCAGTAAAATCTGAGCCCTGCTGAGGACAGAACATTGTGTTAGCACACCATGGGTATGTGAATGTGTGATGCGTGCACGCATGTGTACATGTGTGCTCGTGTGTGCATGCTTGTGTGCGTGTGCACAAGTGTATGCAAATGTGCCTGTGAGTTAGAAGGAAGGAGACACAGACATGGGCCCCAATGTGGAAGACCCATGGGAGAAGGCGGGGCCCTCAGAGGATCTGGTGTTGATCTGCTCACTGGGCTGGCCTGCTGGTAATAGCACAGTCTGTCTCCAGGGGCTGGCCTGTCCCTCCTTCCTGTGGGCTTGTCCTTGCTTGTCAACATTTCAAAACAGGATTACCTTTGTAATTGAATTTTCATGCATCACATGGGAAGGGCCCAAGCCCATGTGCTCCCAGGAGACATGTGACCCACTGTCCTGGGCCCAGGGCCAAAGCCTGTTCTGGAACCAGAAGAGTCAGGGCTTGGTTGTGGGTTCTGAGCCAAAGGAAGCCCCTACCCAGCCAAGAACAGGTCTGGGAGGGGCAGGACCCCAGTGTGACCCTTCACTTGTCCAGAGGGTCTGGAGGCTGAGGCCTGGAGCTGCAGGAAGGAGGCCCTGAGAGCCGGGGCGGGAAAAGGAGCAGCAGGGTCACCAGGCCCTGTGGAAGGGATTCCGAGGGAGGGGCCTGCCCCTGCTGGGGGGAGCGGGAGTATGGAGAAGTTTCTGGGGTAACTCGGGTAGCCAGAGAGGAATTTGGGGAACAGGATGAGTTACCCAGTGAGGTTTCTGGTAGGTGAGCAGGTTCGAAGGAAAGGAAACTTAAAAGAACACGCTGTTCAGGATCATTCCGGAACATGGGTCCGCAGCACATCTTCCAAACAAAGAGGGGCTGGCGTCGGATCCAGTGTCCCAGCCCTGCCCAGACTGGCTGGATTTCCTTGGGTTGATAAACAAAAAGCTCATCTGGTCAAGCTGCCTCATTTTAGACACAAGAAAACTGACGCTGGGGCAGAAGTGTTGTGTCTGTCAGACAAAAACGTTTCAGGAAGGTGAAATCAGAGATCTGAATGCACCATGGGGAAAACGAGCTTCCCAAACCCAAAGTATAATTAAGCTTCATAATCTCAAGGGATCTAGGACTGCTGGAGAGATTAGCCGCGTCCAGAAGGACATTTGCTTACCCACAGCTTGTGCGCAGATAAGAGCAGTTGCGTAAGGCCGGCAGGCGAGAGAGCCAGGGAGCATGCAGACAAGAAAAACATTCAGGAGGGAGGTCACCTTGATCTGAGGAAGCCCATTGTGCCAAGATCAGAGCCGGCCCTCGGAGAGGTTACGAAACAGGTTAGGGTCGCGGCCCCATGGGTCCCAGGGCACTTGGGAAAACGAAATCTGGATCGTTTTCTAACTTTTAAATCTTGGTTGAGAAAGTGAAGCGATTGCTTCTCTTTGAGAGACTGCTGAATGGTGTTTTTCAGACTGCACACAACTGTTTGTAATTTGCGATCTGAGATACCAAAGCAGTAAGATTTCCTTGGTGCGAATTCTGCCTTTTCACTCCTGCCATGTCCTGAGGTCCAGAATTCTTTTCATGTTGTACTCAGTCCTGATTTTCAACGCAAAACTGTTCCTCCTGGGAAGAAAAAAGAGAGAGATGTGCTAGCCCTATCTGAAAGGTCGGATTAGCATTTTCTGGTAAGGAAGACTGAGCTAGACATCACTACTTTATTTCTCTTAAGATGATAGATGCCTGGCCCATGTTTCTTTGCTCTGAGTTTAGACACATGTTTTCTGAGTTTCTTATTGGCTGCACGATCCAAGAGAGACACAGGGAACCTGCAGGTGGTCTGAAGGGAGGTGTGAGGAGTTGGCAAACGAAACCCCTCATTTCAAATGGCTGGGGTTCCGTTGCCACTTCCCTAAAAGACTGAATGGGAATTTAAGGCTAATCAAGAGAGGTCACCTGCTTTTCATATCACCAAGGATGGTCAAGAGATCGTGTGCCAAGCTGGACACACTGATCTGGTGGTGAGTGTGTGGGAGGGTTGGGGTTTTTCTTCTCCTGAGGCTTTTTCATTTTTAAAGGATAGATTATCATTTGTCAAAAAGAGTGTAGGGAAGACCCATTCTGAAGGCAGGGGATGGGTCCTTGACCTCCTAAGGCTTTTCCCTTTCCACGGCTGTTCCTTCCAGTCTCTCGTCCTCACTGTGGGCCTCTTGAGCTGTTCCACTTTAGGGAACTGAATTCCACTTTAACAGTCCATCTGGGCATGAGCTGGTGCCTAGAAATGAGAACCCAGCCTGGGCTCTGCCTAAAATCACCATTTCAGCTACATCTCATCTATGCCATGGAATGAGGTGACTGTCACGCAAAGTGCACCCTTTCCAGGGTAGCATGATAGCCTCAGAGGTCACACTGGGGTTTCCGAGGCAAAGACATCCTGTTCTGAGATTTAAATAGACAAGTCTAGTGTCTAAAGTGTGTGAATTAATCCTGAAAGCGGGCCACTTGAAGAGGGCTGTTGATGCGAACGCAATATGGAGTGAGTCTATGTCAGAGCTTTAAAGAGAAGCTCTGAACCATCTCCTCGTGGCAGGAAGTCAGTGCCAGTTATAACAGCGCCACGTGCGAGCTGTTTGGCACAGGGGCCCCCATTTCATTCTCAGGACAGCCCTGTGAGACAGGCCTTAGTATTCCCGGTTTACAGATGAGGAAACGAAAACTTCCATCATAGCAGCGGAGAGCGGCAGAACAGGACCGCATCGAGGCTCCCCCGGGTGAAGCTCGTGCTCCTTCTCTCATAGTAGCTGGCCCCCAAGGAGAGATGTGGGTGGGTAACCTCCCGCCACTCAAGGCTCAGAAGTTGGCCTCGTTGGGACTTTGATCAGGCAGAAATTTCACAGATTTTGCCCCTTGTCAATAAAACCCAGTTTTCACTCCTCTTCCAGCCAGTGCCTGACGATCTCAGAACGAAGCTCAGCGCTGCCGCGGTTAACATATGACTTCCAGAGAAGGGGCTGCTGACTGAAGCTCAGGGCTCCCCCTGGCTTCCCAGACGAGGTCCGGGGAATGTGTGGAAAAGAGGAAATGCAGAAATGACCTGGAGAAGTCATAGAACCAGCTTCTTCAGGAGCCAAGCAGTGCAGACAGCTCATCTAGCAACCACTCAGCATGGTCCAAGCATAGCCAAATCTGGGGCAGATGAGATTAATGCCAACTGAAAACCATGTCAGCCTCACTGACTTCACATCACCCCTTGTATCTCTAACATCTGTATCATACTTTGCTTCAGCCATGACCAGCTCTGCACATCCTGTCTCCTCTACAGCCCATGAGCTGTTTGAAGGGTTGGGTAGTGTACCCCAACCAGGTCCTCTAAGAGTTGGTTTGTTCCTGGCACTCGGCAGATAGAGGCTTGGCTGAACCTAGTTGAAAGGAGTTCATGTTAGAAGCAGCTAAGAGATGCTTCTTGCGCCTCTTGGGCACAAAATACAGTTAGAAAATGAAATTAACAGCTCCCAATTTTGAAACCAGCTTGGAATAATGGGAACAGAGCTGAACTACAAGCTAGGAGAACCGACTCAAATCCCGGCTCTGCCACTTTCTAGTTGGATGATTTGGGGAAAGTTAGTTTAATCCATTTGAGTTTTAGTTTCTGGCATAAAATAGGTGTCCTAATTAATCTGAGGCTTATTAAGAGAAATAAATGAGATCACGAAGATGAAAACGTTTGTAAATGGGAAGCACGAAGTGGATAATTTTGTGTGCAACGAAAAAAAGGATGACTAAGTCCAGTTACTGCAGCAGGCCTAGGGTTCTATTTTGTTTTTTTGATGTAATCTTAAAGACACACACTCTCTCTTTCTCTCTCTCTCTGTCCCGCAGTGACCATCCAACTAAGAATATAGAACATTTTTAGCACCCCAAGAGGCTCTCTTGGGGCCCATCACAGTCAACAGCCTCCCAAAGGCCGCTATAGATTGGACTCTCCTGTTTTCTAGTCTTGGGATTTTACCTGAAAAGTCTTCTTCTTTGGTCCATCTCCGATATCCCAGCTCCTCCTCCCCTGCCCTCCAGCTCTGCGTGTGCATTGTGTTCTCCACCCAGGGAAAGTTACTCCACGGGCTGATGGATGCAAGGCCAAGCTCAGGACCCACAGACGGTGGGGTCCACCCCGACTGGAAGCTGTCCCTCTAGGAAGACTCCATGGTCTCTTCCCACCCCCCAGGGACGCACATGCATCCCTCCGTCATTGCAGCAGATATTTGTGGAACCCAACTGAGTTGTGCAGTTTGCTGTAGGACAAGGGCATCAAATTTGGTACTAAATTAATTGCCTGTGTCTCTCATTTACTAACTCACAAAACGTCACTCTCTGCTTGAGTGGGAGACATTCCAAGATAAGCATAGCTTTCTGAAATATGCATTTATTTATTAACATTTTAAAAGAAAAATGACCAAAGGTCAACCACAAAGCCAGCAGCCAGTATTTCTCAACCCAGATTAGCAGGGGTGAGAACGTTGGAAACTTGCTCCGTGTTTTGAAGCTGAAAAGACTAACTCCCTGGAGGTGAATTCCTGTGCCAGCAGCATGAGCTACCTAGCAGCTCCTTAAAGGTATGAAATGGGGTTAGAAGCAGGCCTGGTACTTCTCATGGGCTATGCGTGTTTTGCTTGCATAGCTTAACTTTGTGGTTTTACAGGGAGAGCTGCAAAGCTGGTTTTGTGCTCTCTCCATTTTTTCTACCCTTTGACCCAGTGTTAACCACCTTAGTTCAGCTCCTGCTGCATTCACTGGATTACCAATCTCAATGCTCTGTTCTCCATCCTCTACAATCCGTTGTTAACAGAACCACCAATGGGATATCCAAGCACATCATGATCACTGGCTTAAAACTCTTTCATGCTTCCGCATTGTCTTAAGGATAGATTTTTCAAATAACAGCTTTATTGAGATATAATTCACGTACCACAGAGTTCACCCTTTTAAAGCATACAATTCTGTTGTTTTTCATATATTCACAGAGTTGTGCAACCATCACCACTATCTAATTCTAGAACATTGTCATCTGCCCGCAGAGAAGCCCTGTACCCGCTAATGCTAACTCCCCATTCCCCTTTCCCTCCGATCTCTGGCAAAATCCACTTCTGTCTCTCTGGATTTGTCTTTTCTGCACATTTCGTACAAATGGAACCATCCAATATGTGGTCTTTCGTGTGTGGCCTCTTTCACTTATCATAATGTTTTCAAGGTTCACCCTAGTTGTAGCATGAATCAGCACTTCATTCCTTTTTATGGCTGATTAATATTTCATTGTTTATAATTCATTTGTGTATTCATTTTGTTTATTTCATTTTGTCTATCCATTCACTTATTGAAGGACATTTTGGTTGTCTCTACTTTTTGGTTACTATGAACAATGCTGCTATGAACATTTATGTACAGATTTCCATGTGGACATACTTTTCATGTCTTTTGCGTATATACCTAGGAGTGGAATTTCTGCGTTGTATGGTACTTATGGTTAGATTTCAACTTCCTAGCCTGAGGCTAAGGAGCCTGCCCATTCTGGGCCCTGCCCCCAGGCTCCTGTCATGCCCTGGCCAGACCCTACTCTCCTCTCCTGCCTGAGTAGGCAACTGCGGCTCTCCAAACCCACCACACCCTGACACTTCCCACTTTTTCACATTCCATCCACCCCCTTGGCATGGCCTGCCTTTCTCTAACCTCTGTACCTGGATAACTGCTTCAAGGTTCAGTTCAGGCATCATCACCAGCTGGGGATTCTACAATGAACAAAACACATCCCTGCTCTTATGGAGCTCGGGTCCGTGTGGGGAAATAGGCACAGAGAAATACAGTGATGTATTAGCATGCATACACATAGGTAGCTGCTCTTTACCAAAACTTTACGCTTCCCTTTCCACAGTGTGGAATTGTTGCTGTCCCAGCAGGAACAAGGATTACATTTTCCTGCTTTCCTAGTATCCAGGAGTGGCCATGTGTTAATTCTTGCCAGTAGAATGTGAGTAGAAGTGATGCTTCTGGGATGTTGCTTCTGGGAGGGGGCTTTTAAGAAGTGGGTGGGTTTTATCCGTACTCTCTCTTGCCCTCCGCAGTTTGGGTGCCAGGGGACTTTGAGGCCATAAGGGATGGCAGGTCCATGAGATGGAAGGAGCCTGGACACCTGAATCACCCCATGGAAGGAAGCTGTATGCAGACCAGGAACATGGCACTGGGCTGATGCAGCAGTGAGAAATCAACTTCTGTTGTCTTAGGCCGCTGAAACGGGCCCGTTTTTCTTACATGAAGCGTTACTTGCTCCTGGTTACACAAATGATCTTCCTCTGGATCCACCCTCCTTAAACAAAGTAGAGCAGGGGGTTATAAACACCCAAAAGGTTGTTTATCATAGCAAGAATTCAAAAAATGCTTTTTTTCTTTCTGTCTGTCTTTTAAATACCCACAATACCTGCCACAGTGTAAATATTCCACACATCCTTATCAAATTGAATCAAGGGTGCTAGGAAATACATCAAATTTACCAAAAGAAGGCATGATTTATTCTGAAAATGGAGTCATGATGACAACTAGTATCTTAACCAGCAGCATGAAAAAGTTTATCTATCCACCCAGTGATGCAGAAGGAAAGAGCTAGTTTGTGCCATGTGGCGGCCTCTAACAGATACCAACAGGTGTTCCCAGCTTATCGCTGGGTGATTGTTGTTTCACATTTAAGTTCGCTGGCCACAGACACCTGCGTTTTTGCATGTTATTGCTCAGACTACAAAAATATCCATCATCACGTTTGAGTACCCAGGAGTGGTTAGCTCCAAACTGGCCTGAATACTTTCCTTTTATCTCAGAGATGGGGAATGTGGGCATGAGATTCATGACGCAGGTTCCTGCTCCTCGGAGTTCATAAGGATTGGATGTCTTCTTGCTGGAGGTTTGCAGTTTCCATATCAAGTTATTAGAGCTACACTTTATTGAGCAATTACTGTGTGGCAGGCACTGTACCAAACACTTTCATATTTTATCTCGCAATATCCACAAATAGTCCTATGAGGTAGCTACTTTTATTGTCCCCACTTTACCCATGAGGAAACTGAGGGGTTAAGCAATTTGCCTAAGGTCACATGGTGGGGAAGAGGAGGACGCAGGTTTCCATTCAGGCCTGTCTGTTCCAAAGTCCAGTGCTCTTAACCACCGCGTTTCACAGCAGGAGGTGGAACTCCTGACTTTTGTGAACGACAGGTGTTGGAATGCAAAGCATTACTGTGGTCCGTCTCTGAGCCCCAAGCTGTGTGGTTGGACTGCTTCAGGGCCCGTGTTGAAAGTCCACGTCACCTTTGGAAGTGGCCTTGCAAAGAGTAAGGAGAGGGAGAGGAAGGCATGGGGGAGGGGGAGGAAGAAATTTTCAGGTTGCATTAAGCATAGTCTAATGCTGTTATTGCATGTTCTTTTTTTGTGTTTCAGGTGAATGGTGGTCCCCTTGGTGATGACAGAATTCCCAAATCTCTCATTTAGAACAAGTCTAATAGCCCATAGCTCAGGCTTCATCCTCCAGCTTCCTGGAAAGATTGGAGAAATGAACCCTCCAGACTGCTTCCTCATCACCATGATGGGGCTTTGGGGTGCAGCGCAGACCGGACGGCCTTGCAGCTGGCTTAGAGGGCTAGGAGAGGCTTCAGCCTCTGCTGTTCCCCGGTTAGAGAAAAGCCAAGGTTCCTGTTTTTTCCCCAGGATGATGTCCGTTAACCTGCTGATCCTTCTAGGCCTAGTCTCTGCCTCCAGTCTCTCCTCTGAGGAAATGCTCAAGGACTGAATATTGGGGCTTTGGGGTTGGGTTCAATAGGGGTTGAGAAAGTAACTGGGAATAGGAGCTGTCTGTGATTAGATATTAACTGAGGAATTTGCTCTTTGTAAAGTAATTTCCACCTTCCATGTTTGCATTTTCTTTGTTTTTCCTTCTTTACTCCTTATGGTAGATTGATTTATTGGCTCCAATTCTTCACTCCTCCCTGTATTCACACTCTTTCCATGGGATTCTGCGGTTCCTTCCATTAGAGATGGTTTATTTCTTCCTGACTTTGGGCTGGCCACGCAACTTGTTTTGGCCAATGGGCTGTCAACAGACATACAAGAGGGACTTGACATGTACTTGCATGGTGGCCTTATTTTTTTATGCATTTGCCATCATCAGAGAACATGCTAAGGTAGCCCACTTGTCTAAGGAGCATAAGAGACACATGGGACAGATTTGGTCCCAATTTGCAGCTTAGAGTTGCCTAGCCAAGCTTAGCCTGCATCAGATGGGCTCCAGCCAACACACAAATGCATGAGGGGAATGCATGCTTATTATTGTGTGTCATTGACACTCCCTGGGTGTTTGTTAGGTAGTAATAGCTGACTGATACATTAGTAGAGGTTCCTTTTGATGCATTCCAATGTTTGCTTTGCTGAATTTATAGGTAAAGGAATTTTACAAACGTTAGTTAGGACATCTGCTGGAGTCTTGATGTTCCCAAGTCCAGAAGCCCATATCCAAATTCTAAGGAGGGCTGGGGCAAGTCTTGAAAGGAGGGCTTTAGGAGATGCTAATCATTCTGGGATAAGAATCTGTTATTACACCTTGAACAGTTCGTTGTAAGTGAATTACTCCATTTTATCTTCAGGTTAAAGCTTTAGAGTGTTCATCTCTAATGAGGTAAATTGAGACCACTTGGGAGGGAATTTTTGCCTGCGCCTTGAATTTGCACAGTCTGAAATGTGAGACTGTGGAGTCTCCTTGTGAACCCCAGGACTGGAAGGAACCCCAGTGCTTTCAAGTCCATCCTCCTGCTTTCAGGAAGGACCCTATTTTTAAACATAGTATTTTTGCTCTGATCTGACAGAAATACATACCCATTTTGGGAAATACAGAAAAAAATAAAGAAGAAAATGAAACTCATCTATAATCCTACTACCCAAAGATAATTACACTCAACATTTTGGAATTTTCCCTGTGACTTTTTTTTAATTTTTTTTTTTTTTTAAAGATTGGCACCTGGGCTAACAACTGTTGCCAATCTTTTTTTTTTTTTTCTGCTTTATCTCCCCAACCCCCCCTGTACACGGTTGTATATCTTAGTTGCAGGTCCTCCCAGCTGTGGGATGTGGGACACCGCCTCAACATGGCCTGACGAGCGGTGCCATGTTCGTGCCCAAGATCCGAACCCTAGGCCACGGCAGCAGAAAGCACAAACTTAACCGCTTGGCCACGGAGCCGGCCCCTCTCTGTGACTTTTAAAACTGTATTTTATCCTGCTTATTTTTGCTGCATAACTTTATATCTTAAGGATTTTTTTCATATTGTAAGGACTCTTTGTAAACTTCCATTTCAATGAATTCATGGATGTTACCCTGTTATTTATGTTACCAATCTCCAAATGTTAATAATTTAGTTATTTCCATTTTTCACAAGTGTCAATAATACACAAATATTTTTGTGCACATTTTTTCTTAGTTTTTACCTTTTTAGAACAGATTCCTAGAAAGGCAAAGTGAATATTTTTAAGACTCAGGAAATAATTTCTGAAGTTAATTGCACCAATTTACACACTTACCAGATACATGCGAGAGTTTCTGTTTCACTTTTCCCTGGTATTTTGAGGATACTTTACACACCTTCACTATTAAAGTGAATTTTCAGGAAATGGAATTTGGGGGTCGGCCATGTGGCTCAGTGGTTAAGGTTCTGCATGCTCCACTTCGGCGGCCCTGGGTTCGCAGGTTTGGATCCTGGGTGGACCTACTCCACTCATCAGCCATGCTGTGGAGGCATATCACATACAAAGTAGAGGAAGACTGGCACAGATGTTAGCTCAGGGCGAATCTTCCTCACAAAACAAAAGGAATTTTATCTTACTTTGTTTTTCTTTGATGTCTGTGTCTCTACTCCGCTTCTGCTCTCGGTTGCTGAAGTGCCTGGAGAAATGCATACAACCTCGCTGGCTGGTTTCACTGAACTCTATGACTAGTGACCTCAAGTGGGCCCTTGGTTTTGCCTGGCACTCTGATTTCATTTTCCACTCTCCTAAACCGCTATTACACAGCTTCTCTTTCCTCCAACCTCTTCTCCCTCCTCACTCTCTGCTGATGACCTCGCTCCATATTTCACTGAGAAAATGAACAGAACTTCCACAAGCTCCCTTCATCATCCTGCTTGTGTTGCTTGTGTTGTTGCCCATTTACTCTGCCCCCCTTCCTGTAATTAGACCACGATCTAGGGGCAACCCCTTGGATGTTCACCAGATCTATCTAACCCTTTCTTGTCCACCTAAGCACTTCTCTCTGGCAATTCTCTCTCCTTTCTCTCTCTCTCTCTCTCTCTCTCTCTCTCTCTCTCTCTCTCTCTCGCATTATTCCAATTAGCATGCAAACATGCTCTAATGTCTCCTATCTTAAAAACACATAGAACTTCCATTGACTCCATATCTCCCTCCAGCTACTGCCTCTGTTTCATCCTTTAAAGTCCTCAAAAGATTTGTCTTATATACTGTCTCTACTTCCTTTCCTCTCATTCTCTTCTGGCCACATTTAAATCAGTCTTTACCCCTCTGCCAAAATGGCCATTGTCAAGGTCGCCAATGACCCCCACGTTACCAATGGTCTATGCCTCTTCTTGACGTTGGCAGCATTTGACACTGTTGGTCATTGCTGAAGGCTTACTTCATACTGGCTCTTGAGATACTGCTGGTTCTCCTCCCTATGGGTTGCTCTTCTCAGTGTCTTTGTGGTTTCCCTACATCTCCATATCTTAAGGTTGGAGGCCCCAGGCTTAGCCCTTGGACCTCTTCTCTTTATCCACCTTCATTCCCTTTTGATTAACTCAAGCTCGGGACTGTAAATGGCATCTATATGCTGATGACTCCAGGACTGGTATCTCCAGCCTCATCCCCTTCCTGAACTCCAGACTCATGCAGCTAACTGCCTGCTTGATGCCAGTTGGGATCCAATATGATCTCAACATTAGCAGGCCCAAACAATCTCCTGATTCCATCTCTATCCCAAATGCGCGGGCTTCTTCAGGCAAGCTCTCTCCTTCCACTTGTCAAGGCCAAAACTTTGGAGTCAGCTTTGATTCTTCTCTTTCTCTCATACTTCTGATCCAATCTGTCATGGATCCACTGATTCTACCTTCAAAATATTACCCCGTCCACCGCTCATTACCTCCAGCACTTCCACACTGGTCCAAGCCACCATCTTTTCTTACCTGAATTATTGCAAAGCCTCCTGGTTAATCTCCATACAGCCAGCCTTTCCTGGTTCTACTTCCCCCCAGTTCTATCCTCCACACAGTGGCTACATTGATTGTTTTAAAGCTAAAGTCAGGTCATGCCACTCCTCCCATCAAAACCCCCCCATGGCTTCCCATCCACCCCACCCAGAGTGAAACTGAGGTCCTGGCCTGCGAGGCTCCACGTGCTTCAGTCCCTGCTATTCCCTGCCCTCATCTCCTCCCAATACCCCCCTTGCTCACTGTGCTCCCTCCTTGCTGTTCCTCAGACTTTCTCAGTGTGTTCCCTCTTCAGGCCTTTGTGCTCACTCTTCCCTCAGTCTGTGGTGTCCTTCCCCAGCTAGCTCATTGCTTCAGCCTCCTTTCCTTCAGGTACAGGCCTGTCTTGGGTCTTGTCCCAGAGAAGGCCACCTTGGAAAGGCTTTGGCAGAGAAGAGTCAAGGACCAACTAGATGACAGATGAACATGTTCTTGTCAAGGGGACTGCAAGAGAGTGCCCCATTGATTGGGGGTATCTACTGAGAACCCACACTTGCCCCATGAAAGAAGGACCACTTTCAACACCTCCTCATCCCAGACGGAGCAGCGCCAGCTTATGACAGCACCTGACAAGGAGGGACTTTCCTTCTTTTCCTCCCTCCTCCATAGCCTCCCACCCATTGACTCAGGAGGCGTCAGAAATGATGGTTAGCAATGGTAGTGAAGGAGGAGTAAGATGAGCAAAACTGGAAAACAGATGAGGAGAAGAGAAATAGTAATCATATCTCCTTTCTATGCTATAGGCTTGCTGCGGGTGACAAGCCTGAGCTGAGGGGAAGGGTAGTAACTGGGCCTTTAAATGAAGTTGACCTTTTGACTATTGCAAGACGTTACTGGACATTCTGATTTACCACTGGAGAACTTTGTATTACCCAGCAGTGGCCATAAAAATCCTGAGGCCTGCCTGAGTTTTCATCCAGGGCAGGAGAAGAACTAGCCCAACAGGATGGTTACAAAGGGAGGTTGGGTCCCTTTATAACCATCCTGTTATAATGGGTCCCTGTTATGATGGGTCCATGAGGACTGCTCATTCTGCAGACATTTATAAAACACCAGGCAGACGGTATTCCATCCCCAAAGGTTATTTACCTTTCTTGTCTCAGATAGAGGTTGATCTTTCAACCTGAGCCAAAATAAGCAGTCAACGTACTAGTATATTAAAAGTAAAAACGCCAGCAATCTAGTTAAAAGTGAGTTTTAATTTTCATTGCTCTTTGTCTTGGCTTGTAGGGCAGAGTCCAAAGCTGTCTAGGAACTCTGAGCTGGGGTGAAAAATTCCTGTGAGTTCTTCCAGGGTTCCCTAAGGATTAGGAAGGAGAGGAGGAAGAACCAGGAAGAAAACAGAGGAGAGACATGTGAGGAGCAGAAGGGAGCGTGTGCAACTAGAGAGCAAGAGCTGAAAAACCAGGGATTGCAACATGCCTCAGGATACACCATTTAAAGTGTATATTTTATCTATATTTATTCTATGTGTGTGTATTATTTGGTTATTCATTTATTTAGTTTAGATTTAGATTCCTGTGGGAAAACACTGCAGGCCTTAGGCCGAAGTTTGGGTATAATGGTTAGTCCTCTAGCTACAAGATCCTGGGAAAGAAGCTTCCCTTGAAATTTGAGTAGAATTTTGACAAGGGAAGAGAAAGGAACCATTAGAAGGTTTTAGGAACTTCAGAGAAGGCAGTTTTATAGCAATCTTTAGATATGCCACTGTGAGCATTTTCTCTCTACAAAATGGTGCCATGTTTCTGCAAAGTAAGGGTGACATGCCCTTCGATGCCTACTGTCAGTATTTGCCCCAACTTTCTACACTTGGAACTCAGTTAAGCAATTGAGCTTCCAGAGGAGATTGGCTTCCTTATATTTACTCTCAAGATCCGGCAGTCAATTAAAAAAAACTTACTTAAATTTCCATGTCTTGCCAAGATGGAGTAAGAGGGACAAGAATAACCCCCTTGTGGGAATGAAACAACAGAAAACAGACAAAATGAAACAATGGTTTTTAGGACATTGGCTATCAGATCAGGCAAGGAAGGATGGTGATCCCTGAGATAGGGCAAATAAACAAGGTGAGGCCTATGATTGCCCCAGTTTATCATCTAGAAAGAATTTTCAGGCTGCAGCACTGGGAGGGAAACTGAGGCAGAGATTGGCAGTCTCTCTGAATTGAGGAGATGGATCTGAGAGTTTGGGGAAACCAAGAGGAGAGAAAGCAGCTCAGAGAGAGAACTGAGTTCTTTCAATGAGCACTGAGTACTGAAGCACGTATGTGAGGAAAATAGCCAAGGGTGGGAAAAGAACTACCTGAGAGTACTAGAGGGATAGTCTTTCCAACAAAGAGTGTGGGAACAACTGGATACCCATGTGTACAAGGACAGATCTGAATGAAAAATGATAAAACTCCTAGAAGAAAACATAAGATCTTTGAGATCTTGGGATAGGCAAAGATTTCTTATATAAAGTACCCAAAGCAAGATTTTTAAACAAAAAAAATGGATAAACTGGACTTCATCAAAATTAAAAACTTCTCTCTTTGAAAGACATTGCTAGGAGAGATTCATACACAAATGTTCATATCAGCTTTGTTTTTAGTAGTAAAAACTGGTTATAACTTAGTGTCCATTTTTTCCACATCCTTGCTAATGTGTTAACATCTGTCTTTTCCATTATAGCCACCCTAGGGGTCTAAAGTGTTGACTGATTTTCCTAATCGCTAATGATGTAAAACATATTTTCATGTGCTTATTGGCCATCTATAAATCTTCTTTGAAGAAACGTCTTTTCAAATGCTTTGCCCATTTTTAAATTGGGTTGTTTTACTGTTGAAATGTCAAAGACCTTGATATATGCTGGATGCAATTTCTTTATAAGATATATGATTTGCAAACATTTTCTCCAATTCTGTTGGTTATCTTTTCACCTTCCTGTAGTGGCCTTTGAAGCACAAAAGTTTTTAATTTTGATGAAGTTCAATTTACTTATATTTTCTTTTGTTGCTTATGTTTTTGGTGTCATGTCTAAGAAACCATTTCCTAATCCAAGGTCACGAAGATTTGCACTTATGCTTTCTTCTAAGTGTTTTATAGTTTTTTTCCAATTATTTTATTGAGGTCATATTGGTTTATAACATTGTGTAATTTCAGCTGTACATTATTTTTTATCAGTTTCTGTATAGACTGCACACGCTCATCACAAATAATCTAATTTTTATCTGTCACTATATATATGTGTCCCTTTACCCCTTTTGCCCACCCCCCAACACCCTTCCCCTCTGGTAACCACTAATCTGTTTTCTTTATCCTTGTGTTTGTTTATCTTCCACATATGACTGAATCATGCAGTGTTTGTCTGTTTCTGTCTGGCTTATTTCCCTTAACATAATACCCTCAAGGTCCGTCCATGTAGTTGCAAATGGCACAATTTTGTCTTTTTGTTATAGCTGAGTAATATTCCATTGTATATATATATATATATATATATATACATATATACCACATCTTCTTTATCCATTCATCAGTTGATGGGCACTTGGGTTGCTTCCACATATTGACTATTGTGAATAGTGCTGCAATGAACATGGGGATGCGTGAGTCTCTTTGAATTGTTAATTTCAAGTTCTTTGGATAAATACCCAAGTGTGGGATAGCTGGATCATATGGTATTTCTATTTTTAATTTTTTGAGAAATCTCCATACTGTTTCCCATAGTGGCTTCACCAGTTTACATTCCCACCAGCAGTGTATGAGGGTTCCCTTTTCTCCACATCCTCTCCAACATGTGTTAATTTTTTGTCTTCATAATTATAGCCATTCTGACAGGTGTAAGGTGATACTTCATTGTAGTGTTTTTTTTTTTTTTTTAAAGATTGGCACCTGAGCTAACAACTATTGCCAATCTTCTTTTTTTTTCCTGCTTTTTCTCCCCAAATCCCCCAAGTACATAGTTGTATATTTTAGTTGTGGATCCTTCTAGTTGTGGCATGCGGGATGCCACCCCAATGTGACCTTATGAGCAGTGTGATGTCTGCACCCAGGATCCAAACTGGTGAAACCCTGGGGCACCGAAGTGGAGTGCGCAAGCTTAACCACTCGGCCATGGGGTTGGCCCCTCATTGTAGTTTTGATTTGCATTTCCCTGATGATTAGTGATGTTGAACATCTTTTCATATGCCTGTTGGCCATCTGTAAATCTTCTTTTTAAAAATATCTGTTCATATCCTCTGCCTGTTTTTTGATTGAGGTTTTTGTTTTTTGTTGTTGAGTTGTATGAGTTCTTTACATATTTTGGAAATTAACCCCTTGTTGGATATATGATTTGCAAATATCTTCTCCCAGTTGGTGGGTTGTCTTTTCGTTTTGTTCATGGTTTCCTTTGCCTTGCAGAAGTTCTTTAGTCTGATGTAGTTTCATTTGTTTATTTTTTCTTTTGCTTCCCTTGTCTGAGTAGACATAGTATTCGAAAAGATGCCACTAAGACTGACGTCAAAGAGTGTTTTGCCTATATTTCCTTCTAGAACTTTTATGGTTTCAGGTCTTACATTCAAGTCTTCATTTGATTTTGAGTTAATTTCTGTGTATGGTGTAATATAATGATTTACTTTCATCCTTTTGCATGTGGCTGTCCAGTTTTCCCAACACTATTTATTGAAGAGACTTTCCTTTCTCCGTTGTATCTTCTTGGCTCCTTCGTCAAAAATTAGCAGTCCATAGACGTGTGGGTTTCTTTCTGAGCTTTTAATTCTGTTCCATTGATCTGTGTGTCTGTTTTTGTGCCAGTACCATGCTGTTTTGATTACTATAGCTTTGTAGTATACTTCAAAGTCAGGGATTGTGGTGGCTCCAGCTTTGTTCTTTTTTCTCAGGATTGCTTTAGCTATTCTGGGTGTTTTGTTGTTCCATATAAATTTTAGATTCTTTGTTCTATTTCAGTGAAGAATGTTATAGGGATTCTGATTGGGATTACATTGAATCTGTAGATTGCTTTAATTAATGTGGACATTTTAACCATGTTTATTCTTCCAATCCATGAGCATGGAATGTCTTTCGACTGCTTTACATCATCTTTGACTTCTTTCAATAGCATCTTAGAGTTTTTAGTGTATAGGTCTTTCATCTCCTTGGTTAAATTTATTCCTAGATATTTTATTCTTTTTGTTGAGATTGTAAATGGGATTGTATTCTTGAGTTCTCTTTCTGCTAGTTTGTTATTAGCATATAGAAATGCAACTGATTTTTGTAAGCTGATTTTGTACCCTGCAACTTTGCTGTCGTTGTTGATTATTTCTATTAGTTTTCTGGTGGATTCTTTAGGGTTTCCTATATACAGGATCATGTTGTTCACAAACAGCCGGAGTTTCACTTCTTCCTTTCCAATTTGGATTCCTTTTATTTCTTTTTCTTGCCTAACTGCTCTGGCCAAAACCTCCAGTACTATGTTGAATAGAAGCAGCGAGAGTGAGTGCCATTGTCTTGTTCCTGTTCTCAGAGGAATGGCTTTCAGTTTTTCCCCATTGAGTATGATGTTAGCTGTGAGTTTGTCATATATGGCCTTTATAATGTTGAGATACTTCCCTTCTATGCCCATTTTATTGAGAGTTTTTATCATAAATGGCTGTTGGATCTTGTCAAATACTTTCTCTGCATCTATTGAGATGATCATGTGATTTTTATTCTTCATTTTGTTAATGTGGTGTATCACATTGATTGACTTGCAGATGTTAAACCATCCTGTGTCCCAGGTATAAATCCCACTTGATTATGGTGTATGATCCTTTTAACGTATTGCTGTATTTGGTTTGCCAATATTTTGTTGAGGATTTTTGCACCTATGTTCATCAGTGATATTGACCTGTAATTTTCCTTCTTTGTGTTGTCTTTGTCTGGTTTTGGTATCAGGGTTATGTTGGCCTCAAAGAATGAGTTAGGAAGCATTCCATGTTCTTCAATTTTTTGTAATAGCTTGAGAAGGATAGGTATTAAATCTTCTTTGAATGTTTGGAAGAATTCCTCAGAGAAACCATCTGGTACTGGACTTTTGGTTTTGGGGAGGTTTTTTTGATCACTGTTTCAAGCTCTTTACTTGTATTTGGTCTATTCAGATTCTCTATTTCTTCTTGATTGTGTTTTGGGAGGTTGTAAGAGTCTAAGAATTTATTGATTTCTTCTAGGTTATCCAGTTTGTTGGTATATAGTTTTTCATAGTATTCTCTCATAATCCTTTGTATTTTTGTAGCATCCATTGTAAGTTCTCCTCTTTCATTTCTAATTTTATTTATTTGAGCCTTCTCTCTTTTTTCCTTAGTGAGTCTGGCTAAGGGTTTGTCAATTTTATTTATCTTCTCAAAGAACCAACTCCTAGTTTAATTGATCCTTTCTATGTTTTTTGGGTCCCTATTTCATATATTTCTGCTCTAATTTTTATTATTTCTCTGCTTCTGCTGACTTTGGGCTTGTTTGTTTTTCTTTTTATAGTTCTATTAGGTGTAGTTTAAGATTTATTGTTTGAGATTTTTCTTGTTTGTTGAGGTGAGCCTGTATTGCTATGACTTTCCCTCTTAGAACTGCTTTTGCTGCATCCCGTAAGAGTTAGTATGATGTATTTTCATTTTCATTTGTCTCCAGATATTTTTCAATTTCTCCTTTGATTTCTTCATTGATCCAATGGTTGTTCAGCAGCACATTGTTTAGGCTCCATGTATTTATAACTTTCAGAGCTTTTTTTCTTGTAGTTGATTTTTAGTTTCATAGCATTGTCATTGGAAAGGATACTTGATATGATTTCAAGCTTAGATTTATTGATGCTTGCCTTATTTCTCAACATATGGCCTATCTTTGAGAATGTTCCATGTGCACTTGAGAAGAATGTATATTCTACTGTTTTGGGTTGGAATGTTCTCTATATATCTATTAAGTCCATCTGGTCTAGTTTTTGTTTAATTCCACTATTTCTTTGTTGATTTTCTATCTCGATGATTTATCCATTGAAGTAAGTGGGGTTTTGAGGTCCCCTACTATTATTGTGTAGCTGTTAATTTCTCCCTTTAGGTCTATTAATAGTTCCTTTATGTACTTTGGTTCTCCTGTGTTAGGTGCATATGTATTCATAAATGTTATGTCCTCTGGTGGAATGTCCCTTTTGTCATTATATTCTGCCACTTTTTGTCTCTCATTGCTTTTTCTTGATCTTGAATTCTGCTTTGTCTAATATAAGTATGGCAACACCTGCTTTGTCTTGCTTGCCATTTTCTTGGAGTATTGTCTTCCATCCCCTCACTCTGAGCCTGTGTTTGCCTGAGATGTGAGCTGAGAGCTGAGCCTGTGAGATGAGATGTGTTTCCTGGAGGCAGCATATTTTTGGATCTTGTTTTTTAATTCATCCAGCCACTCTGTGTCTTTTTTGATTGGAGAATTCAACCCATTTACACTTTGGGTGATTAGTTATATGTGAGGGCTTAATACTGCCATTTAATTCTTGTTTTCTGGTTGTTCTGTATTTCCCTTATTTCTCTTCCCTTGTATTTCTGATTGCTGTTTCAGTTTGATGGTTTCCTGTGATGGTTTTCTCAGTTTTCTCTTTATTTATGATTTGTGACTCTGCTCTGATTTTTTGTTTAGTGTTTACCATGAGTTTGTGATCTTATAGATGAGATAGTCAATTTTCTGATAGTCTCTTATCTCCATTAGCCTAAGCAGGTTCCACTCCCTCCTCTTCCCCTTCTAAGTTATTATTGTCACAAATTATTGTGTTTTGTGTTGTGGGCTTGTGACTAAATTGAAGTGTTCACAGTTATTTTTGATGTTTTCCTTCCCTTTATCTTTTATGTTATAATTAAGTGTTTGCTAACTGTTCTGATAGAGATCTGCAATTTTCTCATTTTGTCTGTTTATTTACCTCCTTGCTCAAGGCTTTGTAAACCTTTTTCTTTTTGTTTCAGGTATGAGGGCATCCTTCCTCATTTCTTTTAAGGGAGGTCTAGTGGTGATGAACTCGCTCAACTTTTGTTAAACCGGGAAAGCCTTTATTTCTCTATTGTATCTGAAGGATAGTTTTGCTGGATAGAGTATTCTTTGCTGAAAGTTTTTGTCTTTCAGAATTTTGAATATATCATTCCAATCTCTCCTAGCCTGTAAGGTTTCTGCTAAGAAATCTGTTGAAAATTTGATAGGGGTTCCTTTGTAGGTTATTTTCTTCTGCCTTGCTGCTCTTGATATTTTTTCTTTGTCATTAACTTTTGCCAGTTTTACTATTATATGCCTTGGAGAAGGTCTTTTGCATTGATGTAATTAAGAGTTCTATTGACTTCATGTACTCGTAAGTCCAATTCTTTCCCCAGGTTTGGGAAGTTCTAATTATTTCTTTGAACAAGCTCTCTGCTCCTTTCTCTCTCTGGAATACCTGTAATCCTTATGTTGCATTTCCTAATTGAGTTGGATATTTCTTGAAGAATTTCTTCATTGTTTAAAAGTCTTAGTTCTTGCTCCTTCTCCACCTGCATATCTATATTTCTGTCCTCTAAATCACTAATTCTGTCCTCCATAACTTCAGCTCTGTTTTTTAAAGTTTCTAGATTTTTTTTTTAAAAAAATCTCATTCATTGTGTTCTTTCTCTCCAAAATTTCTACTTGTTTTTTTCTTTTTAGATTTTCAATCTCTTTGGTGAAGTATTCCTTCTCCTCATTAATTTTATTCCTGAGTTCATTGAACTATCTTTCTGAGTTTTCTTGTAACTCACTGAGTTTCTTTATGACAACTATTTTGAATTCTCTGTCATTTAGATTGTAAATTTCTGTGACTTCAGGATTGGTTTCTGGAGACTTGTCATTTTCCTTCTGCTCTGAATTGTTACTGTAGTTTTTCATGGTGTTTGATGAACTTATCCTTTGCTCAGGCATTTGTAGTAGTAGCAGGTCACAGATTCCCCTTGCTGTCTCTCAGGGGGGTGGTGGGAGAGGAGGTGCTGTGTTTTCTGAACCTGCTGTGTCTGCTGGAAGTTGTGCTGATAGGGCCCCTCTACATTTGCTCACTGGCTACAGCCACTTGATGGGTCACATACACACACACACACACACACACACACACACACACAGGTGCTCTGGTGCAGAGCTGTGCCTTGGCTTGGGATTGGCAGATCTGGTGTGCTAGATGGGAGTGGAGGAGCGCTTTCTTTTGTGAGCAAGCCAGCTCTGCACTCATGGGCAGTTTTCCTGGGTTGCTGTGTTTGGTGGTGGCACTCATGCAGTGACAGATCCACACCACTCAGCGTGGAGTGTTCCTACAGGCTGGGCTGCAACTCTGAAAGTGAAGGCATTCACATGCAGGCCTGCCTGCCCTCTTACCTCCTCTTACAGTCATTCACAGACTGCTGTGTGAGGACCCGCAACCTAGGATTACTGCCACTGGGGAGGTGGAGGGGATCTGCTCATCTCCTCCCACTGCTTCCTGGGGATCTAGCACCTGCCCCCACTTCATATGTGTGGCTGTGTGGCTCTCTCAGATGTCCTATTGTGCCTTGTAGGGAATTCTCTGTTGGTTAATGAATGTCTGTTTGGTTTTAACTTAGTGGGGAGAGACTAAGGGAAGAGCTCACTCTGCCATGATGCTGACGTTTAAGTGTTTTATAGTTTTAGCTCTTACATTTAGGTCTTTGATCCATTTTGAATGAATTTTTGTATATGGTGTGAGGTAGAGAGGATGTATTCTTTTTCTTGATTATGGTGATGTTTTCATGGGTGTATATTCATGCCCAAACTTACCAGATTGTATACATAAATATGTGCAGTTTATTGTATGTCAATAATTCCTCAATAAATCTTTTTTAAAAAGGGTGATTTTAAATAATATAATATTACATGTATATGGTGGAATTTTTAGAAAAGTCTAAAAAAATTCAAAATATCACCTATAGTCCTATCATCAACTGTTAGCATTTTGCTGCTTTTCTATTTATTTCAGTCTTATTTTTAAAATCTTTATCACTTTTTAATATTTTTCAAGGAGAAAGAATAATTTTATTTTTAGCATGTTAAAATTAATTAACATTTATTTATTTAGTATTTAAAATAATATTAACATTTAGTTTAAAATAATCCATTAAAAATAAAAACATATAAAGTAAAGATGAAATGAGATAACATATCTGAAAGAGCTGGAACAGGAGTTCCCATGTGGAAGGCTGGAGTCTGGAGGATCCCCATTGGAAAGAGATTTATTCTTACCAGATCCCTTTTGTACTACTTAATGTTTTCACAATGTGCTTATATCACTTTTTAAAAAAATGCGTTATATCCCAGAACCAGTCCTTTGTGGCATTGGATGGCAACCTGAAGATGGACAAGGTCCATAAGAAACTCCAACTTGATGTAAAACAAAGGTTCCGGATCACAGAGATTATCACAAGCAAAAACTATTAAAATGCTAGATACATGCTTTGATTTTCTTGCTGTTTTTATTTGCTGCGTCACTTTTTCTATATCTGGCAAATGGCCACAGTTACTGCCATTTATGGGAAAATACTTTCAAGTATAAGGTGAATACGTAAGCTAGAGTGGATGATATCACTCACATATTCATTGTTGTTATAAGTTTTTAAGCTGCTGGTTTGCGATGAATCTGGATCATTTCTCCTGCTGCCAAGATATGGTCACTTTGCAGTGTATTATTCCATAGAGCTAAGTGTCAGTGCCATTGAAAATGCAGAACATTCATATTATAGCTATCTGATTGCATTTATATTGCAAGATGAATCTTTGTTTTGTGCATAAGAAAGGAAAAATTGGAGAAATATGTTTTAAAACGTATCATGTATTTAAAACTCTAACCTCTCAATAGTTTTATAGAATTCTTAAGATTTTGATACAATTATCCAACTGGTAACATTTCAAAACTTTTGTATCAAATTAAATGTCACCATGGCCATCCAGGCTTCAGTATGCCTTATCATGATTTATATATTGTTGTGATGAAACAAAATATGCTAAAAAGTAAAAACATCCAGGTATATAAACCCTTTTTCTAGCAGCGAGTACCTCCGATCCTCAGTGTAATCTCACTGTTTTCATCAGGGTGTATTACACACTTGTTTAAAACTCTGTCTTCCAGGGGAAAATAACAAGGTCGAACCATTTTACTAAAAATATTTTTAGGGAAAGT